>NC_073695.1:197963856-198278856 GCF_029784165.1 Wyeomyia smithii | reverse complement strand
TGAATGTGTCTTAAGGGAGCTGCGGGATCCTGGGGCTGAGCAAACGAAAAAAGGACGATGAATTTTGTGCTGCTCTTGGCTAGTAGAGGAGAACTGCACAAAACGCACCAGTTAAGCATTTACGCAATTTACAGTGCTTCTCATCTTTTTTAAGCTCCGTTGGACGTGTAGGATGCTCGAAGGATCTTTATAATTTCTATTTAGGACTAAGTTTCATTCTAAAATACTCGATATCAATGTTATTTTTAATAAAAAGTACCATTGCTTCAAAACCTACCATTGGACAAAATGCCCAAGTTCGTTGCCAAGACGCACCACAACAAAAGGGTAGAACGAATCAAAACAAATGGATAAAATGCACCAAATCACAAACAACAACCTTCAAATAAACATTAAGTCTGTTTATGTAAACAATTTTAGGACAAATCGAAGCAAACAGCATTTTTTATGCTAATAGAGACAAAACAATCCACGCAACCACAGAACTTCAATCATATTTTCCTGAACATCATTATGCCTTAATAAAGATAGTTGGATCAAAATCCAATTCATAGTTAATTTTATCTGGTGACGAGTCAATTGAAAATGTAAGAATTCATTGGCAATCAAAGAGAATAAATCATTATTCGTTGTTGAGTTGTACCTAAAGTTAATCCATGTGAGAGTAAAGGCCCGACTACTCAACGCCTTGTTGTGTATGATTACGATCAAATTGCAAAACTAAACAAGTATCGAGAGTTATGTCATATCAAAATCAATTTATTCCATGAAAAAAAAAACAAATATTTTATTTCTTAGCGAAGTAACATTTAATATTTCAGTAACATGTACTGTGTTTCAAGGTAACCTGATAGAACCAAGAATAGCAACGGAGGCATCTATTCCATCTATTGCCATTTCCAGTTGAACTGAATAAATATCCACAAGTGAAGCAAAAAATATCATTAACAGCATCAGCTCTTTGTTTTACAAACTCCAGAAAGTGCTCAAACTACAAACTACGGGTATTGGAGTTGCTCCAGTCGCTGGGATGGCACATAAACAAGGAGTTCTCGGGGGCTTCAATTTTGAAGTATTTGTTCATTATGGCTCGAGTAAACACAAAACACAGATGAAATTCCCGCTATCTGACGCTTTTTTTTCAGCGAGCACTCTGACGGATTTGTTTTGAACCTAAAAATACAAATTTGATTATGATTTTTTTTTTAATTTTTTTTATTTTGTATTAAACATACTGTGCTAAAGCCAGTTTCTTCAACATTACAAATTTGCTCCTAGGAATAATTATATTCCGTATACATCTTTCGTAGAAGCTGATTGAACGAGTTGACCGCTTTCTTATTAAACCCCTTTAATGCGAGCTAGCGATGTATTTTCCGCCTTTCGTATGCTGAGACCCGGATGCCTCCCAAGGAAAGATCGTAACCAACCAGCTTATTCTTCCTCTCGATTGAAAGTATGTGCAATGTGGAGTTTCTCGGCCTTTTGGTATGTTTCTCTTCGGATGTCTATGTGTTAGTCCAAATCCACAATTTGACATATGAACGATGTGATTCACAAAATTCTTTTCCTGGTTTTCGGTGAATACGGTTTTAAACCAGTCCATCCGACAGAGTTCCAGTCTCCCAATTTCGTTTTGTTTGTCCAAATAGCGGAGCAACGTTCTTTTAGGTATAGCATGCAGCTTAGCTGAAGCAGAGATTGATACACCCAATTTGACTGCATTAATATCCGCTCTTAAGCTTGTTTTTGTCCACGTCTGCCGCGTAGTCTTCCGCATGTATCTCATTTTCAATTTTATTAACTTCTTCTCAAACGAAAATAAATATGTCACTGAGAAAAACAAAACCAACAGCTAGATGAAAGGATTGGGCAATACTCGTATCGATACTGATGGTCTCGATACTTTCGTTTGCAGCATCGATATTCGTTACGAGAGACTACCCAACAAACAATTTTGTTGATTTGCAGCTTAGTAAGCGCCTATTTAGTGAATTTCGGCTGAACTATAGCCCAACAAGTCGATATCTAACAAAATTGTTTGTTGGGATGACGTCAACCATCTCATATATTAAATCTAGGAAATAGAAAATTTTACTTCCATGAAAAATATTTCGTTAATAAACGATATTGGTTGATATATATTGATCACATTGACATCACATCGACGGTAATGTGAATTCAAGAAGTTTTGATATAGATAGAGAGGTGCCAAAAATGTAACGATATTTATCGTAATATTGAATATTGAAAATATTTCTATTTATACCATCAGTGTCTTGCCCCTAGTATTAAATACTATTTTGCTGCATTTACTCAGTTTTCATGCTATTGTTTTGTACATTATTTACATTTCGAAATGAATATGCACATGAATGCGCATTATTCTGTGTTCTCTCTAACATGTTGAGTTCGTTTTGGCTTTGAATGTTGGTCACGCAATATTGAACATGTCGAATCTCACATCGCGTGGCATTGCACCAGGAATGAGAGCTGCTTTGTTATTTTTTACTAAAATTTGGAAAAAGTGCAAACCGAATATCAATAATACTGGAAGTATCGAAACTCCATCAGTCGATACTTGGTATCGCTCATCCCTACCAGAGGAAGCTTTTTGGTTTCTGACATTTGCGTTTCTCGATTGTTTTTGTGTCTCGACTATATGACGAAAAGGGTGAAGGCATGAAAATTTAATATATTTTATATTGTATTTTAAATTGGTTTATGTCATATTAGGGAACGGTTCATTAATTTGAGTTTAAGTTTTTGATAATCTTGTAATACAATAATTGTATCGTATTCTGACATGAAAATTTACGCGTAATATTGTTTCAAATATTAAATGTGTAGGATTATGAATGCGCCTTTTTGAGTAAGTTGTCAAGCAATCGTTACAGCGCATCATAGTGCATTCTACCCCATTTTTAATTTTGACTGATTTTAGGTAAATTTTATTAAAAAAATAGTGAAATAGATTGAAACATTTATAGTTTTATAAACTCCATAATTGTTAGTGTTATAGGAACCCCAGTTTCATTATATATTGCAGGTCAGTTAGTGGTAAAAGCTTAAATAAAAATCATGAATAATTACAGGTTAGGCAGTGCCCCACCCGTTTCTACAGTTTTTCCAGTATTTTAGTCATTATGGTGTACTTTTTCATGAGAGAACTTTAGGAGAGCGGTGTTTATATGAAATAAACGAATAAGTTCATTATTTGAAGCCACATTTGTAAGTATGTTGGGGTTTTAATAGCATGGGCCATTTTACCCAACTGGTGCGTTTTGTACAGTTCTCCCCTAAGTAGAAACATGGTAGGAGAAAATCTCTGGCAATGAATGTGAAAAACCTGCTGCTACTGCATCATTCACCCTGCGTCACCCACTGACGACGCATGTTGTATATATGTGTGTTGTCATCAACATCCTCGCCCATGGTTTTTGTACCGAGTCTGTGGCGTAGTACTTCACCCCACACCCCACATCTCTTCCACCAGGCTCATTTCCATACGGTTCACCGGCTGCTTTTGTTACGCGAAGAAGTGGAGTAAGTGATTCTTAAAAAATGAAATATTCCCCGTATGAATGCTTTCTGCTTGCATTATGATTTATTGATTCGACCGAGTGTGAGAGCGGTTGAAGCCGCCAGAGGGTTTGGGGGACGGCTGCAAGCATTGTTTGTGGATTAAGATATTCCAATTTGAGGGATGCTTTTTGCGGGATATCGAAAACTAAACGATGGTTCGGAACATTGGCTATAGTTTATTGGGAGTTTTATTCTTTTTGCTGTGCGGAAAAATGAGAACACAAACTTGAGTGAACAAAGCTGTATAAATGCTTTTCGACTATAATCGCTGTGTCATTGCTCCAGTTACTCTCTGTGCAGTGGATATTTTATGAATTATTATCATACTCGTAATGAACCCATATTTGCCCACGAGCTCACCATCAACATTAGAACTTTTCCACGTTTATAACTGTCTGTTAATTAATTCACCATAAAACATATACTTTCTCTGTGTTGCCGCTCATGAATATACATTGTGCACTCACGGTGGGTTAGAACGTAATAAAAAATAATCATCGATGAAATATATTCATATCGACAATACACGCGCGCAAGAGCCAAACATACTAAAACATATATTTCCCCACACCGCTTTTCACTCCTTCCCCTGCTATTACTCACATCCTCTAGTCTCACACCGCTGGCTGCCGAAAAACGAGTTGCTTAGAATCAGCAGTCGCACGAAAAACTAGAAAATCAATTTCGGTGCTATAGTTCAAGGACCAACCAACAACCGTCTACCTATGTTGGTACACCACCGGCAGCAGCAGCAACGGCGGAGCCAACAACCGACCCAGAGTGGGCCAACCGGTGCAAAGGTAAATCCAAATTTGCATAAATTTCCTCCTTCACTTCCGCGGAAACCCTAGCTAAGGAGAGACCTACGCTGAATTGACAAAAAAAACGAAAAACTAAAAGCGGCACATAAAAATGCTTACACGCACTCGTAAAAATTACGCAACCTCTAATGTGGCTGAAAACCTTCGCTCTCTATGCGATATGTATAAATAGTAAAGAATCTAGCAAACGAACCAACCCCTCTACCTTCTAGAAGGGAGCAGACTATCGGAAAAATATCAAGAATGTGAATAATGAACAAGTTTATTAATGTGTGCCACCGCCACCGACTCCGGGAGCCGGGGGTCGGACTCTGAACTCTTGAGAATGTACGGAATGTTTTCCCATAAAAATAGATGTTACACATGCACTGGAAAGGATGCCGATTTGGGGTCGCGCTCGAACCATGTGGTTGCATGTAAGCAGGTAAAATAATGAAGAAATGATATCAAGAAGAATAAAACAACAAAAAAAAATCGGAAGGGTACCCGTGCTTGGCCGCGATTTCGGCGAATAGATTGT
The DNA here is from genome assembly GCF_029784165.1 of Wyeomyia smithii. Lineage (NCBI taxonomy): Eukaryota > Metazoa > Arthropoda > Insecta > Diptera > Culicidae > Wyeomyia > Wyeomyia smithii. The sequence continues at coordinate 198,273,930 of NC_073695.1, read as the reverse complement.
GCGGTTCCTAGCACACTTTTCTTCTGCAAGGTACCTGCATATTTCTATTCCGCTACTGAGGAAGTTCGGCTTTTTTATGAGATCTTGATAAGTATACGTATGTTTGTAAGGCTCGTCCTCTCAGGTTGCTGATGGGAGTGGTTTAGAGGAAGGGGGGCTTCCAGCGGAAAAAGGGTTGTTTGCTGCTTATGTGGAAATTTGACATGCAATTCATGCGTCAGCCGGTAGCTATTGAAATTGACGGTTGTTGACTAAAACCAGGGGAAACAGTCTTATTGCTGTTTGATGGGAAGCAATCGTAACTTTGGCACTCTATCAATCACAAAGTTTGGTTTTTCCATACTGAACATGTCATTTGCAGTCTCGCAAAGACATTCAAATTACTTGGTTCACTTGTAACGAAAGGTAATTTTATTCGACAGAGCTGCTTTAGTTTGGAACGTGTAATGTTACGAAACAGAAGTAACATTGTAATAGACACCGGGTGAGACAAATTCATACAATGTATTTTAAACATGATATTGTTCTTCAGCCCGAGAACATAGTAAGCAGAAAACAGCAATACGAATAACTCTTCGAATCAGTCATTATCGCATGTCGGACATGTTTCTAAAATATCAGTGTCGCATTTTTTCATTAGGGTTGGCAAGGGGGGTGGATCAAATTGAGAACCTGAACCGAATTTTATATCCGGATCTGCAATCACAAGCGCGAAACTAACATTCGCCCCAAAGTACGCAGTGGTTTTCGCCGGTAAGAGGTAATTGTCGATGCATTAGTATACGTCATGAGCGTATCCAGAAGTCCCTCAAGGGGGTGTGTGTATGTGAATGTGTGTGGATTTTGAGAATATTGAAGAGAAAGTAACCTAAATCAATAATTATCATTTAGCAAAACGGAATTCGAAAAACAGTGGTTTGGCGTGCTCACACCATTAACTCTGAATACAGATTGTATGTTAGTAGAGATATGAGTGCTGGAGAATATTGAAGAGAGAGAATAGGGGAGAATCGCGTAAAAGCCGAAGTTTTTTTTAATAGGGGGGGATGTTTTGTGATGAATTGATTATTTACTAATATTCATTCAGAATTTTTATTGTGTGTTCTGCCACAAACGGTGACATATCAACACTATTACATATACTAGTTGACCCGTAGTGGCTAGCCACTTTTAAAATGCATGTTGGCCTATTACGTCGACTTACAACAAATACTGGTATTTATTCTAAAATGATGAAACTCCTCCAAAAATCTAGTTTGGAATCAAGATTCAACTCTGACAATTAGACAATTCGATGCAGATGATCAACACTAATTTTGAACTCAAATGGTAATCTTGACGGTGAGAAACATCCTTCTTTCAGTGTATCATGAAAATGCTTGGATTGATAGTTTATTTGAAGACGAATGAATATCTTGCCTCCCATACGAAACCACTGCACAGAACATTTTTTTCTATTATTCAACCGTTTTCGAAAAATTTCTGATGATTTTTTCATTTTCGTTTAAGCTGTATAATTTAAAAGAGTTCAATTTTTCAATTGTATGATGTTACATTTCAAGTAAAACTTACAAAACAAACAAAAACAAATGTGACCGAGAAAAACATAACAATTTTCAAAATAGTAGTCTACGATAAAACACAAAACTACTCCAGAAATCACTCATTCGTGCAAAAGTTTGCCTCCTTACTTAACAATAGTCATGGCAAAGATTTAGAATAACGGAGTACTGAAGTCTCCTAATCATTATTGGGTAGTTCCAATCACTCTGTGATACTCCGGTATAACCTTACACATTATCAATTCGCGCATGGAAAGCCTGTCCCCGCGTTCCCTTGTTCCAGGTTTTAAATGTGTGGTGTAAGCCTTGAATGTGTATAAGGGTTTCAACAGGAACAACACTAAGGTCTTTTTACGCAGATTTCGAAATTAACGCGTTTCTTATGCGGCTTACGGATTCTACACAGATTTTTCAGAAAAGTCGTTTTTGACGCAGTTCGTATGTGGAAATAACACTGCTGTTAGTCCTTTTTCGAAAGTATTTAGCAGAAATGGTTGGAACCCTTTAGCAAATGAAGTTTTCTACGCGAATTTCGGAATTCGTGTGGTTTTTACGTCGACTTCGGAATTTGTCTTATTCTTTTTTTAACAAATCAAATGTTTGGTTTTTGTAGGACAGTACCTATGTTGGATTTTAGAAAAATCGAAAACTACAAGGCGAAATTTCAAACATCTAAAATAAAAACCGGTTATCAAATTTGACATAATGTTTCAAAGTAATGACAAATAGTGTAAGCTTATACTGTATCTGTATTTATAAAGCAATGACATATCTTATTATTTAATAACGTATTGACTGGTGATATTTTTACATATCGGTAAATGAATTACCGCTTTAACTCTGACGTTCAGAGTATAGTTAAAGGATTACGTTGGAGTTCTAGTTTTAAATAACCCATGATGTACTTGACTTTTTCATAGTCGGGTACTGTCTTATGCCATCACTTAACAACCTAATATTGATGAAGCTGTAGGGGTACGGGGGGTAAGCCCGGCACTGAGGGTAAGACCGTCACCCCTTGGATTTTACTAGAAAACGCTAATTTACTGTGTTTTGGAATATGTGAAGTGATGATATTTAATATTTTAGATAGTTTAAGACACATCGAAGCCACCGTGAAACGTCAAACGTCAAAATAATAGACAAAACACACGCTACTGCAGCTGATGCGTAAACGGATGTAATTTTTCGTAAGTGGAACATAAGCTTTTATTCATTTGAAAAGACTAAAATAATTTTTCGTTGCTCTACAATTTATTGCCTGTATTATTAGCAATCACAGGAATTCGATCTGACGTAAATTGAGGCGATAAATTAGTAGAAATTCTCTTTTTAAAAAAATGTGTGCTGTCGGGGTAACACCGTCACCCAGTGAGTGGGGTAAGCCCGACATGGTCTGAGGTTAGTTGGATGTTACTGACACATATTTTTCAACTATTACCGGTAATTCGCTGCTAAATAAATTAATAAATCGACTTAGAACCATGCACTCAGGCATGTGTCAAATGTACAAAATCAAGTCACAAAACTGACCGCTTTCCGGCGGTATTCGGAATATGCTCCGGTGTGGTCAAGGTGATCCTGGCTTCGATGAAACTAGTTATTAATATGATTTAAAGTGCTACGTGTTAGGCTTGCCGAGTATAAAATTCTTTCATTGTTTATACCTGTCGTTCACCGGAACTTGAATCTTTCCAGAACCAGCTAACCGTCAACAACCAAGTTCAACAGTAACATACAAAAATGTAAGATCTCTCATTTGGCGGTTTACCCGAATTCAAATTGGTTCAGTTAATTCGAGTAAATTCATGAACAAACTTAGGTGCCGGTGTTACCCCCAAGGGGTGCCGGTTTCACCCGCACTGGTTGCTAAACGTAGTTTTTATCTTAGGTTCAAAACTTCACTATTCCTTGTAAAATAATAGTTTGAAAGTACTGACAGTTTTCATATCTTGTTGAAAACAATCTGGGCAATGATTCTGTGAAAGCAATATAACAATATTTACCATTAAGTCCTACTAAAGAATCATTTTCCTTAGGGGGCCGGGCTTACCCCCAGTACCCCTACGATGTTACAGGACTAATTGGATATGTTACTATAGATTGACGTTCATAATCAACTGATAGTGGTTTGGTTAATTTTAAATCTCTGGGACATGATGAATATAAATGACACTACGTTCCTTTTACATCCCGAAATTATCTTCCTCTGTCTTCAGCGAAACATTATATTTTTGGCGGTTTTTGTCGATGCAACTGGATCAGAACATTTAGCCATGTGCGAATAATAACATGTGTGTCTAAGAAAGTTAAAACTCAGTTCACTCTGATTTTCTCACGCTTCAATGGGTCTGTATCAGGTGAGAGGAGGTGTGTAGAGGACTAAACGCAATCAATGGTAACTTGTAGTTGCTACACATAAAACAATAACAAACTTTGGTGTACCTCAGGTTCATAGTTTGCTAGGAAAGAAGACAGTTATAGTAACTTGCGTTTGGCGTGTGCGTGACGTAGATCAGACACCTACCATTCGATTTCTGAGACTTTTTTACTCAAAATAAGATATAATTTGAGTACCACTTTAAGATATTAGCGAATTACCATTAATGCTCATAAATAATCGATATTATTTTGCTATATACTAAAACTATGCCAAAAGCGGTTTTGTAAAATTACCGTTTTGAACTCAGTTTTTGTCCGATTTAAGATCTGTTTTTTTTAAAAGATTGGTAAAAAGATGCTTATATGTGGAAAAACTCTTGAATTTTGACATTTGGTCTTAAAACAAAATGGCGTCGAAAAAACCTCAAAAATTACCGGTTTCTCAAAAATTCAAAATGGCGCCATTGTTGCCGCTTAAGTTGAAATATGTTCAAACTCCGGGAAATTTGTTTTCGCATCAAACTTCATCAAAAAATCATACATAGAAGCCAAGGCAGAAAAATTGTTGCACTGTGTAATCAATTGTGTTTTTGATGCATTTGGAGAAATCTTTCATTCCTGCAAATATGAAGAAAATATGTCTAGACTTTTTTGAGGCCTACAGCATATGACACGAAGGCTTTTTCCTTTTACGGAAATGCTTGTATCGTCACAAAACAGAGATTTCTCACAACCTGGTGGTAAATCAGGAAGATCCGAAGTAAAAATATTATATAAGACTGGGCCCAAGATACTTCCTTGAGGTACACCAGCTCTAACAGGCAATTTATCAGATTTACTATTAAAATAGGTACCCTGAAGAGGAAAACGGAAATCGGACATTCTAGCTATCAAGCCTTTATGCCAAACACTGTCGAATGCTTTTTCTATGTCTAGAAGAGCAGCTCCAGTGGAATATCCTTCAGATTTATTAGTACGAATCATTTTGGTTACTCTAAGTCACTGATGAGTGTTCGAATGCCCATGGCGAAATCCAAACTGCTCATTTGCAATAATTAAATTTTCATTGATATGTGTCATCATTCTATTAAGAATCATTCTTTCAAAAAGTTAGCTTATATAAGAGAGTAAACTAATTGAACGATTAGTGAAATTGGAGTGACTTTGGCATTTTTCCATTTTGAGGGAAAAAATATGCTAATTCAAAGCATCTGTTAAAAATTCTCACCAAGAAATTAAAAGAGCTTTCGGGAAGTCTTTTGAGGAGGATATAAATAATCCCATCATCTCCTCTTCCTCTAGTACCTCTTCCGAAGAAATTCTTGAATGGTGATCTGATCATACTTTTGTGACACTTTATTTTCAATAGGACTCATTGCGTTTATTTGGAATTATGAACACTCTCGAACTGCTGGGCAAGTTTTTGAGCTTTTCGTTCATTCGTAAGAAATATGTGATCACCATCTTTGAGGACTGGAATGGGCTTCGAGGGTTTCTTAAGAACCTTCGAAAGCTTCCAAAAAGGTTTGGAATATGGTTTTAGTTGTTCAACTTCTCTCATAAAATTTTCATTTCGCGTAAAAACTGAAGTGTTTCCTCGCGTAGTTCAGTTGCGTTGCTCAAATTGTTGCGTAGTTCAGTTCAATTTGAGAACAATATTTGAATTGATGTTTTTTGTATGACATAAACCGTAGGGTACCAATAGAAATCAGCTTTTCAAACTCGAAAAAAAAATTAGCTCAATCGTGCAGCAGCCTCCTCCCTAGGACCTGGTATAGTCACAAAACTCCATTCTCACAGACAAACACACATTCGAAGCAGCCTTCTGTTGCGTGAAAAAGTTTTTTTTCTCAGAAAAAGTATATTTTCTCGAAATTCCATCACCAGAATAAACTGCTGATACTAGACAATGGTAGCGAAAAAAGTAGGTGACAATAAAAAGTAGCGAGAAAGTTTTCTTTCATGGTAACTATAGGTGACTAGCACAAAGTCAAGAATAAAAAAGCTAGAGAATGACAAAGAGAAAACTCGAAAAAGAGAATTGTTTTCCTACGGGGATTGAGAAGGTTAGGTTTAAATAGAATTTGTTTAATTAAATCAATCTAGCAACATATTTTATTCCGGGCGGTCGTTATTTTATCCGCACGTACGTGTTCAAGATAACATCAGTTTTCGAAGTTTTATGCAAATCTAAGAAACTGGGCATAAAAAACCGAAAAAAAAACAAATTTAAATTCAAATTCAGGATCAAACCGAATTCCAAGTGCCTATAGGATATCGAAATCCCAACAGGAATCGAAAATTACAAATACTTGAAATTCACATTGAAATTCAAACCAAATTTTAAAAACAAAACAAAATAAAACAAAAAAAACCTAAATCAATCCACTTAGCGGTGAGACCCAGCCTTTCTAATTAAAGTTATTATATGTTAAAATATATTTACACGAACACTTCACTTTTAAGAAAAAAATACACCCTGGTAATATTTTCTGGATTTATTTATTACTCCACATAACAAATTTTTGGAAGCCAACAGTGAAACTATACCGAACATTTAAAACATAACATTCAAACACATATGAACATACATTAACATAAAAAAATATGTTTCAAATATGTGACGCAATATTTTTTTTCTATCGTGGTATGATCGAAACGTCACTGTACTCATATTTGGGTTAAACTCGATTAAGTATAGACAGGATTATATATCATTCGATAAAATGTCGTTTTAGATTCGATAGTTTATACAGGGATTTTTTTCTATTCCAAATATGACTTTCTTTTTACAACTTTTGAACCACGTGTTCAATCATAAAGTTCATCAGTTAACCCCTGACTTCCACAATTCGATTTAAGTAAAATTCAATAGGTTGTTATGAGGCAGGTTTGACACTAATTTTGTAAAAATCGGTTCAGCCATCTCTGAGAAACCTGAGTGAGATTAAATAGCCTTCAGAACACATCTTCTTCCATTGCTTTTGAACCACATGTCCAATCTTTATAAAACTTAGAAGTTAAGGGTTTTTTGGTAGTCCGTTCATTTAAAATCAATTTTGTAAAATCGGTTGTGTAGTTTCTGAAATTATGATGTTTCGTGATTTTTACATTTTGATGAATAACATACAAACTACAAATCCGATTACGATAAAATTTAATAGGGTTTTATGGGGCAACTAGACCTTTCATTTGAGAGTATTTTTTTGAAAATCGTTTCTGCCATCTCTGAGGAAATCGAGTGAGATTGAAAAATTGCACATACACACACACGCGCACACACACCTACACACACATAAAGAAAATGCTCAGCTCGTCGAACAGTGATTGCTATACATTTTTAGGAGAAAGGCAAAAATAACAAATACAAGATTAAATTGAACCCAAATTTGAACTGGGATCTGAAACCTCCACTAAAATTAAAATTTTAACTGTTAACTTATTGAGAAGAAGATCCGAACAAAAATTTGATTCAAATCTAGGCGCAAATGCAAATCTAACGCTAATTTTAAATCCAAATCCAAACTTATTTTTCTATCCAAATCTCTCCTCAATTATAAATTCAAATCAAATTTCAGATTCTAATCTAGATTTAAATTCGAGCGTTAATTTAAGTTAAAATCCATAACACAAGTAAGAGTTGTATGTATGTATTAGACTGTCGTGTTTTTAAAGCTTGCGATATTTCTTCTAATATATTACGTCGTTTGTGCTTTTGCTGTTACCTGTGCTCCGTGCTAAGTGCATAAACACCTTCTTCACCGCCCGAGAGTAGTGAAATTAAAAATTGCCCCATAGTGAAGTGATTTTTCTCGATTAATTTGCGAAATTTTCCCGCTCAGATAGCTTGTTTACCTATTTGACTCTATTCATTCGCCACTTGCTCTTGTATTAGGTTATCTGGATTAAGAGCATCTTCACGCGAGTTTTAATCTGTTTGAATATTTACACGCTTATCTGACTTTACTAATTTATCGGGCAACTATGACTGATTTGGCTCCCTGTGACCGCTGTGCAAAATCCGTCAAGAAGGAAGATGAACTTCTTAAACGCGCCGAGAGAAACACAACCTGTTTTGAATGTGCGATGAGTGCGTTAAACTAATGAGATATACCCGATTCAAAAGTGTCGTTTCATCCCTCGGGAACGTGGTCGCTACTGTCCTTGACGATCCATTGCACAGTTTTCCGGAACTCAAGGACGAAATTGTTAAAAACAATCAGCATGTAGCTAAACTTGCCGATAAGGTAATCGCTGCAACCCCGGTGCGAATACCAAATCGAGACCGTCCCGCTAAGCGTCGTCGCGGCGAGGGAGAGACTCCAATCGAACCGGCTGTTGGTACTAGACACGTTGAAAATCATGACAGGCTAGTGGCTAATTCTCCACCTGATTTATTTTGGGTATACCTCTCACGTTTTCACCCTACCGTGACCGTCGATGTCGTTGAGAAACTAGTCAGGGATGGACTAGAGACACGGGATGCAATCAGAGTCGTCTCTCTGGTAAAAAAGGAACTGATCTTCAGCCACTGAACTTTGTTTCGTTCGAGGTTGGTGTTCCCCCTGAACACAAAGCCATTGCCTTGAGTCCTGGTACTTGGCCACAAGGGTTCGTTTTTAGGGAATTCGCCAACACACGAGGCAACTCCACAGTTTGGTTACCTCCCACCACCTCTGCTTTCCCAGCCACTCCTGTAACAATTCCCAACGGGAACATTGCTACTGGGACTGCATCCGCTACCCCTGTTCCGCCCGCCCCTTTTGGAGAAACTGCGTCGGACAGCGCTTCAATACAAGCATCTGCAATAGACGAACCCTAATCAACCACGCTCCATCACCGAGACGCAACGTTATCAGCATCATGGAAGTTCCCGACCCCGCCTCAGCAGTCGAGCATTTCCCGCCAGCGTTCATCAGTCGTCCCGGTCCTGCGTGTGGGTTAGGGGAACGGAACTTCCAGATCGATGTCTGCGGCAAGTATGAATTTGTTAGCAATCCTTCATTTGTTGATGCGCTATGCGTTTCCAGCCCACCGACAACTGACTTATCGCTCCTGGACGATAAAATCACTGACTCTCGCTACCATCACAGCACTCTCACAAGACGACATCTTTCCTCAACTGACACTTCAACATTCAACGTGACACCGGGACGCATCGAAGGATGCTCTCTACCTCCCCGCCGCAGTCGAGCATTTCCAGCCAGCGGCCACCAGTCGTCCCGGTCCTGCGTGCGGATGCGAGGGACGGAGCATCCAAAATCCCAGATTAGGCAAGTGCGCAAACGTTAACCCTAGACCATCCACTGATTCGCAATCCGTTTTTAGCCCGTCGACCAATCCGAAGACGAATAACGTTCTTGACCATGGACATGATATACATCTTTATTACCAAAACGTGGGTGGTATGAACGCTAGCGTCTCCGACTACTTACTAGCATGCGCCGACAGTCCATATGACATCATTCTTCTGAACGAATCCTGGCTCGACAATCGAACACTATCTAGTCAAATCTTCGGACCCAATTACGAAGTTTTTCGTTGTGACCGGAACCTTAAAAATAGTCGCGAAACTTCTGGTGGTGGAGTTTTGATCGCAGTTCACCGTCATTTCAGTGCTTCTATTCTCGAACACGATGATTGGTCGACCGCCGAACAGGTGTGGGCAACAATTAAACTCGTGGACCGCACGTTATTTTTGTGTGCTGTCTATGTTTCTCCTGATCGTACCCGCGATACAGACTTTCTTCGCGCACACATGTCTTCGCTTAACACCATCATCTCGCAGACGTCCGCGGTGGATGACGTTATTATCTTAGGCGATTTTAATTTACCTGGTATCACTTGGCAAGAGCGGGATAATGGTTTCATGTACGCCGATTTTGGCTCGCTCAGCTTGTCACCAGCCACTAACGAATTGCTAGATGGCTACAGTACCGCTACTCTTCAGCAATGCAACAGAATCACCAACGAAAATGGGCGCTTTTTGGATCTCTGTTTCGCTACTGTGCGCTGCCAAGCTCCTGAAGTTACATTGGCTCCTTCTCCGCTCGTTAAACACGTCCTGTATCACCCGGCCTCGCTGGTGTCTGTCCATCAGAAAATCTCCTGTGCCGAGACTACGGCAACGACATCCGTTTACTACGATTTCGCCCACGCCGATTTCGATAATATCAACGTATTGTTGTCTGAAACCGACTGGAATACGGTTCTGGACACAGACGACGTCAATGCCGCCGCCTTAACTTTTTCCCATATTCCTAATTACGTCATTGATCGACATGTACCGATAAAAACTTACTCCGATCAACAGCGATTGCCCTGGCTGAACACTACGCTACGACGTCTGAAATCAGAGAGGAAAGCGGCCTTGAGAAGGTTCCCAAAATACAGAACTCTACCTCTACGGAACCACTACCTATCGATCAACACTCGCTATAAACAGCTAAGTCGTTCCTGTTTTCGAGGCTTCCTTCGGAATGTCGAGCGTAAGCTCAAACGTAACCCCAAATCATTTTGGAAATATGTAAACGAACAGCGAAAAGACGGCGGCCTACCACCAAGCATGTTCTTAGACGGTGATACAGCGAATAGTGTCGAACAGATCTGCCAACTATTTTCGCGGAAATTCTCTAGCGTGTTTGTAGACGAAAGGTTAATGACGGACGAAATTACTTCTGCGACGGCACGTGTTCCTTTTCTCGGTCATGCATTGACTAACATTTCCATCGACGTTAGCATGGTTACATTAGCCGCCTCGAAGCTCAGGTCTTCCATATCCGCTGGGCCAGATGGCATACCGTCCTTTTTCCTGAAAAACTGTATCAGTAGTCTGGCTGCTCCAATGAGTAATCTCTCCAATAAATCCATCAGCTCGGGTGTTTTCCCCTCGATCTGGAAATCGGCATACATGTTTCCAGTACATAAGAAAGAGAACAGAAGAAACGTTAATAACTATCGAGGAATCTCAGCGCTTTGCTCTATCCCGAAGCTTTTTGAGCTCAGCGTGTTCGAACCCACTTTCTCGTTCTTCAAGCAGTACATCGCAGACGAACAACACGGTTTCATGCCCAAGCGATCTACGGCCACGAATCTCCTGTCGCTCACATCTTACGTAATGAACAGCTTCGACGACCAGTCTCAGACGGACGTTATCTACACGGACCTTTCCGCCGCCTTTGACAAACTGAATCACGAGATCGCCGTTGCGAAGCTTGAAACGCTCGGCATTGGAGGCCCCCTACTACTATGGTTTAAATCCTACTTGACTGATCGGCGATTAGCAGTGAACATCGACGGAGTTTCTTCGAATTTGTTTTCCGCTCATTCCGGCATCCCTCAAGGTAGCCACCTCGGGCCACTGAGTTTTCTTATTCACCTGAACGATGTCAACTTCTGGCTGCAGGGCCCTCGACTGTCCTTCGCCGACGATCTGAAGCTGTTTGCAAAAGTGAAGGTCCCATCAGATGCCGCTGCGCTCCAGGAGCAGTCATCGATTTTCGCGAAATGGTGTGTCGACAATCGCATGCAATTGAACGTCGACAAATGTGAGATTATAACGTTCTCAAGGAAGCTTAGCCCAGTGACTTTTGATTATAAGTTATCAAATACACCTCTACGACGCACAAACTGTGTTAGGAGTACTGCTAAACTCCAAAATCACATTCAAACAACACATGACTTTCACCGTCGACAAGGCCAGCAGGAACCTGGGATTCATAATGCGCATTGCAACAAATTTTAGCTACATTTATTGTCTAAAATCTCTATATTGCGCTTTGGTACGATCTAGCTTAGAATACTGCGCTTCAGTGTGGAGTCCCTACTACCTGAACGGAGTAAGCAGAATCGAAGCAGTACAACGACGGTTCATTCGCTTTGCTCTCCGTAGACTACCGTGGACTGACCCCTTTTAACTACCAAGCTACGAACAGCGTTGCAGGCTTATCGATTTAGACACCCTACAAATTCGTCGGGATGTTATCAGAGCTATATTCATCACGGACGTATTGACTTCACGGATAGATTGTCTGGCGATTTTCGAAAAACTTAACATCTATGTCAGACCACGTATGTTGCGAAATAGCCTGTTTCTTCACTTGCAAAGTTGGCGAACAAACTACAGTAGCTTCGGCACAATAACCGGCGCCTTTTTAACCGTTACGCATCATGTTTCGACTTTGACGCCAGCCGCGAGATACTGAAGAAACGATTTCTAACATTAGCACGTAGCACTCAGATTGAGAAAATCAGTGAGGCCACAAGGCCTGTTGATGTATTTTTTACAAATAAACAAATAAACAACAAATCTCCATAAATCCATTGGCACATCAATCAAACATTCTTATGCTAATTAGAACATAAATTCGAATACTCATTCACAAATAGCTACCTTATAATACCAGTAAATCTATAACTACATTCAGTTTTCATCATAAAGTTCAATTTAACTGGAATTTTATTCAAACTAAAAATATATACGAATACCGAAATTCTAGCATGACACAAAACTAAAACTCAAACTCAGATCCAAATCCAAATTCAAATGCAATAAGAATACACATTCAAGTATAAACCTAAGTAGAAACCCAATTTTACAATTTGTCAAATTTATCATTAAACACAAATGTAAACTGGAATTAAAACCTATATACAACATTTTGGGATGATTTTTTTCTTTTGGACATTAAAAGGTTTCGATTCTTCCATTTTTAAAATAGTTTGCTGTATTTCTACTTTTATCTTATTAATTCTCCATATCTGCTTCATTCCTGCTGCTTCTATTTTATACTTCAACCAACACAAACCGTTAAGGTTCTATCCTAGCCGACGCTGAATGATTTTCTGGGGTGAAAAATATTTTGAAATCTCGCTTTCTTTTGCATGGAGAACTAGAACGGAAATGACCACAGGTTGGTCCCGGCGCAGAGGCATCTTCCCAGACGTCGGTTATTGGCAGAATAGTAGCGGAATAGGCCACCGGAAAATAAATGAAACAAAAAAACTAATAAACTTTGTGCAAACAGTAAAAGCACATTTCCAGTCTTTGTTTGTTTTCGAAAAATTTTGTTTAGAGCATTGATTTTTCCCATCGGTTTAAAATAATAATTTAAACGATGGGTCATAAAAACTCCGCTGAGTTTTCTCTCAATAATCATTATTTTTCCTGCATGAAGTGTAAAAAAATATAACTGCAACTGCACCCTCATCATCGAGGAACCCATGTTATCAAGTCCATTCCACCCCAGAAGCATCATCAATTAGAACATTACTTCCCTACATTTAACAAGCTTTTCCACACAAGAAAAACATCAACACTCAAGTCGAGTCGAGAAAAATAAACTTAATTAGAAATGTTTTATTCAGTTTTAATAAACCCCACTCACTGCTTCACCTTCTCTGCTGCATCTCCTCACACACATCTGAGTGCTGTTTAATGTAGATTTTTTCCCCATCTGCATTTGCATCGAAAAGTGCAAAACAGTTTTTCCTCGCAACAAACATATGTTCCGCCTCGGCAGCTCGTGTATTTATACTTTTTTCCTTCTTATCCTTTCCACCAGTAGAGCCTTAAAACGTCTTGCATTCTCATCGCCAGCATCATCACCATCAACATTATCTGTATCATCACCGTCGTCCTCGTCGTCGTCGTCATCCTTGCCGTTGCCAGCATCCTTACTGTTGTGGCGTGGAGCACATTTCAGAAGCAAACGAACACACATTTCACATTCACGATTTCGTAACCGCATGCAACTTTTCCCCACGGTGAAGAATGGTGGACTAGAGGGAACCCGGTACGGTGCACACATCAAGTGCATCCGTCTCACACTTCTGCCACCGGAGATCGAATAAGAAGGAATGGCTCACACTGGGCGAAGGGAGGAAAAATAAATGCACACACCAACACACATCCCTCCCCGGTACTCAGTGCCGGTGCCGTTTCCGGTCGTCTTATCCCACGCGTCAGTCTTTCGTTAATTTTGTTGGAAAAACTCGGTAAAACTTATACTTGACTTATTTATTTGCTTTTCGGCGAATGGATTTTTTTCTTTCTGTTTTTATTTTTGTTGCTGCTGCTTCAAGCTGCCTCGTGCAGTGTTCGGTTGTCGTGTCTGTTGAGCGAAGGTGGCGGTTTAAAATAAAAACTGCATTGCACACGGGCTGAGGGTGGAGAATGTTTGCTGGACGGGGGCTGAAATTATGGTACGTCACCATCGCAACCAGATTGGCTTGATGTGTCTGGCCGTACGGGAAAATTGCAGCAAAGTTAAATGTAGGTACATATCTCTGATAAATAAATTTGATTGTAAGGAGTCTCAATTTATCGCATTAGGCCAAAATGTTATGTGTATTGTGCAATGTTTGATTGTATTCGGAAACATTCTTGTTTGTTACACATGACTTAAGGTAGCGTTTTTTTAATGATCAAGTTTCCTTGAGTAGAAAGCATCTAGTTAACATTAGGGTAAGCACTCTAATAAATAAATACCGATACAAATTTAAATCCAAATCCAATTAGTTACACAAATTTTAATTCAAATCAGGATCCTAATTCGAATTTTAATCAAAAACAACATACATATTTAAATCTAAATTTAAATCGGATCTGAAAGTAAACAAATGAGTTATTCCATAACGTAAAATTAACTAAACTAGATGATTGTCATAAGAAAATATAATATCAAATAAATAACCAAATTAAATTGAAGTCGAAATAAAATTAAAAATTTAAATATAAATCTAAATTCAAATTGAATTATAAAAAATCAAGTTTTTCATCCGTCTTCCATCCTTATTCTAATCTAATAGTCAAATGTAAATTTGAAGCCAAACTCATAAACACACACATCCCACCCCTGCCACGGTATAACATTATCCCAATCAATAAACATTTATACCTCGTATCCTGTTGCCTAATTCAAACCAAAACAAACGAATTTATAAAAATCGCATTCAGAAGTAAAATTAAAATCTAAACTGAAACATAAATTAAGATTTCAAACAAGATTCAATTCAACACTTGAATCGCAATCCAAAGTGAAATCAACTTAAGTCCAAGTCGAAAGCAAATTAAAAACTAAATATAAATCCAAATTCAAATCTAGAGCAATGAAGAATCAGAATGAAAATCAAAATTTTTATTTAAATTTTGAATTGAAACACAAATCCGAATCCAAATAAAGTAAATATCCTTCTCTCAAATTTCAAGTGATTAATTATATTTTTATTAAATCGAACATCAAATCAAGTCTTACCCTAAGAACTTCTTCAATTCGTAAAAACCAAACTAAAAAGTAACAACTTTCCATCACGAATGCATCTTGACAGTAATGTAGGACACACTAGTAATTAAATATGCAGTCTTTCTGCCACTTTTTTTCAAGAAATATACACAACATTTGAAGAAACAGACCGCGACCGCGAATATCTCTCGTATTTTCCTGAATATTCAAATTCTTTATCTGTCAATCAAATATCTGAATTCGAAACTCAGAATGTATTTAAAAATTCAGACGCCACGAAAGGTCCTGGACCTGACAGAATAGCTCCATTTTTTCTCAAAAACTTGGCAGAAGAACTATCTACACCTTTACTATACCTTTATAATATGTCTCTGAAGAATGGAATTTTTCCAGAACTTTGGAAAACCTCATATTTAGTGCCAATTTTCAAATCTGGCGCTAAATCTGATATTCGTAATTAACGTGAAATTGCCGTTATTTCATGCATTCCAAAATTATTTTAATCAATAGTTAATGAAAAAATCTTTCAGCAAGTAATAAACCAAATTACAACTCAACAACACGATCTTTATAAAGGCCGATCAACTACCACAAATCTTTTGGAATTCATAACTTTCACTTTGACTGTAATGGACGACGGCATATTATGTTTATAATGTTCGGTATAATTGTGCTGTTGGCTACCAAAAATATGTTATTTACAGTAAAAAATAAATCCAATAAAAATTATCAAGGTGTATTTTTCCTCCATACATTGAAGTGTTCGGGTAAATTTGTTGAGACAAATAATAAGTTCTAATAAGAAAGGCCGGGTCTCGCCGCTAGGTGAATGAATTTTTTGTTAAAACATTCACTTTTTATATATTTCGTGTATATGTTCTGTTATATGTATATGTTGAACACTTTGGCGTTTGGCGATCGTCTTGTTCGCTGTTGTCCCGGAATTGTTTGTTCAGTCCCGGTTTTGTGCAATACAGAATGAAATTAATCTCCGCTCAATATCAACACACCATTGTGTGACATAGCTGCCCTCTGTGACATACGGTGATCAAATGCACTGAGAAAACTATTCTTGCGCGTTCAACATATACGATCGATTTCAAGGGTGGAACTGGTTTATCATGTAAAGCTCGGCAGGACCGTGGGTTGTGTTTTTTCAGCCTTTATATACAATGTAAATTATGAGGGTTATGGTTTTATGGTTTTCAGCTGTTACCGAGAATACAAAAATCCGCCAGAACAAACGGCGTGCTTCAGTCTTAAGCCCTTAGCAAGCAAACAAAATTGTTGTTTGTGAGCTTTTTGCGCTGAAATACCATGTGAAAATTTCAGCCCGCGTATCGATGACGCAGAGTGCATCGTTCCATAGACAAAAACTAAAAAAGTGAACTTGTTATCAAACCAATTCTTCATGTTGATCTGTTTTATTCATGGGGGAAGGGGTGATAAAATGGACACCCTAAGCCATTTCCCAATTTTCTCCACAGTTTAACACTACAACTATGAGTCGACAGCGCACATTAACTGAGCCACTAATGGTTGATACAAAAAATAAGAAGAAGTACTCAAATAGCGTTTTTTTCGTAGTTTTCATGAGCATTTTCGAAAGCAGTTTTTTGGGAGTAAAATGGACACGTGTGGGTAAAATGAACATAGGGAGGTGGTAATATGAACACCTTGGGCGTGAACATTAATGATCCCTTTACAGATGGTAAATTGTTGTTCCATAGTACGTAACACACTTATGCATTCACCAACAGTTCAATGTTAACCGTTTGTCGTAGAATTAATAACAATATATGGCCTTATCCGCAAAAAAACTGAGAAATGGCGGAAGCCTTTTCTACGGACATTCCGCATTCAACGGTACGTTTAGCCGCGGTCATCTGTTCATCGGTCCGAGTTTACCTTTGCGTTTTTCTGATATAAACACGAAGCATCTAGATTTTTCAATGGAAACTAACACGATTTTTTTACCATCACCATGGGCTGTCCATTTTACCCGCACATACATATTATTGAAAATACTTAAATATATCCAGAAAATCTTTCAAACAATTACTAACCTTTGATGATTTCTGCTGGTTAGTAGTCCGAGTACAGATATTTGCAGAAAAATCGTTATAAAATACTGTTTTTCACTAGAAAAACCTTATTTTTTGTAGGCCAAAAATAACCTCACCACCACGAATGTACACGTGTTTTTGTTTTTTTTTTTTATTATTTTGACTGTTTGACTGTTTCTTGTCACATACTTTGTCTCAAATAGCTTCTAGTGCCTCTAGGATAAGGTGCCAAAGAAGTTTGTACTATTTTTCAACGTAATAGTTGAGATTTAAACAGGTGTCCATTTTACCACCCTGTTTAATTTACCCACAATTCCCTTATATGAGACATATAGTAATGATAGTATTAACCTCGTAAGATAACATGTATGATTATAAAACGGATTTACTGTGAAGTAATTTTAACTATTCAAGTGGCACGTTATATTGTAAAAATCTTCTCATTTTCCAAATTATTTTTGCCTTCCTCCTAGAAAGGTATAGCAATCACTTGCAAAACCAAAGATATAAAAGTGCTCCAACGGGCCGAATGGCATATATCACTCGACTCAGCTTGACGAGCTGAGCATTTTCTGTATGTGTGTGTGCAGATTTTCATTCTCACTCACTTTTCTCAGAGATGGCTGGACCGATTTTCATGAAAGTAATTGCAAATGAAAGGTCTTGTTGTTCCATAAGACCCTATTAAATTTTATTGTAATCGGATTTTTAGTTTAGAGGTTATGTATCAAAATGTAAAAATCATGAAACATCATTATCTCTAAAACCACACAACCGATTTGAACAAAATTGGTTTAAAATGAACGGGCTACCTTGAAAACCCTTAACTTTTGAATTTTATAAAGATTGAACTAGTGGGTCAAAAGTTACGAAAACAACGTGTTCTAAAGACAGTTTAATCTCACTCATGTTTCTCAGAGATGGCTGGACCGATTTTCATAAAATCAGTGTCAAATGGAAGGTCTAGTTGCACCATAAGACCCTATCGATTTGTTTTGCAATCGGACTATTACTTTGACTGTTATGTTTAAAAATGTGAAATCCAGCTTTGAAAAGGAACATATTCCGAAGACGACTTGGACTCACTCACTTTTCTAAGAGATGGCTGAACCGATTTCCATAAAATTAATGTCAATTGATAAGTCTAGCTGCCTCATAACACCCTATTGAATTTTACTGTAATTTAACTGTAACTTCGTCTGTAAAGTACCGAAATGTGAAAATCACGAAACTTCATTATCTCAGAAACTACACAATCAACATTATTATCAGACGAGCGGACTAGTTAAGCGTTAACTGATGAATTATGATTGAACACGTGGTTTCAAAGTTTGGCTGCCCTATACGTTCCCATTTCATTTGATTATAATCGAACTTAAGTAATCGTTATTAAATTGTTAATAAAACAACGAAAGTCTATTATCTCAAAAATTACATGACTTATTTGAACATAACTAGTGTCATACGAACGAGTCATCTCTCAAACTTACAAATAACAAATTTCATAACAATTTGATATGTGGCTCAAAAGTAATCGAAAGAAAAGAAATTCAAAGACTATTTAAAACGATACCTGCTTTGATCGATATTTGTGACCTCAATATAATTTAAATGCGGTATCGTACTATTTGAACCGAGTTGTTTAAAGTCTGCAAATGCACGGAGAATCGGCCATAGGATATGATCAAAGTCAAATAACAAATCATTTGAAATGACTGGTTTTATCGAAATGACAACATCCTCGACTTTTGGCTTCTGTACATTGCCTTAATTCTGAATATATTCATATTGGGTGGTATTCGGCCATTTTCAGCAGATTTTCTGACATCAATCTGACACAGGTATTTAGTTATTTTGGTTGTTTTCCATAAAGTAAAAGTGGTCGTCTTTAAATTCAAAATAGTGTCCAGGGTCAATGTTTGGTTTCTATGCATCATCTCGATATCCATATCGAGTAATTTTCGGTTATTTTCGACTTTCCTAGAAGTTGCCATTAAACAATTCAAAATGGTGCCTGATTGGTTATTTTAGGCTGTTTTTCACAAACCGGAAGTCGCCGTCTTGGATTTCAAAATGGTATTTAAGATAATTTCTGGCCTCTGAGCGTCATTCTGGTTGAAGAAACACCCATATTGGGTGTTATTCGATCATTTTCGGCTGTCTCCCAGGAACCGGAAGTCGCCAACCTAGAATCCAAAATGGGTTCTGTGGTCGATTTCAGCTGCTGTGTATCATTCTAGTTCCGGAGTTACTTATGATAGGCGGAAATTGGCCATTTTTGGCTGTTTTCCAGAAACCAGAAGTTGCCATCCTACAATTCATAGTGGTGTCTGAAGTCAATTTTTAGCTTCTTGCAACATTCTGGCTCCGGAGATACTCATATTGGGTGGTATTTGGTCATTTTCAGCTGTTTTTCAGAAACCGGAAGTCGCCATCTTAGAATTCAAAATGGTATCTGTGGTCGATTTGAGCTCGTGTGTATCATTCTAGATCCGGATATTATTACATAGGGTGGAAATCGGCCATTTTCGGCTGTTTTCCAGAAACCGTATGTTGCCATCTTACAATCCAAAATGTTGCCTGAGGTCAATTATGAAACATATTGGTTGCCACTGAAAACTTTCAATCACCAAATATGGTTCCATTTAGTTGATTAGTTCGCGAGATGTGTAGAAATTTGTGCAGAAACATGTGCTTCCAGAAGAGGGAGGGGCGTCGAACCATTATGGACATATTTGTTACCTCTCAAAACATTCTCATACCAAATTTGGTTGTATTTTCTTGATTGGTTCTGGAGCTGTGCGAAAATGTTGTTTCATTTGTATGGGACCTCTCCCTCATAGAAAAGGGAGGGGTGTCAAACCATCATGCACATATTTGTTACCTCTAAAAATATTCACCTGCCAAATTTGGTTCCATTCAGCTGGTTAGTTCTCAGGATGTGCAGAAATCTGTGTTTCATTTGTATGGCAGTCCTCCCTTCCAAAACAAGGGGGGTGTCAAAATATTATGAACATATTTTTTACCACTAAAAACATTTACCTGCCAAACTTGGTTCCATTTAGTTGATTAGTTTTCGAGATGGGCAGAAATTTGTGTTTCGTTTGTATGGGACCCCTCCCTTCCAGAAGAAGGAGGGGTCTCAAACTATCATAGGAACCTTTATCGGCACCAAAAACCCATACATAATTTTTTTTTATATGTATAGATTACAACATCAATTTTTTAGAACCTTAAGAGTGAATATACATTTATTGGATTGAAGCGTTCTTGTAAATCTATTTTCATAAATAATAAGTTTAAATGAGAAAGGCTGGGTCTGACCGCTAGGTCGATTAATTTAGGGTTTTTTTATATACCCTCTATCTTTCCCAGTTAAAACCCAAAGAGCAACGACAGAGGCGTGGAACTACTACATTTCACCTATTACAAACGAGACATAACATAGCGCATATGGAAGTTAAAGACTTCTTGGTCATGCTCTTTAGAAATGGGGCAATTTCGATTTGATATTGATCGTCAAAAAAAGTACCCCAAATACCTCTCTGATTTTCGCTTTCTCTTTTTAATTAGAATATCCTTGAAATTCTAGAAGTGATTGCCATTGCTCAAGTTTGCTCCTTTACCCGAAATTTACGTTTTCGAATGATACCACTGCAACCAAGAATGAACAATGTATCGTACATTTGTCCTTTATTTTTATGTATAAGACGTAATTTATGACTAAAACACATAAAAGATTCCCGGATAAATGATATCTAGGTATTGTGCAATAGTAAACCGTATATAAACATTTTTGTTGAGGAAATAAAATAGAAATGAAAACTCATTGTGGTGGCGTTTAGGTCACTTCTTCGTCGCATAGAAATTAAGAAAACATGCTTTTCACGCCTTTTATCTCGAAATGGATAATATTCTAAGAAAATTTTCATTTCATACTTCTGTATGAGAAATGGCGTTTGAGACATTTTTGCGATTACTTATTTCCCATTCGTCATTTATGCTCTCATTAGTACAAAACTTTTTTCGTGTTACACCAATTAAAAAAAATGGCCTGAATGACTGTTTTGATTTTTGTCCCGCATTCCCATACATTCAACGCACTGTGCGACGTGGCCACTCACTCGAATTTGACTGTCGAGAATCTGTCGAAGACTGAAACTGAAAGTTTTAACAATTCCTGCTTCCAACCGGTAAAGATACTGGATTGCAAACAACTGCATTGAGTATCGTTCGACAAGGGTGTAAAAACCCACACCATTTAGAGTGAATTTTAACGGGTCTGCAAAATTGTGTCCACAGTTTGTGTACATGTGTGCTTGTTTGTACCGCAGCTGATATGCTGCGTCAAAAGCCAGCAGTTGATTCATACAGCATCCCATTGCGGCAATAAGATAAGCTGCGGTAAATGCGGAGATCAATTGCGGATAACGCCTGCGCAAAGAGCCTTTATTGTGGTCAGACTTCGCATGCCCAAGACAAAACCAAGCGGTCTTTGGCAGAGCGCTCGAAGCGCACTTTTGTTGAAATGCTTGAAAAGGCCACAGTCACCAAACTGGTTTCACCGAGTCTTTACAAGGTGTTGTCCGATGAATCCGATTCTGATGATTTAGTTGAGAAACCTTGTTTTACTGAACCCGGGCAATCTGGAAGCGAGAAAAAAGCTCTCTTCCTCTGAAGTTCCTAGGGAAGATCAGAAGAGATCCCCATCTAAAATGACAGATAATATACCTTGAAAAAGTGAATTGACCTAACTGAATTCTCGCGAGGATCTCCCGGCACTTCCAGGTACATCTAAGCATCCTAGCATCATTTTATTTTCGTTTGTTTTGTTTCCTTTTAATAAATTGAAAAATTTTATTACTGACCACCTTACAGACAGAAAGCACATTTCTTACAAAAAACATTCAAGCTGAATCCTACAGTACTTCTGATAACTTTTCTCCTAACAAAAAATAAATCTCTTTTATAATAAAACAGGTCTGAGTAACGTATAATAGTTCTCTTCGGGGAATTCGATAAGACTCCTTCCTTTTGACAAAATATAAGTCCTACTTATAATAAAACTGTCCAGAAGTAAAGCATTGAGAACCTCTTCAGGGATTTGTGATCGCGATGCGTTGTTGGCAGGGGGAACGAAGTTTCGATAAAACTCCTTCCTCTTGACATAATAAGAGGGACTTAGAATAAACCTGGCCAGAGAAGAACATTTGGTAAGTCTCACTCCAGAGAAATGTAATTTGGCAATATTGATAGGTTAGAAAGAGTCTCGCTGTAGTAGAACAGTAAGCTTGAAACGAAAGGGTAACACCTCGCACACAAGCACGGATATAAATGATAAGGGTATCACTTACTTCAATAGTGATATTGCCAATAATATGCAGTGCGGAGTACAGATAACAGCTGGGTCATATCGCAATAGATCAAATGTCTCTGGTCGCAGTGATGAGTCCACACAGAGGAAAAAAATCGACGTTCGGTAGGGTTGGGATTGTTTGGGGCCCCAAAAGAAACCAAAAAGAAACTTGGTGCTAAAAAATCGATCTCTCTGCTCCACCCTACTAGACACTTCATTTGACGCTGAGATTATGAGAATCGGGCCCCTGCTGTCTTTAAAAAAAGTGAGTGAGGTTGAAAACCTGCTTATATATGCCAGTGATTGCTATACCTTTCTAGTGAAAAGGCAAAAGGGTGATAAATCTAAAAAATGCTTACAATAATTGGAGCCAATATCATTTTTCTTTCTGTTACCTTAACCCTCTAGTGCCCAAGTTAATTTTCAGACGGAATTCGAAAATATCACTATGGATCTTTCTGAACATTTTTCAAGTATTGATTGAAGCTTTTTAGAGGTGTGACTGAGGACCGTCTAAAGGCGGCACTGGGCACTAGACGGTTAATTTGTGTATAATCCTTAGTACATCAGCGAATCGTTTCGTTTTCTAAGCTACTCCAGACAAAAACCCTTTCAAAAATTGTAGAATCTATTTATGAATTACCAGAGATGTTTTCAGATTGCATTCAATATATACGCGAGCCTCCTAAAAATACTACAAATGAGAATTTGTATTCTCTAAAAGGTATTCACACGAGTTCTACCTAAACCACGTGCTGAAACGAGTGTAAAACACAGTGTAAATTTCAATCCACCAGCTACTTAAATCTCAGGAACTCACTCAATGCATACAAAGTTCTCCACTATATATCATTAGCATCGCAAATTATATTTGCCTTGAGCACAGTGGAAAAAGAAATGTATAGCCCAGAACGACGAATCCTTGGTAATCGTAAACTTTCACCTTATTTCCCACATCATCATCACATCAACAAGCTTTCACCTATTAAAAGACTGCTGACTGTTGCTTGTTTCCGCGTGCAGTACGCCAATCCGGCCGCACCGTGTCAGGTAGAACGTGTGAACCCACTTTTCTCATATCCTGAAAGTTGAACTTCAACCTGCACACTGCTTTTTCCGCCATACCAGACTCGGTGATTTCGTGTTTGCCTGTTGGTTCTTTTTTATTTTTTTGGTTGCCCTTCACTGCACCGTTTCCCGGTGGATGTAAAGAATCACTACTCGCTTCTTCGTCGCCAGGCCAGGATCCACCGTCATGCATTACACATCCCGTGTGGTGGTAAGTTGCGTCTCGGTATAAAAACATAAAACGTCTGACGATGATGCGTTCAAAGTTCGTGTGGAGTGTGGTAGAGATTATGCTTACGCGAGGGTAGGTCAGATGCAGGCAGAAAAAGAAGCTCGCGCTGATGAATGATATGCTGCTACCGAAAATCGGGTGCCCACTTCTGCGCCAGGCAGGGCTGCCTGCGACTTCGGATTCAAAAGAAGAGAACAGACCGGGTGGAAAAACCTCTCGAAAACAAAAAGAAAAGAAGCGAAATAAAATGATTCGCATAAATGAGATGAATGTGTGTTTGCCTTCTTGCGAGTTCGCGGGTTTTCGCATTCAGGATGCCAGACGGTGGAGTTTGGGAAGAAACCGACGAGAAGAGGGTACACGCGAGAAGAGGGGCACTCTCAATGGCTGAATGGGTGCTAGTGTACGGAAGAGGGTGGTTAATGAATTTGAATGAAGAAAAAGTGCAATTTTTGTCAGCTGGTTTGGGTGAATGTCGGGCATATCACGTGTATTGACTTCGAATGCGAATGTTTGCTCGATAAATCGTTTGTAAATTTATGTCAGATAATGGCAGATGGGGATGTTTATCAAATTACTGTCAACTACTGTTTATTATCTGACGAATATTCCTGGAAAATATTACGTTTTCTGGAAATATGTAAAAAATATCACGGTATAGCAAAAACTAATTGAATTGGTGGGCCCAGAAAAACAACACAGAGCACAATGAGGAAATATTTTCATATATTTTGAAAAAATATCACAAAATCTAAGTAATAAGTGAATAATGAAATTATATGTATACAATAATACCTGAAGGGCCAGGTGCTGGAATCTTAACACGATAATATAAATTTATTTATTTTATTTTATTTATGTATTTATAAATAATTCTGATATATTTTTTTGAAACACGAATTGTAAAATTAATCTTTGACCATCCTCAAACTTCTCGAATTGGGTATTTTTCACTCCTAGCTCGCCGAAAGTCAAAGTCCTACTTTAGCTCAGGTTGCTTAGGACAAAACCCATCAACATGGAAAGCGTCATCATATTTATTATAAATTAAGGGGATGCCGACGATGGTGATGGCCATTTGTCTCTTTCCTTCGGAGACGGGCGTCGTCGTCCTCGTTGTCGTCGTCGTCGCCGTCGTATCACATCCCATCGCCACCGCAGATGGCGTATGTTGCTTCGTTCGCGGTCCGATTCAGTGATGGTTTTTTTTTTTCTTAATTATATAAGTTTTTTTCTGCCCTACCATACCGAGAACCGCGCAATGCTGACGTTACCAAGGGTAACACCGCGTCGCTAGAAGAGATAGTGGAAAAAAGTTAGCCATCGTGTCGCGCACCCTCCCATGATCCAGGGGGAAAATTAAACCTCGAATGTAGGTAACTCTCATCGAGTGCACAGAAACTTCGACGACTGCCGGCCTGAGCTGGTACAAAGTGTATCGTCTACTACTCCCGGACCCAACAGCGAGATGAGATTGGCGTAAATTAGAATTAAATTTTTAACTCATTAATTTGTTGGTGTAGACACACATCGGTGACGGAGTATCTCCGAAGGAATGAGGTAAGACAGCAGCAGAAGAAGAATTGCGATTATAAAAAACATAGAAAATCGACTAGGTTGTACTACTGTTGCGCTCTTGGCTCGGATTGACTTGTGGCCCCGTGCAAGGAAAGTATTTGGGGATGGTTAGGGATGAACTTCATTACTGTCGAATGGTTGAGAATTGCAGCTCTAGTGCTATCGTGGCTCGAAAGTGCGGGCGAATTTTATAAATCGTTCAGAGAATTTAATCACTGCGTCGCCACCGATGCAATGTTTTAGGGTGGTTTTTACTCTAATTATAAAAACAGACAAATTCTTTTTATGAATGACAAAGTCTTTAGTACTTATTCGTAAGTCTATAAAAATTGATTACTCTCTAGCTACTATTGGGGCTATTACACATGACACAACCGCCACCCTAACGCTTTTTTCGCTACGTATTCATTTGCTCATTTCAAAGTTTGCCGCTGGCCTGATTAAACTGGGTACTGCGAAACGATAGGAAGCCGTTTGGCTGCTAACGGCCCGAATCTCAACGAATTGCATCGCTGTCGTCCGTCGACTTCGATGGCGAGCGCAACTTTTATAAAATAATTAATCTTGCCTTAGTTTCTGTACCCCACCTCCCGGCGCTACTCGTGTCTACGTCATTGGTTGGTGCCGCGAAATCATCATCTAATGTGCTCGGAAATATTCCGCAGGATTCTGTAATTAAATTAAAACTCACTTAATCCATCGCTATTAAAATTTAGCTCGTTAGATAAATTTCCCCCCGTTCCGTGGTCGAAGAGCGAAAGTGCTCACTATTACTGCAGAATCCTATAAATTATTACTCTTCATTATTCCTAGTCGTAATCTCAAGTGAGTTTCCGAAAAAAATCACTAAGTGCTACGAACCAGGATAAAATCGAAAGTTTTTGCCCCAAATCTTGCTATCGAACGAAAAGCGCATCTCAGCGGAACCTTTAAGAATATTGATCAATTTTACTCTCACTTGCCAGCCGTGGCCGCCTACAGTAGTGGAAGAACACGGCGGAGAAAAAGAAAACACGAACGGCTCGGTGTGAAACTGACCATTTCCATAACCGCCGCCAGCCGGCGACGGGACGTAAAAGTCCTCCGCAAGTTCGTCGTCGTCGTCGTCATTTTTTTTTTTGTTCACTCCCTCAACCTTGAAGGTTTTTCTTTCTTAGATTTTCCGCCGTTCATCGTCGCTGGCCGCCAGACACAAAAGCATACCGACAGATACCGACTGACCGAGGCGCGGCCCTCCAGCTGGCAGCTTAAAGTTGCATTAAATTATTGGTTCACCGGTGGTTTTTCCCTTTTTTCGCTGTTGCGGTGTTATTTCGGTGCTCAGATCAGACACTCGGAAAGTAAAAGTAATATAAAAATAGATATTTTTGACATAAATTCCAGCAACTGCGATGATTTTTTTTTTTCAATTTCACTCAACTTTAGAAATGCGGAATACCATAAACACTCGAACCCAAAAAGAAGTGCTTTAAATCTTTACAACTAAAATTGTTAATTAAAGTAAGAGTTAATATGAATCAAACAGGTTACATAATATTTTGATTGATTCCCAGTTTTCTAGTGCGTCTCGCAAACGTACGTATCAACATTATTTCTACTACTTCCTTTATCCTTTATTCAAAAACCCAGCTTTCATGAAGCTTATAATGTTAAAAACTGTTTGATACAGTTACATGTTCCATCGCATCCAGCTCGTAGCGGAGTTCCTCCAATTTTTCGGTCACATCCCGAGCAGAATGAGCGGAAGCGTTGTCTTGTTAAAAGAGCAATTTCTACCTTGCCAAATTCAGCCATTTTGTCTTGATTTCAACGTCCAGTCGGTCGAATAATGCACAACATTATCGTTTTCTGTTTATTTTACCGTGTTCAAGATGACAATAAATATGATACCCTAAAATCTATAAAAATACTGACCAAGAATTGACGGCTGCTTGTTGTGTTTTTTTGCGCTTCGGACAACTCTAACCAGGTAAATGTTACTCTGCTAACTCTCGATTGAACTCAGGAGTGAAGTGGTGCATGTTTCATCCGTTGTCACGACTTTCTTCCTATTGCGCGTAATCAATGTCAAACTCATCGTCAAAAGTTTGGCACTGATGAGTTTATAAGAAGTGTGGCACCAGTCGCGCACACAACTTCTTGGTGTGCAAAAAAGTGAATGACACGTTCCTTCGAGATGCCAATGGTCATAACAAGCTCACTAAATTGCACTGCAAAGAAGATGTCACGTTTTTGATAGCTTTTTCCATTTTGCGAATTATAATTTTTTATATGTTACGTAGATTCTTTTTAATTTTTCAAAAAAGTATGAAATCTCACACGAAAAGTTTGAAATATCTACATCAGTGTTTTTCAATCGGTGGTGAATCCCCGTCAGGAGGAATAAGACTGTTAGAGGGAACTGCGATTGCGTGGTTCTTTTTCTAATATCGCAAAATTAGTGCTTCGAATGTTGCTGCCATTCGTGTCGACGTTTCTTTGTGAATTTAGATTTTCTGCAATGTTGCGGATAAATACCAAATACCGTAACAGACTGGACATCAAGGATGACATGAGATGTACTTTTGTCAATAACAGCTCCAAATTCAGGCGCTAAGCTTAAACTCTCAATGTCATAGTTATATTACATATTTTGAAATCATTAGACAAGAAACCTCCCAGATCTCCCGGATGGTCTCGAGGTACGATGCTGGCCACTGCGCACTTCTCTGGTCTGCGTGTAGCAATGCTCTCACCACGCTGCTTCTTTCTGCATTCCGAAGTGTGTCTACCACTTACAGAGAGACAAACACACTTCCAGCTCATCCCACATCTGAGAGAAACAAGAAAGGTGAATCATTCTATAGAGAATACGCAGAAGTACACCACAGTGTACACTGGCGAGAAAACAATTTGGCAAAAGTGCATTCCTCGTGTAGCTTAACCGTCAAAACGAATTCGACATAAGTAAACTCGACCGGCACAAGCAACACAGTTTTTGTTCTCCCACTACTATCCAATCTCTTTTCCGCTTCTGCCATGCTCAGAAACAAACTGTAGAAAGCACCGCAGAGAGCTCTGCAGCGTAATTATTGTGCGTAATGTCCATACGTGTGAGCAGGTACACTATAGTTCATTGTCTTGCAAGAGAGAGATTTCAGATTCCACCGCGATGCTTTTTGGAAGCTCGCCCGATACACATGGTCCATCGTTCTTTTCTAGCATGTGCGTTGATTTGCGGCAGTTGTTTTCACAGTTAAAGATATTCTCCTGCACTCTAGAGATTTTCTGAAAAGAAAAAACAAGCCCGAATCGAATAGAATATTTTCTTTTTTTTTTTTGTAAAATTAAAAAAAAAAGGAAAACTTTGCTCACCTTACACTATGAAAACATAAAACATCAGTCGAAAAAAGTTGGTCTCTTTACTTATACAAAAAAAAAACAAACAAAACATAAAAAAATATCTTCAGATATTTTGCAATCATGCCCGAATTAATGTTATAATTTATTATTTTCCTGCAAAGCCATTCTAATTGCTGTTGGAGTTTTTGAAAATCAGTCAAGCAGTCCAAAAGCTGTGATTCTTTAATATTAGACTTGTGTGTGTGTGTGTTTACAATTCATCTCCCACTGGCCGGCAGTGCTTTTATGGAAAAAACCTATCTGCATCCATATCTTTTTGTAGCTGAGATGAAGAGCTGCAAATATTTTTAGCCCTGGAGATGAAAGGTGACAGCTCTAGTGTTCACTCAACGACCCATTTCAAGAATGCCTGCTGAAACACGTACATTCCGAGATCGCCTTCATAAACACTAAGCCCCGCATGAATACGTTGTTATATCTATTAGACATAACATTGTATTCACACTTCCAGACTAATTTGCATGAGGGGCTCGTATTTAGTATTACTTGAGCATATGAGCTTCGCTGTCTCTAATATAGTTTAGAACGATCTTACCAACATCTTCTTCTTCCCTCCTTTTGTTGTGCATCTAAGGATCTCGTTGAGTATAGAATAAAACAATTCCTCGCTATTATTATACAGATTAAAACTGCATAACTTTTCCATGGCAGCTAGTTCGTTCACCCGCCAGCGAATAGCAGTGGCGCTGCGAGCGTATCTAAATTTGCTTCACGGTCGATGAGTTCTGTGGCCGTTTCAGGTGATCTTAAACAAAAATTTCGAAAATATAACAATACTTATTCTACCCACAGCGGTCCGTTGAACCCGAACTTTGCGGTTTCACCAATTACTCCAATATTATTCCGCGGGAAACAGCCTTTATTACTAAAATTTTACGTTGAGGCAAAACGCGCAAAACACTTAGTTCGATCATGAATGACAGATCACAAATCACGCCTAGAGCAAATTTCTGTTCTACCAAAATGCTCTACTGTCATGCTCTCACCCTGGCTCGTGCACGAACACCTCACACAAACCATCACCAAGGCAACGACAGAAGCAAATAACAGTCGGCGAGCCGAATGAAGCCACATCTTTGAACTAACTTTTCACTCACAAACTAGCTTGTTTTGAACGAACTACACATATTTCACACACAATACCTCGTTCTAGTTCACTGGAAAAGTTTCGCCTACATCACTTTATCAAATTGTTAACACATAAATCATGGAGAAATCACTATTTAAATAAATTATCGAAAAGCACGTTGCAGCCATTCAGTTTTATGCTCTGTGATTCCTTAATATTAGACTTGTACGAAAATATAACGAAATTTGGGACCACCCCAACTTAAAACAAATGTTCAAAATAAAAAAATCCGGATTTTAATTTTTCCTAAAGCAACAAATACAGAAAATCGGAGAGTTCATAAATCTCTTTTCCGTGGTATCGCTCTCTGTATATACATATATACACAAATACGAGCCTACAGACGCAAACAGGCATACGTATACACATACGAGCATTCAGATATTTTCATCACTAAGATTAAAATAATTTACCTGTATTGAAAAATGTCATTCGAAGCAATCGTTGAATCTCATTTCTTTCCGTATCTTTTGAACCATTTGCTCAACCATTATGGAATTCATTACTAAAGGCTTTGAAAAGCAGTCCGTTTATCTGGCATAATTTTAATCAAATCGATTCGGAAATCTGTCAGCCAAGCCTCCTAAAAGTAGCCCGACAAAGTCATTTTGATTCAAAAATCGTCAGTCGATAGTGACGCCGCTAACCTTTGCTTTCAATTGAAAATCATTTGTTGCATTTGTGGCGAGTACTTTGTGAGTCACATGAAAGCTACTGGGATGCTCTTGCCATGATATTTAAAGCTAAAGGGCTTGAAAAGAAACGAAATTATTTTCAATTGAAAGTGAATTCGCCTGACGACTTTAAATTGAAAATGACTGAACGCTGAGACGGGAGAACATCCATACAGTATGTTACGTATATGCGAAGGGAAAGGGAAAAAGAAAACCTTGATGATATATGACGAAAAATAAAAGGGTTCAAAGTTGAGATAACATGAAAATTGTTAAAAAAAGATTGGGAAAATTTTTAAGTTCAATCTTTATTCGCAATTTTTATTTTGTACTTTCCTATCCAAAAGTTTATTGACACCGTCAATATCAGTTTCACAACTCTGAGTGGTTACGAGTTGCTACCAGGGACTAACTTCTATACTTTCTATCAGTACTCGTGCTAAACCAAATCGACGCACATAAAATTATATCTAAGCTAACGGTGACTAAAGTTACAAAGATATACAAACTAACAAAAACAGCCAAAAAATTGTTTTGAAATATTGATAAAAAATTGCATGGCGCATTTGCTTTTAAGCTTACGTGTATTCATCTCCCTTCTTACTGAGGATTCCAGTGCATCATAAAGCAGTGCATGCCTTCTCATTTCACTAACACTACCTACTCAAAAAACTATCATCAAATGACGCGACACGGTGCTCATTTCAGGTGACACGCTAAATAGAAGGTAAGCAAAAAGTGATACTTTGCGACAGTCATCTCGAACCGATGCACACCACACGGGAAATAAACCCGTAATCATACTCGGTTGACTGGGTGAAATGTTCAATTTTATTTTTATGCTCCGAAAACGTGAAAACTTGCACCTAATCCATACATTAAATCTACACTCGGTATATGAGAGGTTTGCAATTACTCTGCCGCCGTTTGACGCACTTCAGCATACCCTACGGGCACCAAGATTCACAGGAATGGTTGAAAAGCTATAATTTTCATAGGGCAACTATTTCGAGCTATGAGGCAACATTTTTTTCGCTTTTGTCGACCGCTGTAATTCGTCTTGGAGATATGCTAATATTTTCACAATAATCATATTATTTATGTGTCTGTTGGGATTTTATCATTTTACAGATATAGGGCTGTATTCGAGTAGTTTAAAAGTGTATTCGAGCTTTGCTTGGAACTTTTGTTCATCGATCTATATACAATTGTTTCTAAGTGAAACTTCGTCACGCATTTGGTTTATGTTAAGCGGACTCTGTAACCTTGCGGCTAAGAGAGCTCCGTAGCCGCAGGGTTACAGAGTCCGCTTTGATAAGCGAGTGGTCGTGGGATCGAATCCTAGTAGAATCAGGCCATTTGGTTGTCAAAGGACTTTAACATGGGTTCATTCTCAGGCTCTCTACTACATACCCTTCCTTCAAGCTGAATTCTATAGTACCCTTGCTGACTTTCATCCTAACAAAAAGTCCCTCTTATAATAAAACTTTTCTGAGTAACGTATAATAGTTCTCTTCAGGGAATTGTAATTATGACGCGGTCTTGGCTGGAGGAACGAGGTTACGATAAGACTCCTTCCTCTTGACAAAAATATAAAAATATCCTACTTATAATAAACCTGACCAGAGGTGTAGCATTGAGTGCATCTTCAGGGAATTGTGATTGTGACGCGGTGTTGGTAGGAGGAACGAGGTTCGATAAGACTCCTTCCTCTTGACATAATAAGTCCTTCCTATAATAAAACTGATTTCAGAAATATTTACCCTCTACAGGGAATTGTAATTGGCGATATTGGCACGAGGAACGAGGTTTCGATAAGACTCCTTCCTCTTGACATAATAAGTCCCTCTTAGCATAAACCTGGCCAGAGAGGAACGTTAGGTGTAGCCTCAGTTCAGGGAATTGTGATTTGGCGATATTGGTAGGATAGAAAAGAGGCTCGGCGGTATAGTAGAGCAGTAAGCATGAAATGAAAGGGTAAACTCTCACACACAAGCACGGATATAAATGAAAAGCGTATCATTCACTTCATTAATGATACTGCCAATAATATGAAGTGCGGAGTACAGAAAACACCTGGGCAATATCACAATAGATCAAAATGTCTCTGGTCGCAGTGATGAGTCCACACAGAGAAAAAAAAACCTTGCGGCTACGAAGCTTTCTTTTATACGTGTTTGTATGTTATATGACTTTGCTTTTCTATACCGAGCCTCGTTCCTCTTGCCAAATATAGCCAATTATAATTCACTGTGAGAATTTCGTTGAGCATCCTTCGTGTAATCATAAAAGAATGCTTACTTTTTTAACTCATGCTTGAGTCATTTGACATCGAATGGTTTGATTCTACTGAGATTCGAACCCACGACTATTCGCTAGAACCGTTCTCTGTAGCCTTTGTATGCGTACACGTGTGTCAACTATGTTGCTGAGCTGCTATGTAATTCGGGAATGATAGAAATGTTGAAAGCAATGAGACTTTACAGTCTTTTTTTTTGTTTTTTTTTCTTTTTTTTTTAAGGGGGGATTTGTTAGTAGCTTAAGTATTTATGATACATATTAGTAAATAATGAGTATGTGTGTCCAATCACAAATGGTGACTTCTCAACACTGTTAGAAATTTGTAATTTTAATTGTTAGGATTTGTTTGCTTTCGCAATTAGGACTTATCATTCGTAGGGATTTAAACCTACTTGTCAGGAAAGGGGAAGTAAACTTACAACTAACTTAATTGCTAACTTATTGGCTATAAAGAGAGCTTATCGTAGCAATTGAGGATTGCAACGATTTTTGTCGAAAATTGTTAATAATTTTATTTTACATAGCTTCTAATGGTTCAACACCAGTAAGTCTATGTAATTCGAGTGTACCAAACCAAGGAGGACGCTTCAAAATCATTTTCAGAATTTTATTCTGAATCCTTTGGAGCGTTTTCTTCCTTGTTGAACAGCAACTTGACCAGATCGGTACAGCATAAAGCATTGCTGGTCTAAAAATTTGTTTGTAAATCAAAAGTTTGTTCTTTAAACAAAGTTTAGAATTCCTGTTAATGAGAGGATATAAACATCTCGTATATTTGATGCACTTGGCTTGTATACTCTCAATGTGCTCTTTGAAAATAAGTTTTTTATCATAAATTAGTCCCAAGTACTTAACCTTGTCGGACCAACTTAAAATAACCCCATTCATCTTGACAACGTGATTATTGTTTGGCTCGAGGAAAGAAGCCCTAGGCTTATGCGGAAAAATTATCATTTGAGTTTTAGAAGCATTGGGAGAGATTTTCCACTTTTGCAAGTAGGAAGAAAAAATATCTAAACTTTTCTGCAATCGACTGCATATGACACGAAGACTGTTTCCTTTTACGGAAATGCTTGTGTCATCGCAGAACAATGACTTTGTGCATCCTGGAGGCAAATCAGGAAGATCTGAAGTGAATATAATGTACTGGACTGGACCCAAGACTGAACCTTGAGGTACACCTGCTCTGACAGGAAATCTATCAGATTTTGAATTCTGATAGACAACCTGCAGAGTTCGATCAGTAAGATAATTTTTCAAAATTTTGATTAGGAAAATTGGAAAATTAAAAGTTTGCAATTTCGCAATCAAACCTTTATGCCAAACACTGTCGAATGCTTTTTCTATGTCTAAAAGAGCAGCTCCAGTGGAATAACCTTCAGATTTGTTAGCTCGTATCATATTAGTAACTCTGAGCAATTGATGAGTTGTGGAATGCCCATGGCGAAATCCAAACTGTTCATTTGCAAAAATTGAATTTTCGTTGATGTGTGACATCATTCTGTTAAGAATAATTCTCTCAAACAGTTTACTTATTGAAGAAAGCAAACTGATTGGTCGATAACTTGAAACTTCAGCTGGGTTCTTATCCGGTTTTAAAATGGGAGTAATTTTTGCATTTTTCCATAATTTGGGAAAATATGCAATTTTGAAGCAGCAATTGAAAATTTTCACTAAAAATTCCATTGTGCTCTCAGGGAGATGTTTGATTAGTATATTAAAGATTCCATCGTCACCAGGTGCTTTCATATTTTTGAAATTTTTAATAATTGATTTAATCTCATTCAAGTTAGTTTCAATTATTTCTGCAGGTAAAAAATTCTGGGAAGAAATTAAATCAAATTGACGTGTGACTTCATTTTCAATTGGACTCAAAAAATTCAAATTTGAGTTATGAACACTCTCAAACTGCTGAGCAAGTCTTTGAGCCTTTTGTTCATTGGATACAAGAAAACGTTCACCATCTTTTAAAACTGGAATAGGCTTTGAAGGTTTCTTAAGAATCTTCGCCAGCTTCCAAAAAGATTTTGAATATGGTTTCAATTTTTCAACTTTAGCCTCAAAATTTTGATTTCTCAGAAGAGTAAATCTATGTTTAATCTCTTTCTGTAAATCTTTATAAATAGTTTTAAAAACAGGGTCACGAGAACGTTGATATTGACGTCTGCGGACATTTTTCAAACGAATTAGAAGTTGAAGATTTTCGTCAATTATTGATGAATCAAATTTCACTTGAGCCTTTGGAACAGAATAATTCCTGGCATCAACAATTGCACATTTTAATGCTTCCAAAGCGGAATCAATATTCACTTCGTTTTGCAAATCAAGCTCATTATTGAAATTTCTCTCAATATGAGTTTTGTATCTTTCCCAATTAGCCTTGTTATAATTGAAAACAGAGCTCATAGGGTTTAAAACTGATTCATGTGATAAAGAAAAAGTTATTGGAAGATGGTCAGAATCAAAGTCAGCATGTGTGATCAAATCACTACATACATGACTTTGATCTGTTAGCACCAAATCAATTGTTGAAGGGTTTCTTACAGAAGAAAAGCATGTAGGACTATTCGGATACAAAATAGAATAGTATCCTGAAGAACAATCATTAAATAAAATTTTGCCATTGGAATTACTTTGAGAATTATTCCATGAACGATGTTTAGCGTTAAAATCGCCGATTATGAAAAATTTCGAACGATTTCTGGTGAGTTTTTGCAAATCACCTTTAAAATAATTTTTGAGCTCGCGTGTGCATTGAAATGATAAATATGCTGCGGCAATAAATAAAATCCCAAGTTCAGTTTGAACTTCAATTCCCAAAGTTTCAATAACTTTCGTCTCAAGATGGGGAAGAGCACGATGTTTGATTCGGCGATGAATAACAATTGTAACTCCACCGCCGGAACCCTGAATCCTATCATATCTATGAACCACGTAATTGGGATCATATTTTAATTTTATGTTAGGTTTCAAAAATGTTTCAGTAATAATTGCAATATGCACATTATTTACTGTTAAAAAATTAAAAAGCTCATTCTCATTGGCCTTCAATGAGCGAGCATTCCAATTTAATATTTTAATTGTTTTATTTAAAATCATTGCTAAATTTTGAATTAGAAACAATTTTAATAGTAAAATTTGTGCCTATTTGAATGGCTTCAAACATTGATTTTGCCTGCAACATGGCGTTCATAAGATCGAACATTGCCTGTTGCAAAAAAGAAAGTTTACCTGCCGTAATAGGCCCCAGGCAGTTGACATTAGAAAAAATATTTTCGGCAGCAATATTAGCTGGAGTGATAGGTGTACAATTATTTTCTAGCGTGTTTTGCTTACCCATATTAACGGTCATTTTCGAACTACCAACACTAGGCGGTATAATGTTCGAACTACCTGTAACCTGTGCATAAGTTAAACGGGTATGCAAAGGAGTAGGTAAATTATGCGTCACTGGTACGCTTGGAGAATTTGGTTTTGAAGTTGGGTTTAATTGAGAAATTGAGTTTTGTTTACCTTGCCTTGCCTTAACAATTGTTAAACGGACTGGGCATTGATAAAAATTTGACATATGGTTGCCGTTACAATTCGCACAGCGAAAATTTTTACTCTCTTTCACAGGACATTTTGTGAGAAGAGTCTCCACAATTGAGACATTTTTGGTCCATGTTACAGAATTTGGAACCATGGCCATAACGTTGGCAAGTACGGCATTGGGTGATATGCTTTTCACCTCCGCCATACTTCCTATAAATTTCCCACTTTACACGCACATTATACAAAGCATGTGCTTTTTCAAAAAATTTTAAGTTGTTAACCTCATTGCGGTTAAAATGAATTAAATAATTAACAAGGGAAATTCCAGTTCTCTGACTGTTTTCGCCTCGTGATTTTTGTTTCATCAGAATTACCTGGGTAGGGGCTATGCCAAGTAATTCTGTTAAAGTAAGTTTGATCTCATCAACGGTTTGATCGTTGGTGAGACCTTTCAAGACAACCTTGAACGGCTTGGCGTTCTTGGTGTCATATGTAAAAAATTTGTACATCTTGTCAGTTAAATACTGAACAAGACGATCACGACCCTTTACTGAGTCGGCTAATAAGCGGCATTCACCTCTACGGCCAATTTGATAGGTAACTTTAACGTCAGAAACAAACGTTGAAAGTTCCTTTTTGAATACATTAAATTCAGAAGAAATAGTTACCACAATAGGTGGAACTTTCTCCTTTTTTAAAGATTTTATATTTTGTATAGTTTCATTATTAATAACTTCCATTTCACCAGCTTCTTGCTCAGGCAAAATATCAAAAGGATTGTCACTACAGACACTCGAAGTGTCAGAAAGAGTTGCCTCTCTTTTCCTCCCTGCAGCGATGCGAGGTTTCTTTTTCCGTCCAGCCATTTCAGGTGATACGAAAAAAGTTAAAACAAATGTTAAATTCAAAAGTAGGTAGTCTTGAGAAAGACTGATGGGAAATAACTTTCAGGTAGTCTTTAAAAGACACACTGACAAAACACAAACTTTGAAGCTATAGGCAGTCAAAGACCAGTCCACAAGCAACCGAAAAAACGTCTGATCTGTAGGACAGTTCAAGACGCACTGAGACAGTACAGTCAGTTTTTTTTTTTTTTTACCCGTGGGATGCGTTCAAGTTTGTATGGAACCGCGTAAAAAAGACTAAATTGATATGAAAAATTAACGTGGAAAACTGTCCTAAAACGTTGGAACGAAATGCAATATTATAAATTTTCAGTATTTACACCGAAAATTGTAATTTTTAAACAGATATATGATTACTTTTGTCCTGAACGGAAAACGTGATTGAAATGAGGTTGATATCTTGTACCGTTTTGGGCGTACAAAACAGACTGTTATTAGGAGCCCTGCTTCGAGATACAATAGAGTAGTTATTTTGAAATTTGTAAACATAACATTTGAATTAAAAGTAAGATTATAATATAATTTAGCAGCGGTCTGAGAGGCAAATGGACCTTTTATTTGACACTACGATCACAGACGCGCCACTCGATGACGATTTCATCGATCAGAAAAATAACGACAATTTTGAAATTATGCTTAGTGGGCAATAATGCCGCTAGTGTCGCTATGCGCAAACGTGCCTTTTCATCATCAAAGACAACGCTTGTGTTGATTTAAGCAAACGTGCATACCCATTAGCAAAGACAAAACCCGTTTTACGAAAACAAGATAGGTGGCAATAACTTCACATGGTGGCGCATGAGTGTAAAGTTTCGAATAAGGACGCAGATTTTGCTGGATTTTCGTTCGAAGAAGCACATATGTTTGACTGTGGTAAGATTATATTATAATTCAATATGACAGTAAGATACGGAAAATTTCTGGTAAATAAGACTGAGCTCGAGGAGCGTTACCTACGTACATACTTACACCCACACATACACATATACAAAAAATACTGAGTGCGTCTAACTGAGTCGAGTGGTATATGTCATTCAGCAGCCATGCAGAATTTCGGCTTGCACAGTCATTTTTATACCTTTCAAGTACTAAGACAAAACATTATCTGGAAACTTAAACTAAATTCAACCCTGAATTTATCAAATAAAGTCTATCTGAATTTATTAAATAAATTCAGACTGGTTTTACTAAATTTCCTGAATCATACAAACTAAAATAAAGCTTATTTCCTGATTTCTAATGAAACATTTTAATGCAAATTGCTGTAAAATGGTCAATGTAATTCTGAACTCGTAGACGCTAAGCATTTATCATTTATTTAAGTCGAAGGGCTACGTTGTTCACGCACTATCTTAAAATTTAATGAAACTTTGTGGGTGTGTATGTCTTACTAAACTAAGTAACTTTGTATGGTGAGCTTATAGAAAATTATCTGAATTGAAAAATAAAAAAAATGGAAGAAATAATAAAGATCCTACCTCGTAACCTCCAAATAAGTATAAAAAGATACTTCGTTAAGTAAAGCTTATACATCTACTAAGTTTTATTACTGCTGTGAGCATTCTACTAACATCTTGTTTGCGCAGAATCCGTCAAGAGCAGTTACGTTTCATCGAAAATCAATTATGACAACAACAGGCAGTGTTGGGTTCCGTTTAAACAAATACGCGATGTTTACAATCGATAACCGAAGGGATCAGCGCCGCTGATCGATGATCACCAATCATCAACTATGGATTAGCAGAGTTTAGTTTATTGCTCGTCAATGCAAACGACAATAAATATTTTCGAATGCGAATTACAGTGCGATGCGCGAAATTATACACATAAACTTATAAATTTTATTGCGATGGGTTGTCGGATCCGGACAACTTTGCTTACATATTTTATCTCTGGTAAAATTTTCACTTGCTGTTCCGATGCTGATTATATTGCACAAGTTATATGCTTTAAGAAAACACGGTTTCTAATGCCATTATAAAATATTGTTATTTAAGCTTAATCCGCGAGAATGTTTCTGAAAATTGACATTATGACATAGAGTTGTTCGATACATCGTCCATCGATTTTTGTGACCAAAAATATAGCATCGCTCGGAACTATACACTTGGCGACTGGCTTTATGCGAAATTGACTGGCCACTGGTCAACACAGGTGTGGCCCCGAAGCTCCAACTAGAAAAAATGAAAGATTATAGGTTTTTAGCCATTCCTGTAAATGTTGATGCCCCCAGCCGTTAAAATTTTTTCGAAGACCTATAAATGAGTTTTCTCGTAAACATAACGTTGAAGCGACGAACCCGGCGAGCAATTACTATGCGAACTCTCATGTAAGTTGACGCGTTTTAATAATAGCTAAGGGCCCCAAAATCACAGGAATGATTAAAAAGATACAATCTTTCTAGGGCGCTATTTCGAGCTTCAGGGCAGCATTTTTTTTTTCGCTTTTGTCGACCGGTGTAATATACTTATACTAAATTTTGTCCATAATTGTAGCTCAATATACTAACACTCTTTCATGTTTATTTTCATATCTATACATTTTCGCAATAATGAGTTCAATTCTGATATCTCCAACACTACCATCAGTCAAAGTTTTGGAATTGTCTTATTTAACCTGCGAAACTGTATCTTCCTGGTGCAGTTTTGGGTTTACCTAATGTTCATTTTTGACCATGTCTTATGTTTTAAACCGAATCAACGCGTCCTTCCTTTCTCTGTACTTGTATCGCAAGTATATACAAGCAAGTGATTACCTGCATTATGTTGCCGCTATTGTTTGGTGGGAGGATATTTGTCTCAAAACATTTCGACCTCTTTTCCTGGCCATAAAGGAATGCGAAAGGGAGAGAGAGACACGGTGTATGTGGCACCACAGTGTAACCCAAAATCAATTGTGCTGCTGAGTACAAACATATTGCCAGTTTGCATTGTTCCTTTGCTTTTGGGGGCGGATGAACCGTCGTCCTTTTATGACAACATGCCACCCATTTTTTTCTGCCTTGGCTTGATTGGTGAGCCGGCTGGTCTGTGGAAAGAGTTTAATGTTTGGAGAGGACACATGTTTACAGTTGTAATTAGGATGTTCAGCTTTCATAAAAATAGGATGAATGTTATTTCATTTGGGAAAACTCTAGAGACGAAAAGTAAAACGTAACCATACTTGCATTTTGTTTTTACATTTTTGGCAGATCCTGCAGACTGCTGAAAAGCAATATAACAATAATGAAGAATTTGGAACCGACAGATGTTGCAGCGGTTAAGCCGCTTCTCTAAAGCAATATGCCAAAAGCAGTTCGTTGCTTTTCTCAGACAAGTGTCATCACATTACTGCACGAGCTCGATTGTTACTGAAAGAATGTTTGTTTCATCTCCATTGCACTACCGGATCACGAGATTTTGTATCCATTGATTTTGATTTTGACTCTAAAGCAAAACAATTGTGAATTACAAAATAAATACATCCACATTCCCTCACGGAGTTTCAATAAGCACTTGAGAGAAGATGAACTTATTTGAAGTTTGAATGCGTGATTAGGAAGCTCTCAATAGTTATACGCGCAAGTGCTGGTAACCGCAACAAAATTAGCGATTACGTGTAATATTCTTCATTGCAACAGTACCTGGATTGTTCTGTGCCAAACTACTCCAATTTAGCGAACGTAAATATTTGATATAACCTGTGCGTGATTCGCGATTTGACCTACTTTTTCATGAAAGTTTTGGTTTCCGTCTTCGGCCCAGTATATAAAGCAAAGTCTTTCTTCGTATTTATCAGAAGAACTGTTTGAAACTATCGGAAATGATCTCGAGGAACGCTTCAGTGGCATCATCAATAGGCATGGCACTGCTTTTTGTAAGTATCAAAGACAAATCTAGACGAAATCAAATTCATTCATTTTCCTCAGATAACAGCGACCACAGCTCAAAACATTGCAGATGATGAGTTCACCTCAGGAGTGCTCCGTCAGGCTTCTACCGACGATATACTTTATCCTTCACCAGCAGCGTGCGGAAGCGGGCAACTAACCATTTGTGTAGGCTGTCGAACGGTCAAGATATGCGTCGGTACTGACGATACTGCTAACCCAACGCAAATCTGCCCTTCTTCAGCTCCGTTCTGCAACATTGCCGAGGGTGGATGTTCAACAATACCGGACGATACCCAGGATGCATGTTCGGAGGCATCTGAAAATTTGAAATTCCGTTGCACCGGCAAAGGAAAGTATCCAGATCCGTTATCTTGTGAGGGATATTATTACTGTTCAGGAGTGGATCGATCTGATGACGCGTACAGGTGCCCTTCAGGTTATACGTTTAACAGTAAAGTTCAACTGTGCCAACGCTACTATAGGGGATGCCAGACCGTCAACTGCACAACCAACGGTCCAATTATAAAAGTTTACCCTCCCAACAGTCAGTACTTTTACTACTGCCAATACAATTTTGCAGACTCCACGACAGATCCGAGCATCGTCATGTTCTCTTGCGGTGATAGCGCTACTTTTGATACCAGTGCTAATAAATGTATCTACAAATGTAGAAAAGAAGGTTTGTACGCTAAGTCGAGCAACCCGAACGCGTACTATCAGTGCTACTGGTACAATGGTAGACTGACATATATCGAACGTTCCTGTCCACAGTCCACCCAGGTGTTCGACGATACCAAAAAATTGTGCCTTGCTCATACAGGAGATTCTGGCAAGCGACACCACGAGCACAAGCATTATTAAATACAATTTGCTAGTTGATAGAGAAAATAAACATCCTATAATTACCACGTAAATAGTAGTTTGATTTCACACGGTGGGAACGGGTCACCGAAAAGTTAATTTACACTTCATATTAGAGCTTGCACTTTTCACGTGCTGCTCATGAAAAAAGTAATTTGAAAATAGGATTCAACAACTGCAAGTGCTTAGGCCAATATTTCAACCATTAGGGTGGATGGGGGTTGTGGCCTTTTCCATACAATTTTGAGGTTAGAATTTTGAGCGTTGAAATTTTAGCTTCCAATAAATGAACAGCGCTCAAATAGTCCGTAGAATTGCTAAGAAGCCTATTAACTGGGTTGTCGTCCGGCATCCTTGCGACGTAACCGGCCCACAGAAATCATCTGACTTTAGTCAGATGTGCAATGGCTTCCTCCCAAAAAGGCGTCTACGCCATTCTCCGTTTTCCTCTTGTAAATAGTCCGTAGCACATTTCTTTCGAACACTCCAAGGGCGATCAGGTCTTTTGAGAGCAGTTCAGTGGGTATTTGCGATATTTATGGACTGACTTTCGAATCACTTTTTGTAGATATGCGTTTTTGTAAAAATAAAAAACTGTCAAAACTAAACTGATGGCTGAGAGACTTGTTTTTTGAAAATACTTTTCGTAGCATGATTATTTAGTACAAAAATACCGCACGCACCGGATCGTTTCAAAACCTAGAGAACCATGGTTTTGAACGATTTCAAGTTCGTTTGACTGCGCAGTGCGCACCCTATTCGATCTCAGGGTTTTCCCGAATAAGAAGTATGCGCATTTTCACATTCGCAGCATAGCTTTAAGAGCGATGTTGAACTGCATACTGTAAAAGCCCGTAACTTTGTCTCAATCTTCTTCGTGACTCATTCGAAAGCGTCCACGCGACACACACATAACACATCACTTGATTCATAACAGCTTTGATCAGTTGATCGTTAGCTTATTCGGAAAGATTTGCTTGTTCTCGTGCATGATCTGCCATAACTGTTCTCAACCGACAATATCGTACGCTGCCGTGAAATCGATGCAGATATGAGGTGCGAACACGTTATACCCACGATATTTATCTGCTGGAGCGAAAAAATACGATCCGTGGTAGCACGGGCTTCTTGAACCCCGTTAGTTATTGTTCCACGAATCTTCTGTTGGATTTCCTGAAGGTCGGGACTGGTCGTCCTGATCGCTGCTTCAACTAGGTCAATTTAATTGCCGTTTCTTTTCCTGTGTTGCCATTCAAGTGCTTTTCGCGGTGCTTCGAAGTAGCTGTCGATTACTCCGCTTTCGTTGGTGATCAGGTTTCCGTCCACATCCCTACATATGTCGGCTTGTGGCACATACCCTCTGCGGGATTCTTTAACCTTCTCGTAAAACTTCCGCGTATCATTGGCACGGAATAGCTCTTCAAGCTATTCGTAATCACGATCCTTTTGCTGGCGCTTCTTTCGTCTCAGAATCCAGGTTTGAACTTGGTCTTGTTTTCTTTCAATCTAGCTTTCTGGTAATTCGTCCATAGACGGTTTTCTCTACCACCACTGCCTCGCAATTACTATCATACCAGGTGTTTCCGCCGATCAGTGCCTCTGTCTCCAGTGTCGTGGTTGCGGATTTCCTAATGCATGTTCTGCGCTATCCATCATCGAAAGAACTTACTTGTAATACCACGTCTATTCGTTGCGCTTAGTCTTGAGCAGCTTTGGGGCTTCGTAGCTGATATCCTCGTCTAACATATAGTTGATAGTTTTGAAGTATAGGTACGTATATTGATAATATTCGAGAAGAATAGTCCATCGCCGAGAACATGGTCAATTTGGTTTACTGTGTGTTGCATAGTGGTAGATCTCTGAATCGGAAAAAATCTTAAAGATTTTCGAGTATGAGTGGAAATCTAAACATACAAAAATGCAGCTCTGTCTGTCTGTCTGTCTGTCTGTCTGTTCCATATAGACTTGGAAACTATTGAACCGATCGGCGTGAAATTTTGTATATAGGGGTTTAGAGACCGAGAAAGGTGACTAAGATAGTTTGAGACCCCTCCCTTTTCTTGAAGGGAGAGGTTTTCTATAAATGGAACACGAATTTCTGCACATCTCGAGAAATAATCAAGTAAATAAAACCAAATTCACCCCTCCCTCTTCTGGAAGAGACGGCTCAT
Source organism: Wyeomyia smithii (assembly GCF_029784165.1). Taxonomy (NCBI): domain Eukaryota; kingdom Metazoa; phylum Arthropoda; class Insecta; order Diptera; family Culicidae; genus Wyeomyia; species Wyeomyia smithii. Next base: position 198,229,595 of record NC_073695.1, on the reverse strand, counting down.
ACAAATGAAACTCAAATTTCTTCACAACTCAAGAACTAATCAAGTAAATGGAACCAAACTTGGCATGTTTTCTGGAGCAAAAAATATTTTCATGGTGGTTCGACACCCCTCCCACTTCTGGATAGGAGGGCTCTTATACAAATCAAACACAAATTTCGATCAGATCGACTTGAACTGTCCTACAGTACGGTCGCATTTTACCAACAGCTCGAGGCTAAGTCTTAGACTACCGAGAGATATTGAAATTTTGTTTTTCGCTTTTAACAGGCAGTCTTCTTGTAAGACTACCTGTTGAAACGCAAAGTAATAAATTTGTTTTTAACGTTAACGAGTGTTTAGTGAGTAAATTTGGATTGAGATATTTCTAATTAAATTCTATAGTGAAGTGAAAGTGTAGTGAAGTTTTCCAGTTATGCCTGGAAAAAATGAAAAAGCTCGCTTTGATGTGGCTTCAAGGAAACGTGAGGCATCTCCTCCAAGTGACACTGAAATTTCGACTAACAGGTATGATATTCTTTCTTCCGTTGGGGATCAAGAAATTCAAACTTCTCATACTGAGCATAAAGCCGTTATGAAGAAGGTTAAAGTTCCACCTATTGTGGTATTTGTAGCAAATTTAAAAGCATTTCGATCAGAACTTTCATCATTTCTGTCGGATGTGAAAGTTAATTTTCAAATTGGCCGCCAAGGCGAAATTCGTATTTTGGTCGAATCTCTTGATGGCCATAAACATCTTTTACAGTATTTAACTGAAAAGATGTATAAATTTTTTCTTTTGATGCCAAAAACGAGAGACCGTTTAAGGCTGTTTTGAAAGGTCTTTCAAATGACCAAACTATTGAGGAAATCGAAGATTGTTTGTCAGAATCACTTGGTTTTGCCCCCAACCAAGTAATTTTGATGAATCGAAAGACAAATGCCAAAATTAATCAAACTGGAATACACCAGGAAAATTACTTAGTACATTTTGATCGTACCAAAGTAAATAATTTGAAATGTTTGGAAAAAGTACGTGTTTTATTTAACGTGCGAATAAAGTGGGAAAATTTCAAGAGACATGGAGAAATCCATAATCTTACTCAATTTCAAGCCTATGGAATTGTCAAGCCTATGGTCATGGAACTCGAAACTGCCATATGGCAACAAAATGTATGATTTGTGGTGACACTGGTCACACGAAAGATATCTGCCCCGTGAAAGAGACCACGAATAGTTTCAAATGTGTAAATTGTGGGGGAAATAACAAATCTAATTTCTTTAATTGTCCTGTAAGGTCAAAAATCATTGCTTCCAGACAACGTAGGAATTCTAAGCAACCTGTTGTCAATGTGGGTATACAAAAGACTTTCAATAGTGTTCAGACATCACCAGCACTTTCATTAGCAGGTGTGTCTGTAGGTAATAATTTAAATTCAGATAACAAATTTCAGACAAAAAATCCTGTTCAGGCAACACCAGGCTGTTCATATGCCAGTGTCCTTACAGGTAATATTTCAAATTCAAACAGTAACAAACCATTCGTGTTTGGTGCTGAAAAGTCAGCCAGTATTGATTTAGGTAGTCCAACTCCAGAAAAGATTGAATACCTACAACAATCCATGGTGCAGCTAATGTCCGTTTTGTTGAACTGTAACTCGATGTACGAGGCTGTTCAAGAAGGTATAAAATTTACAACTAATATTGTTATGAAATTGAAATTCAGCAATGATTTTGAATAATGCTGTAAATTTTCTAAATTGGAATGCTCGCTCTTTAAAAGCGAAAGAAGATGAATTTTTCATTTTTTTAACAGTCCACGATGTGCATATTGCAGTTGTGACTGAAACGCTTTTAAAGCCCAATATTAAACTAAAAAAGAACCCAAATTACATGGTTTATAGGTTTGATAGAATTGATGTTGCCGGTGGTGGAATTGCAATAGTTATCCACCGTCGAATAAAACATTGTGTTTTACCCCATCTTGAAACCAAAGTTATCGAGAGTTTGGGAATTGAAATTGAAACAAGTATTGGCATTTTATTTATAGCCGCAGTGTATTTGCCTTTTCAATGCAAATGCTGGTGAGCGAAAAAATTATTTCAAGGGAGATTTGCAAAAAACTCACAAGAAATAAATCTAAATTTTTAATCATCGGTGATTTTAATGCGAAACATCGATCTTGGAATAACGCTCAAAGCAATTCCAATGGATAAATATTGTTTAATGATTGCTCGGCTGGATTTTGTTCAGTTTTATTTCCAAATGGTCCTACATGTTATTCTTCTATTAGGAATCCATATACAATTGATTTGGTACTAACTTGATTCTGATCATCTTCCCATAACATTTTCTATTTCCCATGAAACTATTTTAAATCCCGCTAGATCTGTGTTAAATTATCACAAGACTCATTGGGATTGATATCGTTCTACGATCGAAGAAAATTTGAATGATGATATTATTTTACAAAATAGTGCTGACATTGACAGAGCATTAGATAATTTTAGCAGCTTAATACTCAATGCCCGGAATTTATCAGTTCCTAAGGCTCGAGTAAAATTTAATGCACCAATTATTGACAGTGAACTTCAACTTCTTATACGTTTGAAGAACATACGGAGACGTCAATACCAAAGATCTCGTGATCCTGCTTTGAAAATTATTTTTCAAGAATTGCAAAAGGAAATAAAACATAGATTCACTCTATTGCGAAATGAGAATTTCATGAGAGAAGTTGAACAACTAAAACCTTATTCAAAACCTTTCTGGAAGCTTTCGAAGGTTCTTAAGAAACCCTCGAAGCCCATTCCAGTCCTTGAAGATGGTGATTGCATTTTTCTAACGAATAAACAAAAATCTCAAAAACTTGCTCAGCAGTTTGAGAGTGTTCATAACTCCAATTTGAACGTAGTAAGTCCTATTGAAAATGAAGTAAACCAAAAGTATGATCAGATCACCACCCCAGAATTTCTTTCTGAAGAGGTATTGGAAACTAACTTGAATGAGGTGCGAACTATTCTCAAAAAATTCAAAAACATGAAAGCACCAGGAGATGATGGGATTTTCTATATCCTTATTAAAAGACTTCCCGAAAACTCTTTAAATTTCTTGGTAAAAATTTTTAACAGATGCTTTGCACTAGCACATTTTCCTACGAAATGGAAAAATGTCAAAGTCACTCCAATTTTAAAACCCGAAAAGAATCCAGCTGAGGCATCAAGTTATCGACCAATTAGTTTACTTTCCTCTATTAGCAAACTTTTTGAAAGAATAATTCTTAATAGAATGTTAACACATATTAATGAGAACTCAATTTTTGCAAATGAGCAGTTTGGTTTTCGCCATGGGCATTCCACTACTCATCAGTTACTTAGAGTAACAAATATGATTCGAACTAATAAATCTGAAGGCTATTCGACTGGAGCAGCTCTACTGGATATAGAAAAGGCTTTCGACAGTGTTTGGCATAAAGGTTTAATAGCTTAAATGTCAAATTTCAGTTTTCCGCTTTACCTTACAAAAATGATACAAAGTTATTTAACTGACCGCACTCTTCAGGTTAACTATCTAAATGGTAAATCTAATAGATTGCCTGTTAGAGCTGGTGTAATCTTTTACAATATTTTTTCTTCTGATCTTCCTGATTTACCACCAGGTTGTGAGAAATCTCTACAAAATACATAAATTGGTCTAATTGGACTAATAAATTGGTCTGATCAAGTTAAATACTTAGGGCTAATTTATGATAAGAATCTTACTTTCGAGGAGCACATTGAAAATATCCAGTCAAAGTGCAATAAGTATATCAAATGTTTATATCCTCTTATCAACAGGAATTCTAGACTTTGTCTCAAGAATAAACTGTTAATTTACAAACAAATTTTTAGGCCAGCAATGTTTTATGCAGTTCCCATCTGGACAAGTTGTTGTGCAACCAGGAAGAAGACACTTCAAAGGATTCAGAATAAACTTTTGAAAATGATTTTGAAGCGTCCTCCCTGGTTTAGCACGAACGAGCTACATAGGCTCACTAATGTAGAAACATTAGAAAATATGTCAAGCCAAATTATCAACAAATTCCGACAAAAATCGTTGCAATCCTCAATTGCAACGATTAGCTCTCTTTATAGTCAGTAAGATAGTTCTAAGCTTATTTTAAGTTTTGTTTTATTCCTTTCTTTTTTCCTTGGCAAGTAGGTTTAATAATTTTCCTACAATTACATTAACTTAACTGCGAAAGCTAATAACATTCAATAATATAAAAAAGAGTACAAATACATAATAGTGTTGAAATGTCACCATTTGTGGCAGAACACACAATACTAATTCTGAATAGATATTAGTACATAAATAAATCGTTACAAACATTCCCCCCCTATTAAAAAAAAAAACACACACACAAATTTCGATGGTGATTTGACACTCCTAAGTACTCTGGAAGGGGAAAGAGGTCTCCCATACAAATTAAACAGATACAGTCGAATCCTTTTATAGCGACATCGCAAGGGACTGTCGTTATAGCGAAATGTCGCAATAATACGAAGAATGTTTGCATACACTACCCGTCATAAGTTTGGAATCGCTTTTCTGAGTATTGCAACACCCCGAAAAGTTTAGCATCACTTGATATGGGCAGATCAAAGTAACTCTATCTCTTGATTCTGAAAACCTAGCGAGTTGTGGTCTTCAGTATAGTTGCTCAGGAGGTCAAGAACTTTTCATTGGAGGAGAGTTTAGTTCGGAATTCAGACACAACGCAGCGCTAGTATGCATGAAGTTTTGGGTGTTTTGAACGCTATTTAGCTCAATAATCCCACCATTTAGAGAGGTGCGATTCTTAGCAAAGTTACTCAAGAAGACAAGGGCTTGTAATTGGCGAACAGTATTGTGTGAAATTCAGCTGCAACGCAGCGCTAGTGTGCATGTAGTTTTGAGCGTTTCGAACTTAGTTTAGCTCAAAAATCACTACATTCACACTTATTGCTTACACATGACGAAGTGAAACCAATTTGAATGTTGACAATTTGATCACCACGCACAATACGTAAGCTTGTGTGTGATTCAGTACTAAATTGTCTAGGATGATTGATCGTGGTTCGCACTATGCAAAAACTGATCCTGGTTCGTTCTATTACCTAAATCATCGATAAACCATTGAATAGTCAAAAATTTTAAATTTAATTAATTTTTAATGCTGCCTCTATTTTTTAACAATACATACCTTTTATTTTTGTTAAAGGAAACTACTTCAATTAGCCTTGATAGCTAAGCTAATATAAGATGTAAATTTAGCTGCCAATGTCTTCACCGGAGCAGTTTGTTCAAACTTCTCTACAGCATTTTAGCTCGTGATGTAGAACTTTATATTAATTTTAAAACGTCGATCCATCTATATTTTACCAGTATTGAAACTTCTATTACAGAAAAAAAGTTTCCGATTGTGATTTTTTTAAATAATACAATAATAGTTTTTTGATCCTGGTTCGCGCTGCAAATATTCGTGGTTCGTCCTAACAGTTTCACCGAATCACCGCTAGAGGCAGTGCGCATTGTTTATTTTTAACCTGAGAGTTTCAGTCAACCGGTCTGGAAAAACGTCGCGAAACATCGAAATAAACAGTTAAACTTTGCTATAAATCGAAGGAATTGGAAAAACCTAAATTAATCCACCTAGCGATCAGACCCAGCCTTTCTCATTCCAACTTTCATTTGTAAAAATAGATTTATATGAACGCTTCAATCCAATGAATGTATACTCACTCTTTAGGTTCTAATATATTGATGTTGTAATCTATACATAGAAAAATGCAGTCCGGTCTGTTTGTCTGATCCATATAGGCTCGAAAACTACCGAACCGATCGATGTGAAAATTTGTATGTAGGGGTTTTTAGTGCCGATAGAGGTTCCTATAATAGTTTGAGACCCCTCCCTCTTCTTGAAGAGAGGGGTCCCATACAAATGAAACATAAATTTCTGCACAACTCAAGAACTAACCGAGTAAAGGGTACCAAATTTAGCATGTGAATGTTTTTAGAAGTATCAAATATGTCCATAATGGTTCGACACCCCTCCCTTTTCTGGAAGGGAGGGGCTCCATACAAATGAAACACAAATTTCTGCACATCTCGAGAGCTAACCAACTAAATGGAACCAAATTTGGCAGGTGAATGTTTGTAGAAGTAACCAATATGTTCCATAATCGACCTCAGGCAACATTTTGGATTGTAAGACACATCGCAAGGAATCAATGAATATGGAACGTTCAAATAGTACGATACCACATTTAAATTATGTTGAGGCCACATATATCGATCAGAGCAGGTATAGTTTTGAAAAGTCTTTGAATTTCTTTTCTTTTCATAACTGTTGGGCCACATATCAAATTGTTATGAAGTTTGTTGTTTGTAAGTTTGAGAGATGACTCGTTCGTATGACACTAGTTATGTTAAAATTAGTCATGTAATCTTTGAGATAATAGACTTTTCTTGTTTAACTAACAATTTAATACATAACGGTGGCTTATATTCAATTATAATCAAATGAAATGGGAACGTATAGGGCAGCCAAACTTTGAAACCACGTGTTCAATGTTCATAATTCATCAGTTAACCCTTAATTAGCCCGCTCATCCGATAATAATATTGATCAAATCTATTGTGTAGTTTTTGAGATAATGAAGTTTCGTGATTTTCACATTTCGGTACATTACAGACGAAGTTACAGTTTAATTACAGTAAAATTCAATAGAGTGTTATGAGGCAGCTAGACTAATTATTTGTCACTAATTTTGTGGAAATCGGGTCAGCCATTTCTGAGAAAAGTGAGTGAGTCCAAGTATCGTAAACTGGGGTGACTTTGATCACTTTTTTGATTGTATCTCAAATATTTTCAGAATATACTGAAAACAATATTCTTTGATATTTTTAAAATAAGTACTGGCATGCATTGAAATAGATTTAGTCACTACTTCAAAAGTTTAGCAACAATTTTGCTGTTTTTAAATATGCTCTAAAAAGTTCACACCAATAATCATTCCGGGGTGACTTTGATCACTTCATTGTTTTGAAGAATTTGGAGTAGCACTTTGCTACTTTCACTAAATTGAACAGCCTTAAACGACTTAAACGAGTTTATAAATATGGAAAGCAATTTGGGGGCCATTCACATTCTACGTGAACAGTTTATAATGGCGAATGTCCAAGATTCATACAAAATTTTTAGAATATATATGAATGATTATTCACTGAGAGAGAAGGTGGTCTAAAATCGTCAAAAACTAGTCCACGAGGAATATGACTTATGAAATTGTCCAAATTTGCATGTTACTTGGAGAAAATTGGGACTCAACATTGCCTTCGAGGAAAAACTTGCAAAAATAACAATAAATTGTATTGTTATAATATTTGTTCATCTTAAGAACTAATCTGGGAACAAAATAAAAACACTTTACGTATTGCAACTTGTTGTTTTGAATCTGCTTGAACCGATTGTTTGTATGCAACAAAAATCGCCAAAAATACACTTTATTTTCAAATAATATTTTAGCATGAAAAACACTCTTTAAATAGCAGGAAATGCATGAATAGTAGCAATGCGAACATATATCCACACAATCAGTGAAGATTACGACAAATCCCAAGCACGAGGAGCCCTTTTTTACCACATTTTCAGAAAAGAGGTATAGTGATCAAAGTCACCCCGGTGATCAAAGTCACCCCAGTTTACGGTAGTCTTCGGAATATGTTCCGTTTCATAGCTGGATTTCATATTTTTGAACATAACAGGCAAAGTAATAGTCCGATTGCAAAACAAATCAATAGGATCGTATGGGACAACTAGACCTTCTATTTGACACCGATTTTATATAAATCGGTTCAGCCATCTTCGAGAAACATGAGTGAGATTAAACAGTCTTCAGAACACGTTACTTTTCATAACTTTTGAACCACAAATTCAATCTTCATCAAATTCAATAGTTGAGGGTATTTCAGATAGCTCGTTCATTTGAAACCAATTTTGTTCAAATCGGTTGTGTAGTTTTTGAGATAATGATGTTTCATGATTTTTACATTTTGATACATAACCTCCAAACTAAAAATCCGAATAGAATGAAATTTAATAGGGTCTTATGGGGCAACAAGACCTTTCATTTGCAATTAATTTCATGAAAATCGGTCCAGCCATCTCTGAGAAAAGTGAGGGAGAATAAAAATCTGCACATACACACACATATACAGAAAATGCTCAGCTCGTCGAGCTGAGTCGAGTGATATATGCCACTCGGCCCTTTGGAGCACTTTTATACTTTCGGTATTGCAAGTGATTGATATACCTTTCTAGGAGAAATGCAAAAACAATATTTTAATTCCCAGAGCAAGTTAATATTGATTTTCAGGCCATTAAAATAAATAGCTCCCTCCAATAATAAGAATGGCCAGAAAGACGCGGCACGAAACTTCTCCAGGAAATTATAAGTGGCGGTAATTGGCTGGAGGAACAAAACGCTGTATACTACAGCAGTAAGTGTGAAAAAGGAAGAATAAAATCATATTACACACCAGCATTAATTAAATAATGATGAGAATGCAACTTCTCAATAGCGGTATTGCTAATAATAGAAGTGCGGATAAAGCAGACATCCGGGCGTATCTCACGATAGATCAACGATTTCTGGGCGCAATGGAGAAGTCCGCACAGAAAAAGTGTGAAACCCCTAAAAGTAAATTTCTGTTAAAAAAATCTAAATTCATATTGACGAAATAGTCTGAATACTAATTATGTGCAAGTTTCTTTTACACTGCTAGGTAGATACAGAAAATATAACTGTATTTGACACAAAAAAGCGCTTATATTACGTGTAGTTCTTTAATTTCCAATGCTGCACTTCTTTTTTTTATTAGGACGAACCAAGATCATAAATGACACGAACCACGATCAACATGGCACGAACCAGGATCAAAATTTCGCTTGCATTAAACTTCATACCATTAATATATACTAGACATCAGCTGTTTTTAAAATCAACAAATTTATTCGTCTATAGTTGCTCTTTCTATTCCATCTAAATTTAAGTTGAAAAGTATTGCAATTTTAGAAAAATCTTGCATTCATTCCTAGGGTGCCATGAAAAACAATGAGACAGGTGCGAACCACGATCAATCACCCTACCATGTAGAAGCCTTTAGCATCCTGAACAAGTTTGCTGAACACCGTAACCTTCTAGCAGGTCGGAATCGTGAGATTAGTTAGGTTCAAAATACGACGAATTTCGTGCCCACTAGCACCACATAGCGGTGAAATTTCACACCGAATTGGTCACCATACAGTAGCCTTTGACCTTCTGAACAAGTTTGCTGAAAACCGCAACTTTCTAGGTTGTCAAAACACGAGATATCCGCTTATTCCAGGTGATGCTAAACTTTTCGGCAGGTGTTGCCATATTCAAGCTTGGTGTTGCAATACTCAGTAAAGCGATTCCAAACTTTTGACGGGTAGTGTATGTAGAACAGAAGGTACCGTTGAAAATGTCGTTATAGATTCAGCAATGTCGTTATAGAGAGAGTCGACTGCACTATTGTCGTAATAAATAATGACAAGTATTAGTTTTGGTATGCCGTTATAGAGGAAGGTCGTGATAGCGAAATGTCGCAATAAAACGAAAAATTTTAGTATAAAACAGAAGGGACTGTTGAGAATGTCGCTATAGCGAGATTTGTCACTATAAAAAGTGTCGTTATAGAGGGATTCGACTGTACTTCAACCAGGTTTTTCGGAAAACAGCCTAAAATGGTCGGGTCAATACAAAGGAGCTAAAACTTGACTCCAGGCGCCATTTTTAAATTTAAGATGGAAACTTCCGGTTTCTAATATGGGTGTTTCCGGAACCAGAATGACGCTCAGAAGCCAGAAATTATCTTCCAATGCCATTTTGAAATCCAAGCTGCCTTCAGGTTCCTGAAAAACAGCCTAAGGTAACCAATTACCATCCATGAGTATCCCTGAACCCATATCCATATTGAGTAATATCCGGTCATTTTCGACTGTTTCCCAGAAGTTGCCATCTTACAATTAAAATGGTCTTTGAGGTCAATTTTCAGCTCCTTGCATCATTCTGCAAGGAGCTATAAAATTGACCTCAAAGACCATTTTAATTGTAAGATGGCAACTTCTGGGATGCAGCCGAAAATGACCGGATGTTACTCAACATGGATATTTCCGTAATCGAGATGATGCACAGAAGCCAAGTATTGATCCTGGACACCATTTTGAATTCGAAGGTGACCACTTTCAGCTTCTGGAAAATAACTAAAATAACAGAATACCACCCAATATGGTCCAGATTGATACCAGAAAAACCAGCTGTAAATGGCCGAATATGGATAGTTATATACAGATTCGAGGTGATGTTAGAGCAATCAAAAGGCGAGGATATTGTCATTCCGATAAATCCAATCATTTCAAACGATTTGTCCTTCGACTTTGATCATATTCTATAGCCGATTCGTCATGCATTTGCAGACTATAAGCAAATCGCAAGGAACCAATGAATTTGGAATGTTTAAAATTTTTTCCACATTCCACGTGGACAGATTTTTGACGATTTTGATCCCCCCCTCCCCCTCCGTTGACAACTGTCCATACAAATTCTAAAAATTTTGTATGGACCGTGGACATTATACAGACCCCCCCCCCCCCCTTCCTCAAAGCTGTCGATGTGGAATTTGGATGGCCTCTTAATTGAACACAAAAATGGGCGGGACGACATTTGCCGGGACAGCTAGTAACATATAATGACAATTTTGAAGTGCTGAGCTCATTTCTGATATCAGAAAATTTCGTTCACCTCAAAGTCCGTTAGACTTTTCTTATTACAGATTTCTCTTTGTTCCGATCATGCGTAAATTGGTTTACAAGTTCCGTATCGAAAAACTTTAGGCCCGTATTCTCTGTTTAGTTGTTAGGGCTCTTCTTTTTGTGTTAGGGTTGTGCAAAAATCAACAATCGCTGTTGCCTTGCTTCCGAGCACGGATAACAATAACATGGACGGAATAAATTCCAATGGCTACATATTCTGACTCAACAAAGTGATTTGTTTCGTTTCTCATTCCCGAGACTGCGTGGCCACGCCTTCAATGCAAAAATTTACGCTCAACTCGATACAAAAGACTGCGTGTAGAAAATTCAGCTTTATTTTTGTTCTTAACTCGATAGCAAGTGGAGCCCTTATACCTTTGTGAGATACACGGTGTATAACAGGCGTAGTGAAATATGTTAAACAAGAGCTAAAATCAACATTTATATTTGTCCTCGTCATCATTTCATTCAACCCCTAGGGCTGTATACCTTATAGTATTTAAGCTTTAAGTGATGCTTTTCGTTACTGAAAATCATCGAAATTGCTTGACACAGCAACATGCAAAGTGCTGCCGAAAATCGGTATTTCAACCAAACTTTGCGAAAAGGTTTTTCAGAGTGCCAGAGTGTCACCTGTGACCCGTTCGATTACTTTCAGTTATGCTGTGTATTGAAAGCTCATATTGGACAATTAAAAGATTATAATTATTCCTGTGAGCATTACTACTACACTCGCGAAGTCGACAAAGTGTTGAAAAAATTGATTTCTGGAATTCTTCCTGAGTGACAGGTTTCTATGAAAGTCGCTTGAGTTGCAGATTTCCATGAAGGTTTCCAAATTATCTAAATAAATTAGCATTATTATTGGTTTCAAGTAGCCAAGAGTGAAGCAACCATATTATATCAGACGAACAGTAAATGTAGAAATTAGTAACAACCCAAGTAACACACGTTGGTATGGAATAGTTGACGTTACCTATTCCATGTTATCAATATCACCAGAAAAGCGCAAAACATGAAGGCTAGTAGAAAAAGCCCCGATTACTGCATGAAAGCAAGCCAACTTGACATAATTAAGTGGCAAAATACATCTCGAGTACTAATACGGCAATTCGCAAATCTGTTGCTATGACAACTGTTAACCAGCGCATGCGCAAATGTGTTGTGTCTGCGCAGTGCAACTAGATCGACAATTGCTTTTATCAGTGGCAGTTTTAATTGATTATAAAATGATGACAAAAAATAATATTCAACCTTTCAAAAAGAGTTGTTTCTTTCGCTACAATATTGAAATTGTTTTCGCATAGTTTCAACGTTATTTGGATATAAAATCTAACAAAACTATAAAACGTTGTTAGATATACAATAACAAAAACTAAAGTGATATTGGTTACACTGCAAGCGTTTTGTTTATCTTTTGATGGCGCGTTTTGACGCGCTTCGAATAAATATAGAAATCGTTCAGATAATTTAAATATTATTTTGATCAAGTAATTTTAAGTTGGGTGTTGAATGCTACGATTATTGTACTAAGGAAAAGCGTTTTACAGGTACGTAGTGTTGTTATTAGATGGTGTAATGTCTTACGAAAAGACCAAGTGGTAGTGATTGTCATTCTTGAACTCATGTTATTAAAAACATCTCCAAAACCAGAAAAAACGAGCTTGTTTTCGAAATGCGGTTGTATTACTGATGAAAAACAACTTCAAACACAATATAATAACACAATTTTTCAATTGCGCTTGTAGTACACTTATATGACTACTTTCGTTGTTACTTATTTTCTAACATGTTTTGTGTGTTACTTGGGAAATAACGATATCTGCACGATTCAACCACGGTTACGGACGTAAAAGCCATCAGAACAGGCCTGTGATTTTTTTCCCATACGACTTACTACTCTTCAGAAGGGGCAGATGTAGCGGCCTGGAAAAAATCTTCATATTCAAGAGCACTATGATTTATGCTATAAAGAAGCACATAAACTTGCACATCTCCAGTTGAGTGAGTACAAACTTTATCTACTCAGTTTTTGACGGAGTTGAAATCTTTATAAAATTGAATGCTGTCTCGAATGTTGTAGAATTACTTTTTTCAACACAGAAGCTGGCAGAACAAGACCTTAAAATTACACACTTGTAAGCAGAGCAAATCCACCTGATCTTGCACGAATAATTAACCATAGGTTACTCTGATCGGTTCCCTCTCCATTTGAAAAAGAGCACCTATATGATAGCGAACCTAGAATTATTGCTGAGAAACAGCATAGTAGGACATTGAGCTCAAGGGAGGGGGGAAGTCGACAGAACAAACGATTGCGATATTTTCATCAGCTGACTCTGGTATATTATTTTATTCGGAAACAAGATGCAAGAGTCGGTGGATTTGAAAGAGATCACACCGCGAACTATATAATGTACATGTGTGTTCGTGTAAGTATGTATGTAATTTATAATATGTCGTTTGTGGATGTGTTTGTTCACTTAAGTGTGCATATTAATTGGAGAGAATGTATGCGCATAGAAATGAGAGTGTGTTTGCGGTATAGGCTTATCACTGCGACGAGTATCTTTTGTGATATTGCCCGGGAGTTTGCTGTATTCCGGACTTATGTTGTTAGTAATACCACTATTGAGAATAAATGATATACACTTAGGTCACTTTTTACGCGGTTTTTTTACGCGGATTCCGTAATTCACGCGGTTTTTTTACGCGACACGTATCCCCCGCGTAAAAGGCGACTTTAGTGTACTTGCTACCCAACCGTGTATCCTTCTGGATAGTTCGATTATGAGGATGACTTATTTTGTCTAGAGAAAGTTAGTATTATAAAATTCAATGAGCAGCAAGGGTAAGTGAGGAGCCTGAAAATAAACCCATGACCTGATTTTACTAATGTTAAATTTCCATTAATTAAAATTTATTAAAAATTTTACAATAACTTAGCGCCATTTACTAATAGAATTAGGAACCGATTCAAACAAAGAGTTTTACTATAATTATAAAAAAACTGTAAAATACAAATACAAATAGGGCCAAATAAAAATACAAATAGGGCAAACAACCTATAATTTACCCCTTTCCTATAGTGGACCATCAGCCAGAATCACTTGATTAATAAGAAAACTCGAGGCATTTTAAAAAAACTTTCATCGGGAAATATCTTATCCAGCCAATTTGCATCACAAACATTTAAAAGTTCTGATTAATGTTAAAATAAACTAAGATAATCTGGTTGGTGATCTGGTATAGGTTATTAAATCAGGAGGGACCACTTAAACTGGAATTGAAACGCATTTTCGATAGTAAAGATCAAAAACTATTAGAATTACTTCAATAGTGAAACAAATTTACAATGGACTAAACAGACTTGGTAGTTTCTGAATATTTACGAAATGTACAACTTTTTTCTTGAAATTTTTTTGAACAAGAAAATTATTTATAACTGAAAATTGAATTGAATTGTTGAAAATTGTTCAAACAAACAAAATCCGCGAAAACCGTTTGCAGACGGCTGATGTTATGAGAGCTCTTTCTTATTTTGAATTTGATTAGTTGGCGTCTTCTTACTGACTCGTACGGTTGTGTACGGCCTCTGTGGCAAACTTTACCAATTTATTGTTGTGTTACTTCATGCTGAATCCTGCCAAGCTTGTCCCGCCTATTTTTATCTCCTTATCCAATAAAATTTGATCATTGGTGGCATGGGAATCTTAAATTCATTCCACATAGTTTCCAACATTGACCTTGCAATTTGTTCATAGTCATTGTGAATGCATGGCGAATTGGATATTAGAGAAGTATAAACTGAAAGGCAACTCGTTTAAATAATTGGGTTTATCGGATTGAGAACATCCTTGCCCCTGAGCCTTGCACAACGTTCAGAAGTGATTCCGTACTCGAGTTCCATTTTTTTTTTCAAAATATAGGTTTTGTGTATTGGAAAATTGAAACACATAGACGGGTTTGCTAAGTGTACTTTGAATCGGTCTCTTATCAAGAAATAGCTTATTAAAAATAGACGAACGTCGTTAGTCGATCTGTTAAGCATCCGGGTGACCGCATATCTAGAGACTTCACGTCAAAACCTTCCGTGAGGTCGTATATTTGACAGATAGATACGCAATATAGTTTTCGGTATAAAGAGGATCACTTCACGAGGAAATGATATGGCGAGACGTTAACGTCTCGTTAACTCGTAACGTTCTGTAGTTGGCTGAGATAAATCAATGGGAGATCTGAGTCTGTTTTATTTAGTCATAGGTGCGGTATCCTCGCGTGCGCTATAGTTTCAAGGTGGTATATCAAACAGAATGAGTTCGGTTCGCGAAATAATTTTCGCAGAGAATATAATGAATCTGTAGGCGCGATATTTATTACTATGGACCCGATACTTGAATTCAGCGCATTGTTTACCAAAACGAACCGTGCTGCAAACCCTGCCCTTTTCTCCAACATTCCAGTGATTTATCGTGGAAGTGCAGAGGTGTTTTCGGCTTCCATTAAAGCGAGTGTCACGTCAACATATATCCCTATACACACTCCTCCATTGAGCTGCATTCGGATGCGACCGGCGCTGGTTTTGCCTCATAGAAAGATAAGGTCTCCAGTTTTTACACATTGAGGCTGAATGTTAGACTTAACCGTTATGTACTCGGCAATTTTAACACACGTAAGTACTCGGCAGGGTACCCGGGTACCCACCAAAACGAAACGCTTCTTACTTCTTCAGTTCTCGACCTTACGGGACTTAGAGAGCAATTGGTCCCCATATGGTTTCCTTAAATCCGAATCTTCAGAATCTGCCCCGAAATGGCCATTTCGGACAACTTATCAGATGGACTCAAAATGAATGAAAATCAACTCCTGGAATGATTTCATGAATTTTGATACCAATGTTGGTCGGTTTTATTGACAATTGTACAAATTTGTCTGACCGGAACATGCTCCCGAAGATCCGGATTTACAGGAACCTGATGTGGTCACTGGTTCATGTCGATTTCGGATTCTAAAAGTAGACAGATTTTCCAATCTTTTGACGGGCCAAGATCGCAAATCGGGCAAGAAATGAAAAAGCAAGAAACATTTCATTTTGTGGGTACTTATGGGGTAAAAAAATTCGAAGCCTTCCCCTGCGACCCCCCTTGCTGCTATAAATAGTCTGATGATGGAAAATGGTTTATTTCCACTATTTAGTTTCAGCTGGCTGAGGTGAGGTTATCCTTGTTTTTTAAAGCACTAAAGTCTGAAAAGGTACCCGGGTACCTTGACGAGTACATAACGGTTAAGCATCATCTGTTGGTTCTCTGTTTATTTACAATTGATCTGAAAATACCGGAGTAGCAACCGCGGGCCGTCAATCATGCTCATGTTCATGCTCATGAGAACATCCTTGCCCTTGAATTTTGCGACAGAACATCGTTGCTTGTGATACATAACTTTTTAGATACTTTACGAACGATATTGTCCCATTACACAATTTTAAATAATTTAGGTTTCCAAGTATAATTCGTTGGATAATTATTCTATGATGTACTGGTCAGTTCATATAAACTGTTGATTTCCAAGAATTTAATTTAGTTCTGGACATTACACTGGATTCTGTACGTTGTTTGTCAATCAAACGAAAATCGAAACTAGTGCTTCTCTATTGCCAATCGCTAGTAATTGCTTAGAAAAACTTCTCATTTTCAATATTTACATTGGTTCGCAAAATGAAAACAAAAAATGCATTCTAAAAGCTCAATCCGGAAATAAGAAATATTACAGCTATTCAACCATTCCTATAAATTTTGGTTCGTCGCTTCAACGTTATGTTCACGAGTAAACTCTTCTAAGTCTCTGAAAAAAAGAACGGTAATAGCTAGAGACACCAAAATTCACAGGAATGGTGGAATAGCTGATATCTTTAATTTTTTTTTTCGGTTCGAGCTTTTGGAGTACCCCTGTGTTGACCAGTGAATCCAACCAGAAAAAGTGCGACAATTTAAACGAAATTAAGTAGTACAAAAGATAGTGCTCTCTTCTCGACTTTATTTCCCGCTTTGAAAAATAAATAAATTTTCACGCCTCAACAAGAAACCGAGCTATTGCGGGAGGACAGGTGGTTATATATTGAGTTATTGCAGTGCCAGTGCCATCCAGTGAGCGTGAACAATGAGCGTGAATGTGGATTGCCTCTTCGGCAATTTTTTCAACTACAGTTCGAACTGTTTATATCAGAACTGCTTTACGCGTACCTACCAGTTTGAAGTGGTGTGCTACTTCACCTCGATTTTACCTACGCACACTTATTTCAAAAACATTGTTAATTCAAATGTTTTTGGTCATATTGTGCATAGTGCAGGATTAAATATATCAGATATCGTTCACAAATAAGGGGCTGTCCATATAGACTGGCGAATCTGCCGAAAACCTCCTGGAGACAGTAACAATATTATCTCCAAACAAGGCTAGGTAGGTATCCACAACCTAGGTAACCAAAACTGCAGTGCTGTAGATTTATGTCAGTTATGTCGGAATAATTCCACATTTTCAGTATGATTTTTTCGTATTAACAGAAACTGATTTGGCAACTTTTGATTATCTTCAACCACTCGGTTGAAAACAGATGAAAACACATACAGTTGAAATTTAGGATTTGTAGAAATTCATCTCCTGCAGGAATGCTAATTAAAGTTTGTAATAAATTAAAGTTTGTGCTAATTAAAGTTTGTAATAAATAATTTGCTTATTGGGTAGTAATACCGCTAGTGTCGCTATAAGTAGGCGTGCACATTCATTATCAGAGACAAAAACCCTCAGTAATGCCGCTGGTGTTAATTTAGGCAGGTGCGCACACCCATTAGCAAAGACAAAAACCGTTTTACGAAAAAAATTAGTAGGCAATAAGCTCACATGGTGGCGCACGAGTGTATCGTTTCGTAAAAGGACGAAGATTTTTCAGGATTTTTCTTCGAAGAGGCACGTCTGTTTGTCTGTGATTAAAGTATTCTTAGTGTAGTGAGTGATTTCGATTAGTGGTTAAAATAAAAAGTGGTCCGCTAATGATGAAAAAAACTTTGGTTGGCTGCTGAACGAGTCCCATTGAAGCCGTATAGAGCAATGCGCGGATTTTGTTTTCTAGGTGATTGAAATAAATGAGTTTTCGAGTGCAGATGCCCGATTATTATATCAAATTTAAAGCTTTTAAGTGAGCTTTCGAAGATTCTACTTTATGGAAAATCTAAAGTGAACTAAGAAGGATCCATTCAATGAATTAGTAGATTGGTTTAGTTAAAATATATGCGTTGTGTCCTGTTTTCTATTAAGAGAGATGAGATGAATAATGGAACAGTTCCCCTACCCACTCTTTTAAATAAAACGTCTGCTGTTGCAAGATAGAGGGGCTGTTTTCAATACAGATCGGGGTTAGTATGTGGGCAAAAAGAATGTGTGAGTCACACACATACTCAAACACACACGTACACATATACATACAAAAACACACACACGCGCACATACACACATACATACATACACATTCACACATACACGCACTTCCGCACACATACATAAACACATACACACATACACACACACACAAACAGAACATATATGCACATACACACATATGCCTATACCATTGTTTCAAGTAATTCCTTTCAAGTACTTTTTCTGAGTACCTGTCATACACGACGCATTAGAGAATGTCTATCAATTACGTAACGCAAGTAATTACCTTCTTTTAACCTTCCCCTCCTTTTGTCACCCTCTTTTTCTCACCTTAACAATTTTTTGTACATGTTGTCAAACTTTCTTCGAATGTTACGTAATAAGTGAATGTTCCCTCAGATGTTTTTTGCTAATTTCCGGTTACGGAAATTAATTTTGGATTATAAATCATATTAAAAATTTTGCTTCGATTTTACGTACATTTCCAAAACGAGAATGTGCGTAAAATCGAGGTATACCTGTACTACCCACGCGAACGTTGATATTCATGATACCAAACAACCGATGAGCACCGACAGGATAAACCGTAACATTCGTGTTGATATTTTGATCGTCAAAACTTTCACTACTTGGATTGATAATCACCGAAGCTTCTCGGAATATCATTACGAGACCTTTGATATTCATTCCACTGTTCTGTCATTGAATATGATAAACGATATTGTGATCCACTGCTGTGGATTTCGTGAAATGATGAAAATCAGTATTGTTTATTAGATTTCAATGTTATTCAACAAAAAATATCAATCTGCATCATTTCACCAAATCCACAGTTCCGCTAGATTCAACGGAAAATGTTTTTTTTTGACTGTGATAAAATGAAAAAGCTACACTACATATTCCAATAGTGTCGTAAAAATCCTCTTCCAATTGTTATGTGATTATGGTAACATTCGAAAGTTTGCCCGGCATCGCTTGGACACGTATATCTCATTAATTCGATTTTCAAAACAATGAAAATTACATTTCGATTGCTGGCATCGAACCAATAAAACGCACTGTACTTTTGTCTTGTCTATTTTCTCCATTTTGTTCCCACACTGAACCGCAACGACAGCGAACCAGTAGGGGACAAAAACCCCTGCCAAACGAGCAACACATTGTCCACGCTAGCGGAATAAAACTAGACACATATATGGCGAAAAGTGGCAGAAGCACAGCATAAAGCCACCCGGTCGCAGCGTACATCGATCCACTCCCACCGATCCGGCACCGAGCGTCGATATTGGCTAAATTTAGTTATTTTTCCCTACTCTTGCCGTTCTCCCACATGAGCACCCTCGCGGAGGCTCGCCCCGGAGGCCCCTTCTGCCGGCGCTGTTTCTATCGTCACATACGACGTGTGCGGCAACTCAAACACGCCTCATATCCGGCTCACATATGTGTACTCATATGCCGTCGAGCAGATCGGAGAGCGAAAAAGAAGGCCGGACGATGTGCCACCGACAACGACGGCGGTGTTGCTGGCAGCATCATCCGAACAAGACCCGTCACCCTCTAAAACAGGTCGTTCGGTTCTAATCCCTAACGGGGCTCTGAATCCGTTTATGTTTTTTTATGCTTTCCAACTTGGTGTTGTTATTATTTCGCTAATCCAAGACTATTTTTCTTGTTTTCCCTTCCCCGCGGAGACTCGCTCTTCTACATTTGGTGCACTGTTTCGAGCGCAGAAGGCTTCCGCCGTCCCCTTCTAAATAATGCACGGTTAGTAACATTAGGAATTAGGATTCGTTCTGCTGTCGGTGAAGGGAGAACCGTGGATTTAATTATGCGCATGTGCTCGAGCAGTCTAGAGTCGACTCCCGCGAAAGGATGTACAAGTACAATGTTGGTACGCTCTGTACGTAGCGCGATGAAAAAACGAACGGATCGAATCGGGTGTCATGTGCGGACACTCACACGATGACGAGCGACTGGGTGTCTGGCAGAGCACTCGATCTCGCGAGAATGAGTGCATTGCTGGAATATGGGTGACCACTCGGTGGAAGCGAGCTTTGAAGCACTGGCACCAACTTTCGGTTGGTGTTTGTGAGTTGCCAAGTTGCTGTGGGTGTGGGGAGTTTGTGCAGAAAAAACGGGGTGATGTTTTTGTTTTTTCCTTATGCTACGTCCTTCGGTGTGCTTTATGTACTTCGTCGAACGTGGAGGATTGTCGGTGTGTTGGCGCGGCAAAGGGATTGTGTGAGTGTGAAAAGCTCATATATCGTCGGTTTGGGCCGTGGGTATGTGTGTGAGTGCGTCGGTGAGGATGTGTGCGCGCGTAAGGACTCACATGTTCCGCTGTTCTTGGAATCGGCTGCGGTCGGACCGTGCGGGGGAGTGTGTGAGCATAGGAATAAATTGTAGAAATCAAAAATTCAACAACTCTTATTATTTTCCAATGGACTGAGAAGACAGGCAGGCAATGATAACCGGGTGGTGTGAGAGAGAGCCGCACAAAAGAGCGCGCGGTAGAGAGTGTGTGCTTGGTTGGTGCCTTGCCTCTCGTTTGTTCGTGAGCTACGAGCCGCTCGTGCTCACTCGCTTGCACCCGTTCAACCTGGCGGCTGGTGTATGATACCAAATATGTTTTGCGATATATGTTCGAGAGTCTCCGGCAGTCGCGCTACAACTTTTCAGTCGGTCACAGGCAGTCACGGCGTAAGCCTCAAAATGTGCGGTTCGATAGTTGATATTTGGTTTATTTAGAGTTTTTTGGACACCAAAACACACTGTCTGGGGAAAAGAGTTAAATTTATCACCCACATTCGAGAACCAGGCGGACAGGTTCCGGGTTATTCGCAGCAGTGATTTAATCGATGCAAACTCCGATCCTTCGGTGGACGATCGAATGAAGTTCATTCGGCGAATATCGCGAGCAAAACACAGAATTCTGCGAAAATCGTGATTGGATGAGCTACCGAAAACGAAAAAAGAGAAAATTTTTTAAACGTTTGGGCTGAAAAAAAAAAACGAAACAAATAGTTAAGTTCTTAGCAAGCAAAGTGATTTTGAATGCGAAAAAATGTGCAATTCTTTTTCGTTGTTTTCCAACCTGTGAGTGTGATTCATGTTCTAAGTTAAGTCGAAAAAGTAAAAAACGAGGTCACACAAAAGCAGCAAAATTCTGGGGAATTTCAGCACCAGCCAACAATAGCAGATCGGGAATAACAAGCGGAAATTCCTTTTGCCTGGTGCACAGCTCGAGCAGAGTTTCCCACACAATACCACCACCGTCTACGTAATCACATGTGAACCGATGCATGATCTAATTTATTGTACCACGCTCCGAGGGATTGAAAGTTCAAAGGACTACACAAAGAACAAGGTTCCGTTCCTTTCAGCCAGGCTTCCAGGTCAACCAGTTAGCCAAAATAGGGGCAACAGCGGCGACAGCTACCTGTGAACCTTCCGAACAACCATAAAAGCATTTTCACCTCTTGAACGCCAGAGTCAGCAGCAAGCGAAAGGACGAACAAAATAAGGACCCGAAAGAAGGAGGACCGCTTCAGACAGAAGAAAAACATTCATCACCCTCTTACGTATGATTTTACGTTGCAACTCTGTGGGCACACCTCGGGGTCCCTAGTTCCAGTGGGATCGCGTCAACGAACAAAGGCAGCGAGGCCCTTAAGCGGTAGCCTGGCAGAAAAGATGAGCAATTAGAGTGAATTCGCGTGTATGCTGCAACATATCGTCTCTCTTTTGGTACGGTGTGGTCAAAATTGTCACCTTTCGGATCGGAATTGTTTGTGATTGTTAGGAGGAAAACATTGCAAAAAAAAAAAAACTTTTTCGGATTAAGAACCAAAAAAAGTGATTGAGAAAATTTCGTGAGAGTAAAAGTGGGTGCAAAATTGGAACTGTGCAAGCATTACGATCAAAATTAACTTTCGGACTGTATGGGTTAGGCTCCAGTTTTGGTCATTTTGGGAAAAAGTGTCGAATCGAAAGTTCTTGGTTTAGTGTAAGAAAAACAAAAAAATACCCATAGAAAAAAAACTAAGGAACCATCATCCGGAGCCATTCGAAGATTGTGTTTTTCTTTTGTGAAAAAATTTGTGAATTTCGTTTGGAGATCGCACATGCAGAGAAATCGAGAACTGGCACTGACTGGAAATAGGATTTTAAAACTGAACTTACTTCGCACAAGAAGTACTGCTAGAAGGTACGTCTACCAGTTATAGAAATTTTTTTATATCTGTGAAATGTTGTGATAACAAATCAAATTTGTACTACGAATACCCATAACGCTATGGTATCGTTAGAACGTTATTTGAATCAGGTGTAATAGGAATCGTACATTTGAAGTTTAGATATACTAATTATGAAATGTTTCAAATTAAATGAAAATTTGCTGTTTATATTACTTAAAATTCAAAGATTTTTTCCTTTGGTGAGATGTTGAAAATAAACGGTAGCTGTGTATAAGTTAGTGAAGAGGATCAAAATAAATTTCTTCATCATGCGTTATCATTCGATAGTTCATTCGAACGGTCAATTACAATAGATATTAAAGTGGGGAAAAGTGATCGATTTTCCAGAACCAAGTTTTTTTGGTTCCTTTTGGGGTCCCAAACAACCTTAAACTTACCTGAGGTCGATTGGTTTTGTCTCCGCTTGGCGCATTGCATTTCAAATTTGTATGAAAATTTAAAGGGGAAAACCTATTTTTTTGCATTTACCTTTCTAGAGAGCTTAATAATGCTCTAATAATGCACTACATTATGTTAAAGTATAGTAATTTAGATGCATAACAACTTTGCAGAAGACACTCAAGAGCTAGAATATCCCTAAGAAGAGCTATAGCTGTTCAAAGAGGAGTATGTCGATTTAAATGCAGAAAATCTTGTTTTCTGCCAACATTACCAATGTACCGGCGTCAGTAGGATTCCCATCAGAAGTAACCTGTCGTAACGAGTTTATACACTCAGTTAGACCAAGCAAACAAATTCAGGTTAATATTCTAGGCGTAAATAGAATCTACAACCTGTTTCAGAGGTTACTTCTGATGGAAATCTAACTGACGCCGGTACACTGACAGTGTTGGCAGAAAAAAAGATTTGCAACATAAATTTCGACATACTCAATTTTCAACAGCTCTAGTATTTTTTGGCACACCCTAGCTCTTTAGTGTCTTCGGCCAAGTTGTTAGGCATCAGAAAACCTACCATTTGAAGTCATGAAAGCTGTGGTTTGGGCCATTTTTAGCTCTTTAGAATGGAAAATGCAAAAAAGTTGGTTTTTCCATACAAATCTCCATATAAATTTAAAATGCAATGCGCCAAGCGGAGACAAAACCAATCGACTTCCAATAAATTCAGGATTACTTGGGGCCCCAAATAAAACAAAAAAAACTTGGTTCTGGCTTCCTGCTATCAAGTTTCGTTTTTTCCGTATAACTATTCCCCACCCTAATAGATATTTTTTATAACCCGTAGAAAAGTTTCCCGTGAAAAAATTAATAAATTTACAACGAACAATTTGCATATTATAGCCTAATAATTCATATTTCCTATCGCGTTTTTTCAGTCGCCACAAACGACTTATGGTGATGAATTATTATTAGTGAAATTTGGAGTGAAATAAAGATTAGCTCGATTTTGTTCACTGAAAATGATAGGCCTCCGGTCACCACGTAAATCTTGTTCCTTTAGACTGACATTCTGACAGGCTGACAGATTAAGAAAAAGTTGTTTTTCTGTGGTTTAAAAAGCAAACAAATTATTTTTTTTGACATTTTGTTGTTTTGAAATATAAGTTGAGGGAAAACGATTTTAGAAACAAGTGGTATGAAGATGGTTCATGTGTGTAACCAGATATGAAATAAAGAAAATCGCAAACCCGAGCTAAATAGTCTTCACCAGAAAAGTCGCACAATTAATGTCTACAATTTGTTTTTTTTTTTATCAATGCTGATAGAAGATGCATATATAAAGAGATACTTTGATTCGACAACTTTAATGATTAGAATTGTCGGTTCTGAATGAAAAACTAACGTGCGAATGGACCTTGGACAGATTCGAAAAAATCTGTAATTACTTAAATTTTTCAACATATTCCCACAGAGGAAAAATTGGAAGAACAGCTCATCAGAGTCATAAAAAAACGCCTAAATTATTTTTCTTCTAAGTTAATTCAATGATAACGCGTAGAAACGTCGAAAATAATCAAAGACTGCATATTTCAAGGAATTGAACAAATTAAAACTTTTGTGAATTGAAAAACCAAGGGAAAAAAAAAACATATTAATATTAATATCGGAAAATTTTGCGTTAAGTCACAAACGATATAGTGTATTAAAAGATTTCAATATTATTTTAGTTTCCCAAAAATTATACATTTTTGAGCTAAATCTGTAATTGGATGATTATTATCAGTACTAGGTGGGTAAATGCAGGGGTAACTTATGAACCCACTTTATGGTCATTTCACGGATCCTATTACAATAATGTAATTTGGTTACTCTATTGTATTAGTGTTTCGTGAAAAACTTTTTTAATTATAATAATTCACGCATGAAAGTATAGCTTTATTCTGTTATAGTTTATGGTAATTCCCAATTCTTTCGTGAACGACTTCGGTGTCGGCTGCAAATTAATATATTTTCCACCTAGACCACAATGGGTTTTGTTACGCTTTTTACCGGACCTTGCTTTACAAAATGGATGAATCCAAGGTTGAAATGCAATTTATTTTCCACAAAAAACTTCGCCACATGTCATGAGAAACAAAGTTGGTTGATTCTGGTTTGTATAATAACACGGTAAAAAATTATTCTGAGTAATTGTTTACAACTACGAAATTTCGAAAAACACTAACTTTACAGTTTTATATTTTTGAATTTTTTTAAGAGTTATTAGTAATTAAAGTGTATTTTTTGTTAAAGAAACGGGATAGGAACGAAAGCCAAATCTTCTTGGGAAGTTCTGGTTATGTAGAACATATAAATTTGGAGTGTATTATTTGAACGTATTAGTAGAATGATACCAAATATTGAACAACAGAAAAGTTCCCAATGAAAGCTACTATCAACTTCAAAGGTAAATATTACACATATTCAATCAGAAAAATTGCATTTTGTAATCGAAATACGTATCAGGGGACGAGTAAATTTAATATTTACTTTCGAAGAGGCTAGTAGTACTACAAATTGTTAACAAGAATACAAATTGTTAACAAGAATACTAATATAATTTCTACTAGTTTACATATAATTTTTAGAAATTTTAAGTAACAAAGAAAATTAATTTTGGTATATTCTTTCGTGTCGAACACTTTGACGCAACAATTTCATAACTGTAAATTTGGCCGTTCTGCTCGAGACTTCAGTGAAGTTCCTATTAACAGTACACATTTTTTGTTATTTGTATGAAAGTTATGTGTCATGAAAAACAAAATGTGCAAGAATAATCTGATTTTTATAAAAAAACGTGCAAAATACCACGTACTAGTAAAAAAACTTGTTTCAAATTTTTTCGTCTTATTTCCACAAATCGAACAAAATACATTATGTCTCACAAGAATACAGATTTATGCATTATTCCTAGGAATTTTTTTTTGCAAGTCACGTAATTCTTATGCTAAATTTATCAATTGTAGCTTCTAGCGTAATGTGCCTGCATTTTTCATTAATCCTCTTGATCGTATACAGTTCTAATAGAAAGATTTTTTTAACGTTTTGAGTACAATGTCAGATCAAATATTTAATTGTCAAGCTTAGAACAAATGTAACAACAACAACAACAACAATAATATCTCACGCTGGTCTGGGGACCAATAGCGCTCCCGATCAACTATATTAGTTGAATGAATTCGTTATCGATATTATTTTTGGCACATTTTCCATGTTGTAGGATAAGTACACGATACACTGTGCCCCAGTGCCGAGTTGAGAAAATTTCCTGCTCAAAAAGATTCTCGACCTGATCGAGGATCGAACCTGACATCACAACCGTGTGGGACAGCTAGCCGATAGACATCGCTAGCCATAGAGTTACGGGGACCATGAAGCAAACGTACTAAACCTTACCAAATTTCGATTACCTTAATTCCAAATAAATAAACTTTCTTAAGGATTTGTTTCATAAATTTTGCACACGAACCTGCACATCTGGTGTCCCTGATCGTCAGATGATAATGGCGCTGTCATCCCTCGCTTTCAGTCAGGTATACAAGATGTCCAGATTTGTCTTCGAAACGCACGAATCACGGATAGATTATTTACAGATTTGAAGTAGATTTTTCCGGTTTTTCGAGCAGATGCACATTTTTTCAATAATATCTGACATCTTTGGTCATTCGTCGCTTTTAGTTGAAAAACATTGTTTCATTTGCATTTTGTTCATGTTCATTATTCATTGAGCACTTTGTGAGGCACAGAAAAACTGCTCGAATATTCTTGCATAGATCATTGGATGGAGCGGCCTAACCTCACTTTTTGGCAGATCCCGAAGGTTTTTTTTTTACGGTGATAGAATATGGAGCGAAAAATCGTTTTTTTGTTCTTACGAAGATTATGCCTATTGTATAAGAAAGTTTGTTGCACTTCTCTGCAGCTTTGCAAAGAATATTTCCCTACCTCGGACTATCCTGCCAGGGTTAGGCTCTGCTGATGTGACGTCTTAGTGGAAATAAATTTCCTTTTAAGAGACTCACTAATTTACTGCTACATGAAAATAATTATGGTTTCTAGTAGACTAACTTACGACTAAATATATGTATTACAAACAAATTTTAATCAAGGATATCGCAAAGATTTTGCTTTAGGAAAATTTTTAGTTTGAATTTGAAGCTCTTACGGTTGTGTATTTGCTTTGATGCTGTCGGCAATGCATTGTATTTTTTGAAACAATAATTGGAATTCTGGACTGATCCGTTCCCGTATTTCTAAATTCGGTGTTCGTGGTTGTAGAAAGGTTTCGGTATGCTACCTTACCAGGGTCGCGATACCTACATCTTAGGTGTAGCTGGTTGGATACAGCATTCCATAATTCAGCCGCCCGCTCCGGGTCAGACGCTGTTGTACGCCGCCCCTAATATAGGGATATAGCCGCGTACGACCCCCTTCCCAGTCAGCATACGACCATAGTTTCCACCGGGGGTTGGTTACCTGATCTCCGCTAAGGTTACTTGTATTCCGGTCGGCACCACGTGGAGGTTGGGATAGGAGTTGCTGGACAGAGGTGAATGGCCACATTAGGGTCTCAAGTTACACGTGTCCAGCCATTTGCCAACCAGAACGGCTGCCTAAGACAGAAGAAGCTGGACATCTCTAATTCGTTCGGCCTTGGCCGGCGAACGGTCCGTTAGCCAACAAAGTAAAGTAAAGTAAATGGGATTCTAGGGGTGGGGGGAATTTTTTGTGCTCTCAGGAATCGCAAATTATTGGCGTTTCTAGTTGAATAAGTGTGACCAGCAAGAATTAACTGAATTAAATGGTGGAAATTTTCGCAATGGAGAACGTCGGGAACAAACTTGTTAGTTTGCAGATCGCATTGATAGGAAAAATGTGAGAGTTATCGAAATAGAGTTCCGAAGTAGGAAATAACAACTGTTTATTAAATATTATTTTTAAGCATCTGTTTTGAAGCGTTCGAAGTTTTCTGCTTCTGGTTTTGCAAGCTCGACCCCAGGCGATGATGAGATAGTTCAAGCACGAATGAATATGGGCAAAGTGAAATTTCAAAAAAAATACAGTCGAATCCCTTTATAGCGACATCGCAAGGGACTGTCGTTATGGTGAAATGTCGCAATATGTAGAACAGAAGGTACCGTTGAGAATGTCGTTATAGATTCAGCAATGTCGTTATAGAGAGATTCGACAGTATTATTGTCGCAATAAAGAATGACAAGTATTAGTTTTGGTATACCGTTATAGAGGAAGGTCGTGATAGCGAAATGTCGCAATATAACGAAGAATTTTAGTATAAAACTGAAGGGATCGTTGAGAATGTCGCTATAGCGAGATTTGTCACTATAAAAAGGGTCGTTATAGAGGGATTCGACTGTATTACGTGACGGAAAATAACATACTCGGCGCAGTACTCCACACAGTGAAGAAACTTTCTTTTCGATATGCTTGATATGTTTAGATCAACAACCCGTTGGATCCAAGATCAACCCCAAGTATTTAAATGATATAACTTCCTCGATTATACATGAATTTAAAATAACGTTGCGCAGGCATTCTGGGAGAATGGAAAAACAAACATTTTGTTTTTGAAGGATTAAGTGAGAGTAAGTTGCTTTTGAAAAAAAAATTTAAAAAGTTCTCAAATCACTGTTTATGTGTTGTACTTTAAGTCCAATATCACGTTGTGGATAAAAAGACCAGCATCTTGGCAAGTAGGTGTGGGATGCCTGTCAGCCGGAGTCTGTACAAACCATTGACATACAAAAGAAAGAGAAACGAACCAATACTACTTCCTTGCGGCACGCCCACTTCAAAAGGCATCTAAGCACTTTTGCTTAATTCAATAGAAATAAACCGTTTTCTTGCTGACGAATAGCTACGGATTAGGTCGTTTGCAATGTACGGTGCTCCCACAGTTCGTCATTATAAAAAAAATGCAACAATGGAACTGAGTACCCCATTCGATTTGTTGTGACGTCCTGAATCTTTTGTAGAAATTTCGTTATCGTCGTAAGGTGGTACATTTTTGAGTAATACTCTTTTGAAGGTCATATAAAAACAACGAAATACTTATTTTAAAGCACGTTTTCCAACCTTCGTTTCATGGAAAAACTTCCAAAATATTTTATAGACATTACAAGTTTTATAATTCATGACATTAACAATTGGTGGACTGATTATTTGAAAATTCCACAGGGCAGAGTGCTCTAAACTCAAAAAATCGGGATCGTTTGGATTTGACTGTGATTTTATGTACTCAATGTCTCCAGCTAAATTGTTTCACAGAACAAGGCCTTACTTTTGGCGTTTTTGGTTTTTCGATCAATCCACCTGACAGTTAGATAAAAAAAGTATTTGTTCTAATTTTCAATATACACTAAGGTCGCTTTTTACGCGGTTTTTTAACGCGGGTGTTTTAACGCGGCTTTTATTACACGGATTCCGGAATTTACGCGGTTTTTTATACGTAGATTCCGGAATTTACGCGGCTCGTATACCCGCGTGAAAGGCGACTTTAGTGTACCAGATTGCTTTCTTCACCAATGTTTAAAATAAAAGTTGCTGAATACTGCGAAGTCCAATCTGTACGTTGCACTTGTCGTGTGCACTGAATTTTTTGTAGAGCACAGCTCCTTAAAATCAGTGTTTTGTTTATATGTATTTCTGTAATGGTCAAAACAGTTCAAAATGTTATGTTATTATTTTATTAATTTAACTAAGCTTCCATCACAACTTTATAAAATTTATTGTATCGACAATCATAGAAAAACGATGACGGAAGTAGGGGGCTTCCATGCAGACATATGGGAAATTGGACATCAAATCTGATTATCGAATATAAGTTCAGTAATCTAGATAACCCAGATAAATCTGAATCTGGAAGGATTCAAGATAAAATAAAACTGTTCCAAGCGAAATGGTAGTTCGAAATATTCAGCTTCGTTTTTAATGCTTCGAAAATGGAGTACCCTGCTTATTTATTTATTCATTTATTTATTTATTTATTCAATGTAATTAATCTG
This sequence comes from Wyeomyia smithii, assembly GCF_029784165.1. Classification (NCBI taxonomy): domain Eukaryota; kingdom Metazoa; phylum Arthropoda; class Insecta; order Diptera; family Culicidae; genus Wyeomyia; species Wyeomyia smithii. Next base: position 198,199,630 of record NC_073695.1, on the reverse strand, counting down.
ACAAATATCTTATTAAATGTTGTGCTGTCAAAATCATAAAAGTGAGGTATTTTTCAGTCTTCTTTTGAACATTATTGTTTTTTTTTTTTTCTTCACATAACATTTATTTGACACGGCACAAATACAATTTAATGTTTAACGGCGCCAATTATATCTGATGACTTAAAAACTAAAGCAAATTTTTTATCCTCGCTGCCGACTACGAGCTGAAATTAAGTCTAACTTAAAACTAGCATGGGATTTCCAATCAGTGTTTTGTTGTTCAATGGTCGTCTGATAATCGTCGAATGGCATGTATGGATTCGTTCTGCTGAGCCACGATGTCGTGAGTTGGGGCAGAGGCTCGTAGTCCTTGGGTCCTGGTTCTATTGTGCGGGGTCTGGTTGCTGGTTTTGTGCTTAAGGTTCAAACGTGTTCTTGTCGTTTTGTTGGGTGTAGACGGAGGGGAACGGGACTAGACTGGGGCGTGGATGGATTTCAGGAAAACGTATATAAGGGACATGTAGGATAGGTCACGGCTCGCCAAGACATCACGAACAGGAACAGCCGGCTGTCTACCCTCGGCCTGCAGGGAAGCTATTAATTTAGACCTGGCGTCACGGTGTACAGGGCATGACCAAACCACATGCTCTATGTCGTGATAACCTTCACCACAGGCACAGATACCACTTTCCCCGAGCCCAACACGACGGAGGAGCGCGTCAAATCTATAGTGATTGGACATAAGCCGGGACATCACGCAAATGAAATCCCGACCTACATCCAACCCCTTGAACCACGGGTTCGTCGATACTTTGGGGATTATGGAATGTAACCACCTTCCCAATTCCCCTCTGGTCCAAGCATTTTGCCAACTGATGATCGTATTCTGACGTACAAGTGCGAAAAATTCATTAAAGGCAATTGGTCTTTCATAAATATCACCGTTTGTTGCGCCCACCTTAGCCAAAGAGTCCGCTTTCTCATTACCCGGTATCGAGCAGTGAGAAGGGACCCACGCTAAGGTAATCTGAGTAGATTTTTCGGATAAAGCACTCAGATGTTCCCGTATTTTCCCCAGGAAATACGGAGAGTGCTTAACATCTTTCATCGATCGGAGAGCCTCAATGGAACTGAGACTGTCCGTAAAGATGAAATAATGGTCCGTGGGCATTTTTTCGATAATCCCTAGGGTGTACTGAATTGCAGCTAATTCTGCGACGTAAACAGAAGCAGGATTATCGAGCTTATGGGAGACGGTTAAATTGTTATTGAAGATACCGAAACCAGTGGACCCATCAAGAAGTGATCCGTCAGTGTAGTACATATTGTCGCAGTTGATGTTTCGATATTTATTGGAAAAAATTTTAGGGATCTGCTGCACGCGTAAATGATCCGGGATTCCACGAGTTTCTTCTATCATGGATGTATCGAAAAACACAGTAGAATCAGAAGTATTTGATAAGTCGACACGATTTGGAATATTCGAAGAAGGGTTAATATTTTGGGACATGTGATTGAAATACAATGTCATAAAACGGGTTTGAGAATTAAGTTCGATTAACCTTTCAAAATTTTCAATCACGGGACGGTTCAAGACCTCACATTTGATTAGAATACGAGAAGACAGGCTCCAGAAGCGGTTTTTCAATGGTAGTACTCCAGCTAAAACCTCCAAACTCATCGTATGGGTCGACTGCATGCAACCTAAGGCGATACGCAAACAACGATATTGTATTCGCTCCAGTTTGATCAGATGTGTGTTTGCTGCGGAGCGGAAGCAGAAACACCCGTATTCAATAACAGACAATATCGTTGTTTGGTAAAGCCTTATAAGGTCTCCTGGATGGGCTCCCCACCATTGTCCGGTTATTGTACGAAGAAAATTCACTCTTTGTTGACATTTTTTCATCAGATACCTCACGTGACAACCCCAGGTGCCTTTAGAGTCGAACCAGACACCAAGATATTTGTGTACCAAAACCTGAGAAATCGTTTTACCCATTAATTGTGTTTGAAGCTGAGCAGGTTCATGCTTCCTAGAAAAAACTACTATCTCAGTCTTCTCCGGAGAGAATTCGATACCTAGCTGTAAAGCCCAAGCAGACAAATTGTCCAAGGTATCTTGCAATGGTCCTTGCAAATCGGCAGCTTTGGCTCCTGTAACAGAGATTACACTGTCGTCTGCAAGTTGTCTTATCGTGCATGAATTTGCCAGACATTCGTCGATGTCATTTACATAAAAGTTGTAAAGAAGGGGGCTTAAACATGAGCCCTGGGGAAGACCCATGTAGCTAATGCGAAAAGTTGCCAAATCGCCATGCGTAAAATGCATGTGCTTTTCGGACAACAAATTGTGCAAAAAATTGTTCAAAATTGGAGAAAATCCTTGTCGGTGAAGTTTACCCGAAAGAATGTCAATAGAAACGGAATCAAAAGCCCCCTTAATGTCCAAGAACGCAGACGCCATTTGTTCTTTACGAGCATACGCCAGCTGAATATCTGTTGAAAGCAACGCAAGACAATCATTCGTCCCTTTGGCACGGCGGAAGCCAAATTGAGTTTCTGATAGTAGACCATTTGATTCGACCCAGTGGTCTAAACGACGGAGTATCATTTTTTCCATCAATTTCCGGATACAGGATAGCATTGCAATCGGCCTATAAGAGTTGTGATTAGAAGCTGGTTTCCCTGGTTTTTGGATGGCGATCACCTTCACTTGCCTCCAATCCTGCGGTACAATGTTTTGCTCCAGGAACTTATTGAACAAGTTCAACAAGCGCCTCTTGGCATTGCCGGGTAGATTCTTCAACAAGTTGAATTTGATTCTATCTAACCCAGGCGCGTTATTGTTACAGGACAGGAGGGCAACTGAAAATTCTGCCATCGTAAAAGGTGATTCTATCGCGTCGTGGCCCGGAGACGCATCGCGAACAATATTTTGCTCAGGAACAGAGTCCGGACATACTTTCCTGGCAAAATCAAATATCCACCTACTTGAAGACTCCTCGCTTTCGTTGACCGTTACGCGATTCCGCATTCTTCGGGCTGTGTTCCAAAGAGTGCTCATCGATGTCTCCCTCGACGTCTCGTTCACGAACCGACGCCAATATCCACGTTTCTTTGCTTTAGCCAAGCTTTTAAGCTTGGTATCAAGCTCCGAATACCGTAAATAGTCGCCAGGTATACCTCCCGTCTGGTAGGCCTTAAACGCGTCGGATCTTTGCGTGTAGACATCGGAGCACTCTTGGTCCCACCACGGAGTGGGAGGCCGTTCTTTGATCGTTACGCCGGGATATTTCTTCGTTTGGGCTTGCAACGCGGCGTCGAGAATCAAGCCCGCGAGGAGGTTGTATTCTTCAAGTGGTGAATGATGTTGAATCGACTCGACCGCTTTCGAAATCATTTCCTCGTATAACTTCCAATCGACATTTCGTGTGAGGTCATACGGAATGTCAATTGGTCGCATGCGAGTTGACCCGTTAGTAATTGAAATAAGAATAGGCAGATGGTCGCTACCGTGAGGATCGAGGATTACCTTCCATGTGCAATCCAACCGTAGCGACGTCGAACATAAGGATAGATCCAAAGCGCTTGGGCGCGCTGGAGGTTACGGGATACGTGTCATTTCACCGTTGTTTAAAATAGTCATGTCGAAGTCATCGCAAAGGTTATAGATTAAAGAGGAGCGGTTATCATTGTATGGGGAACCCCAAGCCACGCCATGAGAGTTGAAGTCTCCCAAAATCAAACGTGGCGAGGGAAGAAGTTCTATTAAATCAAAGAGCAGTCGTTGCCCAACCTGTGCTCTGGGGGGAATATATATTGAGGCAATACAAAGCTCTTTACCTTGTATTGTCATTTGACATGCGACAACTTCGATGCCTGGAATCGAGGGGAGGTTAATACGATAGAAAGAATAGCACTTTTTAATCCCTAAAAGTACTCCTCCATATGGGGTGTCTCGATCAAGGCGAATAATATTAAAATCATGGAAGTTGAGATCAATATTTGAAGTAAGCCAAGTTTCACAAAGGGAAAATGCATCGCATTTGTTTTTATTTATCAAAACTTTAAACGAATCAATTTTTGGTAAAATACTTCTACAATTCCACTGTAAGACAGAGATAGAATCCTTCATATACGCAGTTGAATTAGGCATCGAAGGATACAATCGCTGCAAGGAGAGGCCATTGGGCAGTCAACTGCTTCAAAAATGATCTAACTGTTGGGAGGAATGCTGTAAGAAAAATTTTAATTGGATCGGGTACATTGAAAGTTTCAAAAATCCAGTCCACAATGTCAGAAAATTTCACTAATCCAGAGTTTGTTTCATCAACTGGGAGTGTAAAAGGAGCAACTGGGGTTTTAGATGTTCCTGGCAGTGCTGGGAACTCCTTCTGGGACTTTAAATTTGCCAGCCCAGGAGGAGTTTGCTTCGGTTTTTCCGCAGCACTGTTTGGTTTGTTTGTAACCTTCATTTCACTTTGAGAAATCTTAGGACCTTTTCTGGGAAGTTTAGGAGAGGAAACACTTTTCCTCTTTCTAGACTCCCCAGGATTGGCGTAAGATGCTCCCGCTGGTGAATCGTCAGAATCGGTTTCCTCAGAGGGCAACAGATCGAAGGGGTTCGAAGTAACGGGAGAAGTGGTAACGGTCTTCTTCAGCATGTCAGCGTAGGAACGCTTTGAACGCTCTTTGAGAGACCGTTTTATTTTATCCCTGCGCTGCATGTACACCGCACATGTCGAGAGCTCATGCAGATTTTCTCCGCAGTGAATACACTTTTCAGCGTTAACACTGCAAGAATCTTCCGCATGAGACTCCCCACACTTGCCACAACGTGCCTTATTGCAGCAGTAGGCGGCTGTATGGCCTAACTGCTTGCAATTCAGGCAGTTCATGACGCGGGGTACGTAGAGCCTCACAGGGAGACGAACCCGGTGGATCGAGACGTGGCTTGGTAGTGCAGACCCGGCGAACGTAACTCGAAACGAGTCTGACGGAGTGTATACTGTTTTGCCACCGATGATCGATGCTGACCGCAATTGCTTGCAGTCGAGCACCTTTACTTCGGGACACGTTTTGTTCTTAAAGCACCCTTTGGCACTTTGCAGTATACACTCGACGGACAGACTCGAATCGGTTATGACACCGTCGATCTCCACGTCTCGTGCGGGTATGTAGACGCGATACTCGCGTGTGAAGAGCTCCGAGCAAGCTATATCGTTGGCCTCTTTCAGGTTACCGACCACGACACGGAGCTTGTTAGGCCGGACCTTGGAAATTTCGGTCACGCCCTTGTACTCCTTCGTCAGGTCTTTAGAAATCTGCAAGAGGTTCAACTTTTTCGATTTCGGCCCTGCCTTTGGCCGAAAATAAACAGTATAGCTGCCCTGGGCTCCGTCTGGGTAAAGTCTGGGGCGAGGGGGGACTGAAGAATGAGCAGGGGAGGGGGTAACAGAAGGGTCAGGGTCAGAGGGGTTCGGGGATGGTGGTGCGGGAGGCGAGGGATCTACATCCATCGCGCTAAGTCTAGCGCACTAGCGCTGACAAGAACACGTACCTTTTTATTCCTCCCTTCCAGTAAGGTTGGTTGTCCGATCGTTCGAAGTAGCAGCCGTTACAGCCAGCAGCACCAATACAGCAGCACCAAACAGCCACCAGCAGCGAGCCAGGTGTGAGATCACTCCACACAGCGATACAACTCGCTGACACTGATGGCTTCTTCTTTTTCCTCGTTTGTGTCTCGTCCACTGCTGTAGCACAATCCAGCCAGCAGCCAAATCGGCTTACGCACCAGCTGGCAGTCACGATGCGAAACAGTTGCACAAAGGCACGACCTTGAACCCGGATTTATTTCACTCGACCAGGCAAACAATGCCAACACTTGTTCACACGTCTTTTGTTTTATACTCTATCGGACCGATCACCAAACACGTCCAGTACTGATGCGTGTTCGGCACAGAATGAACATTATTGTTGGTTCACCAAATTCGAACAAGTTTTCTACAGCAGAGAAGGTACGAATACAGGCAGTCATTGGTTCGTTGCATCCAAATACTGTACGATGATAGTTTCGTTGCAGCAGTCCGGAAGAGCGAAGCTGTGAAGCCCAAAAGTTTAACATGGATTGCGTTTTCGGGGACTCAGTTTCGTTGTTCATTAACTTGGCAATAAATACAGCCTGTTGAATTTTTCTTCGTCGTTCCAGTGTGTCAAGACCGAGTAGGCGACAACGGTCAGGATACGGTGAAAGATTTACAGGATCCCGCCAAGGTAGATCCCTCAATGCGAATCGCAGAAATCTATTCTGTACACGTCCGATACGTTAACTCCACACTAGCTGATGAGGGCACCAAATCAGAGAGACATTTTCGATCAGAGGCCTTACCAACGAGCCATAAAGCGTTTTCAAGCAGTGGGGATCTTTGAAGTCTCGAGCAATTTTTGTAATGAATCCTAGCTGACGTATAGCTTTTGAGATAACAGCAGAGTGATGTAGATTTAAAGTTAGCTTCGCATCAAGTAGGATACCAAGGTCGTTAACTTGGTCCACTTTATTGAGGGAATGCCCATCGATTTGGTAGTTGAAAAGTATTGGACTACTTTTTCGGTGAAACGTCATGACTTGACATTTGGGAACACTAAGGACGAGCCGGCTAATATCATATCAGGAGTAATTTCAAATGTGCAGAGGTCCACTAAATCCGCTGAAGCTATATCAGCTTCTGCATCAGAAGCAACATTATTGGCGAAAACAGATACGAAAAATTTTGCAAACAGCTCGTATGATTCCACTTTTTATTCAAATTTATTATGTGTATTTCCTGGGGAGTTCGTAGCCCCAAAGTTACAGATTCCTCCGCATTGGCTAACGAATGGTTATGGGTTCGAATATTAGTTAAATCAGACCGTTCAAGGTCGGAAAAAGAATCACACACAGCTGAATTAATGCCTCTCCTGGCAGTTATAATTGACGATATTTGGCAGGGGCAACTAACGAGAAGAGCAGTAGACTCTATATATAAAAGCGTGTAGAGTGAAGGGTAAAAGTGAGCAATTCTCGCTGAAACTAGGCCACTAGGTGCACAAGGTCTTTCAAATTTGATATAAATGCACATAGTTATAAGAAATAGAGAAAAAATGATAATGCCATTTTTGTTTTATCGAATTTGTTAACCCCTTAGTCACCAAGGGGCGGAACAGTTTTCAGAAAAGTTGAAATTTTTGCAATTCTTGATGTATTATTTTAGCTGTATCTCTAAAATTCGTTATGTAAAGTATTACAAGTAGCACCATTCTGTAAAAAGGAATGATAGAGCTTTCATTTGAAGTGATCAGAATTTGGGCCGCCATCTTGAATTTGGCCGCCATCTTGGATTATATCAGAAAAATGCAATTTTGACCAGGTTCCTATCGCTTTGTTAGTATCAAACATGTTAGTGTTGTATTCATTATTTTCACTAAACTCAAAAAAACAGTAGTGGCGTATTAGTTGTAGCACCAATCGATTATGATAAGGTCGGCGTGCGTCCAGACCGAACCAAGCGCCAAAAACATTCTTACAAGTAATCGGCGATCAAAGTTTAACCACCCAGTATGTTTCCTGCAAGCTGCTGCAGAGAAATTTTGTTATAATATCATTACGAACTGTTCAGATGATATCATTTTTTCATCAAAGATAATTTATCAATTCTAAATCCACTGGTGTTAAAAACTCAATTTTCAAAAAACTGGCGCTTGGTTCGGTTTGGTTGCACGCCGACTATATATGGAGCTAGTAGGGTTATAACATGTGCATCCACATGGTCTCAGTAGACATGTTACTACGTTGATCGCGCGGTATACGTTGAATATTTTAATACTCAGCTTGGAAAATAGGTTCAATCGATGGGTTAACACTAATGCTCACCTAATTTTTTTCTTGCATCTTATAGCATTTTTTCTCAGCTTTCCAATGCTGGTCTCAGATTGAAAATCAGTAGTTGCGAACACGGTCAAAATTGCATTTTTCTGATATAATCCAAGATGGCGGCCAAATTCAAGATGGCGGCCTGAATTCTGATCACTTCAAATGAAAGCTCTATTATTCCTCTTTACAATATGGTGCTACTTGTAGTACTTTACATAACGAATTTTAGAGATACAGCTCAAATAATACATCAAGAATTGTAAAAATTTCAACTTTTCTGAAAACTGTTCCGCCCCTTGGTGACCAAGGTGTCAACAAATTTGATCAAACAAAAATGGCATTATCATTTTTTCTTTATTTCTAACAACTATGTGCATTTATATCAAATTTGAAAGACCTTGTGCACCTAGTGGCCTAGTTTCAGCGAGAATTGCTCAAGTATAAAAATCCGTCACTGATCACAGTGACTAAGTAACCTTACTTTCCGTTATAGTCATTAGAGATGCAGAGGTAAACTCGATCTCTATCAAAACCGATTGTAACACTTTCTTATTTTCTTTCCTAGCCGACCATAAGGACGTAGCCAGCATCGTTATCGATCTTATATGAAGCAAAAGCTACTGAATAGTTGTTTATTAAAATTTACTTCCAAATTAGCCTTACGGCTAATCTTACGGTGAGTTTTCGTGAACATCACAAGCTCAGATCCATTACGGATTAGTTATCTTTATAGTGGTTTGAAGTTTTGTAAAAAAGTACGTTTATTTAAGTAAATGCGGTCACCCAGTGCTCTGAAATGCGAAGAACATGTCTCAATGATTGACTTTACTGAAAAACTATAGACAGGTAAACCACGTTTAATTGGGAAAATAACTAAACTGCTTTTGAACTCCGATTAAAATACTCAAATGAGTTTCAAAGTGAATTTGTCGTTTAAAGTATATTTCAAAATGATAACAGATATACAGTTTTCGCTTTTAAGTTGGTTTGGTGTCAAAATTATACCTTAAATTGTTGGTTTTTTTGTAACGATTTCGCCATTTCGAAGAATAATAACTCAATTGATCTGAGCTTTTTCAATCGTGAAACTTGTATACCATTGTCATGAGAATAATTCTTGAAAACGTTTAGAGCTTTTGAGGTACTTTTCTAGAGATTTGGGAAAATAGTTTATAAAACAATGTTAAACTTGGATGTCTAAGAGGTCATATAAGGTTAAGTTACCCTTTACATGGCACGATTCAACGAGAACTTCGAATTGTAAGCCAGTTTTCATGTTTCTATATTTTTCTTGTAACATGTGTATTAAACCTGCAAGTGTATTAAACCAGTAAGTTTTTATGCACGAAATTCACAATTTACGAGAATTATTCTTGTATAAACCGAATAGTGTATACGTTGTGCAACACTGCACTCAGGCACCAGTACTCGACAGGAAACTTCTATTAATGTTTTTGAACCAGTGTTACATGTATGCCAGAAGTCTAATACCTAGATATATTATAAAAGCGTTTAAAAAATCGGCTGTGAATGTTGTATTTCCGGAATCAGAACTCTCTATTTACTTGTTCTATATGACACAAAACAGTTTCAAGCAAATTGGTTTCAGAGGATTGAAACGACTGTACTCGACAAACATAACCTAATTCATGTCAATAAAATGTCTGCAGGTTTATTAAAACGACCGTACAATATAATTTACTAAAGTCAGGCTTAAATTTTTATCAAAATTTCTAAAAAATCAATCCATATTTAAAAAACGTATTTTATCCTAGTATAAAATATTTTCAAAAAAAAAACTATTCAAGCATTCTCTGTGCTTTCTTACTTTTTGTGTTAGTGCTGTAATACTGATGTTTTCTTTAGATAACTTTAAATAAAAATTTATTTTGTGATACCTAATATGTTTTTTTGCGTAAGTCAGTTGCAGTGATTTATTACCTGCAGTGGGTTTTGCGCTTGCTTGTTTTGGAATAATTTTTTTTACTACACAGAGCAACAGGCACCTTCACCTACGCAAGAGATAGCTGTCAACAGTAGAATAAAAATTAGAAAGGAATACTTTCAAAGTTTTCTCTCTGTCCCCCTGAAAAATTTCTCTTATTGCGAAGAAGAACCCGCTCAAGGTGAGTGGTATTTTCCCACCGGAATCATGTCACGGCATAAATTATGGAAATTAATTTTCTAACCCTTCACTTCGCACTGTTGCTGCCCCTTCATTTGGTCCGGTCTGTGTCTAACAAGAGCAGCGCCGCTCAGAGCAGCTTTGCCTAATCTCCTCTCGGAAGCATTATTGGGCCTGCTTTACGGTAGACCACAGTAAGCAACCCAAGAATAATCATATGTTCTTCGTGTTGCCCCTCTAACTACCTTCACTACAAAACTAACTATTAACAAAGTCCCAGAAAATCTGGTGTGAAAAATGTAAACCCTTCCGATTCACTCCACATGTTGTTCGAGTAGGTTTGGCTGCCGCTGCGTTTAATTGCCATAAATCAAAGAAAAAAGCGGGTCATCAGTTACCTTCCTGATGTGGACGCTGTGCTGGTCAGTCGGTATTTATGGCCTAAGGGAACCAGAACCTATAGGGACGGGGAAGTATCATGCACTTGAGTTTGCCTTTCGAAGCGGTTCAACACATAATCACATTAGGTCTCCATTTGCCGAAGGGTGATTTTCAATCGAATCCAAAAATCTGACCACCATCCGGTCAACGAGGAATCGCAGGGGTTGTTGCGTGCCGGACAGCAATTATAATTATGCATTACACCATTGTATCGCAGTTTAATTATGTTCGACCCTTTGCAAGGTGTTTTATTTTTGGGGTGGATTTTCGATTTAGATTAAGTCGTGCTCGCGGGCCGGGGTTTGGATATTGATATTTGTCACCTGGGTGTGATAAAATCATGAGTACACACTGTACTAATTTGAAGAGGGAAAATTGGCCATATGAAATAACCGGTTTCATACAGGAAACGTTTTCTTATTTGGGTTGTATTCAAATATGTTCTACTCAGGCTAGTTTAGACGGATCCTACACATAATTAATTTAATGAGTCTCTCGGTTTGCAACTTTACTAAAGCTCTAGCAGTAAACCTGCCTTTGGTTTCGCTGGTGAAGCAATATGTTTTAATGTCAACCCACTTTTATCCCGTTGCTGTCGCTACTACAGTCAGACTGGCACTCGGAAAGCGTAAGGATCATAACGCAAACAACACTTGTCCGTAATAAGCAGGCAAAAATTTCCGCTTTGCTTTGAGCTGAGGAAATACCGTGTGGAGTAAATGGGTTCCTACATGAGCGAGTTATTGCATGGTAGTGGCGTTTAGAGGAGGAAAACGCTTTGATGCAAATTTTCTAACCTTTAAAACCATTGCACCATCCTGTCGGGTTCTTGCCTCGCAAGTCAGTCCCGCTAGGCCACGGTAATCCTGGCTGCCCAAAACGACACCTGCGGCATAAAAGGGCTGGCCAACCGGGCGTTTCACTTCGCCCACACTACCGCGTCACCTTTTCACCACAGATCTAACATATTCCTTGTGATGTGCAAATATGTGTCACCCCTCGTTATATTTGCATCTGGTTCTCGGAAAACTGGCGACTTTGCTGCTCCGTCTCAGTAGCTGCGGAAAACCCGGTTGCTGTGTGGTATCCTTCGAGAGCTTGCACCGAGGGGTGGTCAGGTTAGCATTTTTTAAACTTTGAGTTTAAATTTTTACTTATGACTGTTAACTTGGAAAAAATATATTTTACCTTTATTCGTGAATATTTTTCTTGAATTTTCAATTTAAAGACTTTCAGAATACGTTGAACTCCTTATAGAATCACCGTTCATTTATTTTAGTTTTATTTGCATACCACACTAACACTATTTGGCTCAGTCACACGCCATTTTGATTAAATCGACAGCAGCGCCCGCGTTTACGCGGTTGTCAAATCGGCAAACCGTGACAAATGTAAGCACGCCACTCGCGCCCGCGTCTATTCAAGAAAAGATTAATCTTGATTCATTTCACCGAAAACAGGTAAAAAGTTGTTTCATATCTGTATGTTTTATAATGTTACCTACTCTATTTCATTTTCACATATAATGTAATCGAAGGAAGTTCCTTGAAGTGCTTTTTAAGGTGTTTTAGGTATTGAAAACAATATTAAATTAAAGTTATGATTGAATTTTTACCTAGTTTGCAATAAAAATTGTGATCAAGTGATTTCAAGTCAAACAATTCACCGCCATGGCTCTCATAATCTAAGTGTCATTTTAGCTATGATTTTACCTTGAAGGTTTTATTAGAGCATCCCCATCGTTCTGCCAAAATTTTGCCGGAATTTCCCTCAACAGCTGGAACAAATGCATCTCACCCGTTCGAGTGAGTATACGCTTGACAAGGGTGCGAGAGCTGGCGAAGTCGTATATTTTTTTAGAAGCAGTTCCTCGGCGCGTTCCGCGACACCTTCTGCTCCTGTGTGAGCGGAAGTGTAGCGGAAAATAATTACAACGAGTGTCGTTTGTACGATTCTTTCCAGTTGCTTGGGCGTCTTTTTTCACTCTCACTTGCTGCGACTGTTGGCTGCGTTTTCGTTTCGTAATGCTAGGCAGCTCATGTGGAAGCTTTTTTACGCCATCCAGGGTCTCCTTAGTGCCTAGGGATTGTCAACGCCAGCCAGAGCGTTGGCTACGGGAAACCGGCGCTTCCTGCCACGGGACTCTTCCGCGCGCGCGTGTTGCTTATTTTACATGCATGTACAAATTTGTTATTTTATTTAATTACATGTGCATTCCTGGTTCGTTTCTTGTCGGGTGCAAATGGTAAACGACGGAGAAACTGTCGACCGTGAAGTCGGAGGAAGCAGTGAGAGTTGTTGAAATTGAATCATTTGCATGCTTGTTCGTATGATTAATTGGGGCGAAAATTTATGACAGATTATTTGTATCGTGAGAGGTCGCTTTAAAAAGCGGCTTTAAAGAAACCGGCAATTTGTTTCTCTAGGTTTCGTCGTCGGTAAGATTATCAGAATATCGATTTATGCACCGCTTTTGACCGCATTCCGTCGTATTCTTCGACTGCTGCGCCCCCCGATAAATGCGGAATTCGTCTGCTGGCTGTTTTTTTTTCTTCACGATCCCTCCAACCAGATTCCGCACGTGAATTCACACAAAACAAGATTTATTATAATTTTCATTGTGGAACTGGAAAATCTCAAAATAAAAACGCTAGAAAAAGAGAGGAAAAAAAGTAGGTACCAACAGCCGCACAACGACGGAGATATTATGCAGAAAGCGAGGCTGCGGCTGCAGAAAAAAAAAATCCTCGCGAAAAATCGACTTTCGCTCTTACAAGAACGTTTGCAGGGGCTTTCTTCTACACAGATGACCGAGACCGAGCAGGCAGGGGTTGCGGGGCGTTGATGTTTGCTGCAATACTTCAATTTGAATAGTGTATACAGCATCCACGCGCGTGGTACCTCCCCTTCCCGTTCCTGCATCTAGTTGTGACTCGCTCCGCCGCCGCGAAGGTGCACTGGAAAATACAAACCCTGACACCGGTGTGTTGTTGAATATCTCTGCTGCCACAGCGAAGACAAGCCGGGAATTTTCGCTTCCCTCTCCGAACTTTCCGAACCAAAGCAAGGTCTGCCAGAATCATTTCCGAAAGAAAATGGTCTGACCTTTAAAGCTTTGAATCGATTCAAAATTCACTGCTCCGAAACTGGTGAAAGTCTCTTAAAGGTGATTGTTCGGAAAGAGACGCCACAAGCCAGAGCTTGGTCATAGAAAATAATAATAATAGCGGCACGAAAGCCCGCTGCTGCCCACTCCAGGCGAACGCGGGATGGTCCTCGACCGAAGGACAAAGTTTAAAGTACGTGCAGTTAAACTTGAACAATTTTTCTCCTAGTGTTCCTGTGTTGTCTACGAAGCATTCCAGATTTTTCTCTCGTTCCCGTTGGAGGCAAGCTCGCCGCGTTCCACGGCGCGTATCCCGCAGATCGCCAAGGCCGAGATGAGTGGAAAACTTTTTTTACGGATTTTTTTTTTCGTTTCCTTTTTTGCTCTCATTCTTCCTCGTTTTGCACTGCAAGGGTATTTACTGGGTAGTAAATGGCGGCAGCCGCTTCACGCCTAGCACCGCTTTCAATAATGCTTTGCCCGCATATAATCACTCAAGAGAAAGGTCCTCGGGCGTAGATGAGTGCCAACTATTGCTTTCTTGCATACTGCGAGGTGCAGTTTGTGGAGAAAGAGTGGGAAGTAATTTACCAATTTGGTCTGTATTTTGCTGAATTTCTCATATTAATGCCACTTAGATGAATTACCCGAATTATGTTAATGAAACAACTTTGTCTGGGGTCTTAGGGTCTGAAATCTAGATTTTTAGCGTTGTGTAATTTGTGATCGACCAAGCGATCACAAATTGATGCAATTGAGCCTAGCGTTAGAGGGCCGCAAAGAAAGGCCACATTACAATAGAAGACACGACGAAATGATTCAGCTGCACAACAACGCTGGAATGAAACGTCTTACCTCCCCCGCTGTATTCTCTTGACTCCGCTCTATCCGATTACCACTTTTTCTAATCATTGACGCATCACCTCAATGACCAATATTTTCGTTTTTTTTTGAAGAGACCAAAAATTGAACACGTTCATAGATGGTATCGATAAACGTGCAGTCTTTCCGACACAAAATTCATATACCGCAAGATAGATTAGAGCATAATGCATCTGGCGATGAATAATAGTTTATACATAAGAATCCAACCAATTTTCGCGACAAAGCCTCTAATTAGGAACAAAAATCAGCAGCTTTTAATTTGTATATCAGATAAATAAAATATTAGCGTCTTCTAAGTGCCAAATTGAACACCAAAGCCTTATTTACTGATTTTTATGTAAGCTTTAACGATTTTGGCAGTGCGAGGCCGAGTGTTGTAATGCAGTAGAATTACTGTTTCGTGCCTCTTTTTGTATTGTGGTACTAGTCTTCCGCACAGTGCTTGGTTTATTCGCATCAATTGAAGTTCCCCAGTGATAGTTTCGTTCGCCTTTAATAGCTCATTAGAAATAACACCGATTTAATCCTACCAAATACAGAACAGCGTATATAGAAGCATGACCGGGCAGTCTATATGACTTCCTTGTTTTAAGTTACTGTAATGATTTTAATTTCTATCACCCGTACGGTGTGATGAAGAAACCCCTTCCTTTTTTGTTCATGGGCAAAAACTCAACGCTAAACGTCCCTTGATTTTTACTCAAAAGGAACCCAAGTTCCTTGTTTTGAATGGTTCCCAAAGCTGCAATCCTGATCGAACAATATCTTTAATTCAGCGTCTCCGAATGTCTTTGGCCTTCCTTCACGCGGACAGTCGTCAACATCGAAATCACCTTCTTTGAAGCGATGATGCTAATCGCGGTACGTTGTGCCACTTAGAGTAAGATTTCTGCAAACTTTTTTTAACCCTCGATGCGCTTAAGCCGGCATTCTCTTCGAATGAAATGAATATTTACTTTTTATTGGTTCAATTCACAGCGACAAAAATAATAGGACCATACTGCAAAAGTTTATTTCCAAAGCAATTTAAGTCAATGTTCTTGTTCCAATGTTAATACTTATCTTGTTATATAGCCCTAATTTCTCATGACCTCTCGAACTCTTTTCGGTATAGACTTGACATATTCCAACGGGTATGACATACCAAACTTTCTGAACTTTCGACCACAGTTCCTCTTTGTTTCGTGACTTTGATGGACCAATCGACTTTTTTAACAATCAACCACAAGTTTTCGATCGAATTCAAACCCGGTTCTCGATTGAATCCATTCCGGCACGTCGATCTTCCGATCACAAGATCATTTTTTCACAGGACGGACAGTGTGTTTCGGATTGCTGTCTTGCATAAAAATCCATTTGAGCGGCATGTCCAACTTAGCATGAGGAAGCATATCAGTCTCCAGGATCTCTGAATACAGATGTTGGTCCAATATTGTTTGCTTAATCTCAAAAATAAACCAACCAAGAGCATTCCCAAACCATTGGGCTCCCACTTCCATGGTTAAAAATCTTAGTGATATACTATGACTTGTAAGGAGCATCGGTGGGACGTCTGACCCATCGGTTCCTATCTGATTCAACCAAATTTAGTTTTGATTCGTCGGGCCAGAGAAAGTTTATTCACATTTCGCCATTTTCTGGTCTAGAACATTCCAAGTGTTTCCTAGCAAAACTCAGCCGGTCTTGCAGGTGTCTTTTGTTGAGCAATGGTACTTCTCTGAAGCTTACTTAGAAGGATCGACATGTGAAAGTCGCTTGAGTTGACTGTCCTCACTGATAGTTGTTGGTGATTTCTGGGCATTGAAAACCATACTTTTCAAAGCTCCGATGATTTAAGCAATGTCTCGCTGCGAATAGCTTTGTTTGTTTAGTCTAACGATAATGTTTCTGCTTCTGTACAATGTGCGGCTACACCCAAATTTCTCGGTTATTTTCTATCAGACTTCAGGTAAAAATGAAAGAAATACTACAATGTATACAGCCCTAGGGTTGTATGAAATGGTGACGTGGGACTAAACACTGTAATAAGGGGATTTTTTGTTCCAAAATATACAGAACCAATGTGTTTGCTCGGTAACTTACGTACTTTTAATTTCAGCCTTCCCTTGGGAATCTATTTTTAGAAATATATTCAACAACAATCGAAAAAATATCGTTTATATTTAGCGATATTATGCCTGTAGAGTTTTTTATGCAAACAACATGTATTTGACAAAGCACAAGCATATCGTTCTTGTTAAAGAATCACCAAAAATTGCTCGTAATGCGTCAAAGTCAGAATTAACTCATATCCTCAAAAACTAAATCCAATAACACTTACGTTATCATAATGAATTGTTTTGTCTTATTTAATTCTGGTTAAATCCAATTTATAATATGGATCTTACTTTCAAAATAATATGGGAGCCCTTACGAAAGTTTATTAATTGGCAAACATAAGAAGATATATTAAACAAAATCATCAACAAGTTTCAGCAAAAAATCGTAGCAATCTAAATTCCATTTTTGTTTTTTTTTCTTCATCTAATAAAATTTTTGTTTTTGCTTGACATTTTTTTTCATTTGCCTACAACTACATTAGCTGTATTACGAAGACAGCTAATACACGTTTATTATGGAAAAGTTTGAAATAATAAAGTATCATCTAACAATTTTGAAATATAAGAAAAAATTCGGAATGAATCTTAGTAAATGGACCTAAAATTCACAAGCATTCACCAGCTCTTACTCCTATATAAATTTGTATATTTGGGAATTCAATCTTACGATACTATTCGGTCACGATTATTTAGTGAATATCGGATATAAAATATAATAAATATAATAAATATAACTTATAGCTGTTGCACGATTGCACACGAATAGAAATGTACGAGCAGAAGTGTACCACTGCAATACGAATAGTACCGCGCGCTGCAGTACGCTGAAGTGTACGAATAGAAGAGTACCGCTGCAATCATAGACGACGAGAGACCTGCGTGCGGCTTACTGCTCCACTGGCACTGTTGCTTATACCAGCATGTTTTCTTCCAAGACATCAGTTTTTTTAGGTTCTGACAGCAGGTTTAGGAATTGTACAAGAATGGGGATTGTTTCAAACTTTTCGGAAAACTTTTACCTTCGAGACATCACATTAGGTTAAGCTCATGGAGGCAAAAATAAATTGACTCATTGGGACGGGGAGACTCTGTCAATTTTTATATCGATATTGATACAGAGAATATCACAGGGAACGGTTGGTGTCCATTCAAGTCGTCTGTGCTAGGAATGCTTGCATGTAATTGGTTCATTGTTCGCGTAAATTTGTCATTGAAACTTTTTATCAATTTTACCACTTAGCAATGAAATTAGAGTGACAATTATCATATTATAAAATTGTTATACATTTTATCTATCCAACAACATATTGGTTATTGTTATCCATCATGTGGTTATGCTGTTATTAACGTTTAAAATCTGACGCAACATTAGCCAGTTTCATTTCCAATTTTACAGAATGCATCTCAGTATA
Organism: Wyeomyia smithii; assembly: GCF_029784165.1. Classification (NCBI taxonomy): domain Eukaryota; kingdom Metazoa; phylum Arthropoda; class Insecta; order Diptera; family Culicidae; genus Wyeomyia; species Wyeomyia smithii. The sequence continues at coordinate 198,181,668 of NC_073695.1, read as the reverse complement.
GTAAACAAAGACGTAGTCCCACGTCAATAGAATTACTAAATCCTCTTTTCTATCTCTGAACTACTTACCTACAAAACAAAAATGAATTTTGCAACTAAATTATGAAACTTCCAATTTTATTACCAAAGGATATAGACCATGCTTAACGATTGGAACATATGACGCAATCTTTTGTGTATATGAACAATATATAGAAATTTCAAGCTAGTACCAGTATTTGACATGTAATGGCGCTTTACTGTTTTTTTGACATGGCAGTTGATGAAAAGTATTTGAATCAAGTATAAAAGTGGTCCTATAGTCGCTGTATATCAAATCACATAACTTGAATTTTAAATTTTTTATTCTACCCCCCCCCCCCTCCTCCCCTCTTTTTTCCTTATGTTTTTATAATCTTCCTAATTTTGAAGGAGGCAGAGTTTTTTATCTGAAAACTGGAAACAAAATTTCATATTCTTCGTGCCGGAACAAAAGTTTTTGGCTTTTTGGACCTATGCATGGTTTCTCGTATGCTTAAGGATCAAAATTCTTTCTAAACATGCTATGCAACGTGCTCCCTGACATTTGGTGTAGTTTGCTCAGGTTGTGATCTTACTTATTACTTCATTAGTTCTTATACTGCAGCCTTAATTATGTCGCACATCGACGTTTCCTGATTTCTGTTAAAACTTACAAAAATGCCACGCGGCCCGAAATTTTTAAACTTAGTGCAATTTTACAAGTAGCCCTTGTACTACTTCCATAATTACAGCGGACCAAAACCGAAGTTCAAGTAAATCATTGTGACCCGTGAGCCGCTCATATGAGTCAGTTCGCAACGGTGTGTGAGCGGTTCAAAGCCCGCAGCATAACACCTAATTTCCATATCGACAAATTGTCAAAGGATGCGAAAACTGACGAAACTGACAACAACCTACTTTCTGAAGAAATTACCCTGGTTATACAAAACGCAAATGAAAATTGGCAACATTTATTCTGTTAAACACCGTAAAAGGTCTATCTGTTCTCAGTTACTTGACAGTGTTTCAGTTCAAAATATATTTATATAAAGGACAAGTTTCGTAGGTATGTACAGGGTGTCACAGTGAGAGTGATACACTTTATTTATGCCATTAAAAACAGATTCCCAGATTTTCATTAAAGGGTTATTAAAAGTGTCCAAAGTATTTATTTATTTATTTGAATTTATTTAACAGACAAAAGTCTGATTAAATGTTGAGTGAGCGGTCAAAATTATAAAAGCGAAGTATTATTTAGTCTTCTCCGATAAGAAAGACAAAACAAGAATGTAACAGAAGCTGGTAGCTTGTTATGTGGAAAACCTTTCAGGTTATGTTACCAATTTGATCCCGTTAAGTGTTAAAATAACAGAAGTTATAACAAAAATGATTTTACTGATATCAAACTTTGTTACTAATGTATCAGCCTTATAACAAAATAAGATAGCATATAAAACAGTATAATAACAACCATTGTTAGAAATATTAGCTTTTAATAGAGACAAAATATTTGTTAGACTAGTTTCAGAAGAACTTCATTTCAGGACTTGTTATTACAACTCATTCAGATTCAGTTTTGTTATCAGAAGCGTATGGGAAAATACAAAATCGTATTAAAATAAGTTATTTGTATCTCCTGTTGGTTGATTCTGTAATCTTTTAGTTATGCTCTTCTGATCGGGTCGTTCAAACATAAGTGATGGTTCTCCAAATTCGAACAAGTTTTCCACAACAGATGTTGTCAATGGTTCGTCGCACCCAAATGTAGTGCGATGGGAGTTGCAACAATCCAGTAGAGCGAAGAGTTCGTTGTGAAGCCTGAAAGTTCAAAAAAAAAAAAAAAAAAACAGCGATCTTGGAGAGTCGATTTCGTTGTTTATCTTATCTTGGCGATAAATACAGCCGGGTAAATTTTTCTTCGTCGTTCGAGTGTGTCTAGGCTGAGTAGATGACAGCGATCGTGATACGGCGGAGGATTTACGGGATTCCGTCAAGGTAGATTTCTTAGCGCAAAACGTAGAAATCGTTTATGCACACGTTCGATGCGTCAATTCTACACAAGCTTTTAAGGCAGTGAGGATTTTTGAAATCTTGGGCAATTTTTGCGATAAATCAGCCGAGCGATGCTGATTAAAAGTCAGCTTAGTATCAAGTAGGACACCAAGGGTGTTTATTCGGTCTACTTTCTTAAGGGCATGACCATCGATTCGGTAACTGAACACTATTGGACTGCTTCTTCGGTAAAAGGTCATAACTTGACATTAAGAAACACTAACGACAAGCCTATTTCGTCGACACCAATCAACAAACGTATCCAACAGCGCTTGTAAACGTTTGCAGTCATCACCAGATTGAGCTGCTAAGTTTAATTTTAGATCGTCAACGAACGTGCAACCGGCTCCAAGAAGCAAGACGATGTCGTTGAAAAAAAAAATAAACAGCAGGTGTCCTAAATTGCTGCCATGAGGAACTCCTGAAAAGTTGGTGAACTAGGACGAAAAACTGGAATCAATCTACACACGAAGAGTTCCATCACACGAATAAAAACTGAGCCATTCAGCAAGAACAAAGTTGCTTACAACTATCTCAAATAATTTCGATGCAGCAGAAAGACTCGTAATGCCGCCAAAATTCCTCACATTCTTACGGTCTCCACTTTCGAAAACAGGAAACATACGACTGCCTTCATATCGCCGGAAATTTAGCTTGCCTGAACAATCTTTAAAAATACGGCACAGGGGTTCCACTAGTGCTGCAGCACAGCGAGCAAAAACTGTGGCTGGTATACCATCTGGACCAGGGCAGCGTGTGTTTACTTCACCCAGCCTTCCAAGCATGTACCTCCGAATACAGAGGTGCTGAGGTAAAACAAAGTAAATTTTCATTGCAATACTGCTGAACTCCTTATTCGCTGGCGATGAATCCTGTTAAAAGCAGAAACTTTCTTCTCCAAATAATTTCTTGGTACTAGGCAGCCAAGATCTTCAATCACATGTTATAGATAGTACTTTTGATAAATTTTCACACCACTCCCCAAATCATGGAACATCACGAAGACACGCTCCATACACACGATCATTTTGCTTGTTCAAAACAGTCTCCTTCCAATAGCGTGCGTCTTTAGTAGCAGTCGAGACCTGGCAACCCTGCCGGTAATATTTCTACGAGATAATACTTGAATCTTTGGCTTCTTGATAACTTCGTATCCTAGATCATTTTTAATTATTTTACTCATTGTGTTATGACTCATGTTCATTTCACGAGCCACTTGGCCGACTAGGCTGGGTTTCGCCGTATACGTCCTTTAACCGCTTTGATCACCGGACCGCAGTCCGCACACTCCGTTTCACCCGGTTACTGATTGGGGACAACCGTGCCAGTTTCTTCGAATCGTTTGATGGTCCTGTACAAGAATAATCTGCTCAAATACACATGTGGCAGCTTTTTTCTGATCTGTATGTATCTTGCTCATTCCAGTGGAATACAAAGTCTTGATTTGTTCTCTACTAAAATCCATTGCAATTTTCCTCTAAAAGAATGGAACATTGCCTTTATCACTTACATACAAATATACTATAAACATGTGTCAACATGTGTCAAAACAAACGCAGCTGATTAACAGGGAAGTCCTCCCTATGCGAAAATGTATGTATCACCTTCACGATGACACCATGTATGTTCCACCATAACTATTGAATACCCGCATCAAACTTCATCAAACTACGCAGTACCTACGCTTACGCATATGTTCGCAACTTATGTTCACTAAGTATTGGATATTGGTATTTCAGGAACCAGACTAAAACTTAGAGTCTAAAACTCGGTGCCCGATGACTTTTTTTTTTAGTTTTTGGAATTCTGCGAAGATCGAATACAATACAATATAGGTATTTTCGGAATTGGTATGACGTCCAAAGATCAATCATTGATGCTCAACTTCTTTCTTTATCTCAAGTTGATCACTTTTAGTATCTAGAGAGCTAAGTCATTCTGAAATTCAAGACGGTGACTTTTGCTCTCATAAAATGCATGAAAACTGATTAATGAATATTGTTGAAATCGGGATGACGTCCAGGGACCAAACATTGATGTTCGGTGCTTTTTTGAATCCAAGATGGCGACATTTGTTTTCTTCAAAGCCACATGTGAAACTAAATTTTTTTTTTTTAATATTGATATCAACCCCTTCCCAAAAACCGAAAAGCGTTCTCCAACGTCATTTTGAAATGCAAGAGCCGAAAGTATATTCAATTAATATTAGTGTTTCCAGAACCGAGACAACGCTTGAAAGCAAAAACTTTGTGTCTTAACGTTCAGCATGGTTTTAGTTGTTTTTCCACATTAAAAGTTCTTAAAAACTTGAGGCAAAATGTGAAGATGACAGCACCTCTATCTCCGAATTGTTGCTCGATGCATGTTCGAAATAAATCTATACAACTATTTAATAACTCATGAATGCTTCAACCAAAAACCAAAAAAAAAAATCCACCAGACTTGGCAAACGAGATGGTCATATAAAAATTGTTAACAAGGAGGGGTAGCCGGTGAAGAAAACGTAAGTCCTTATTGGTTAGGAAGTCATTGTGTATTATAAGAGCTTTGGTGAATTGAATGATTTTTAAGTTTTTGGTTCATATCTAGAGGCCGTAAGTTGGTATCTAGCGATTGAAACATAACGTTCGACGCTATTTAAATCCAATATATGAAACTCATAAATCGTTCGATCGTTTATTTAACCGCCACGACTTGATATAATGATAAAATTATTAATAATATGATAACGGAGAGTCTAAAATATGTTAGAAGTAGCTACTGACGCTGGTGTTTTATCAAATTATATTGAATTAGATATGAAATCCATCTCCTTAGAAGTAAAGGTGTATTTGTTACTCCATAACAGCTAGGCCTGTGTCTGCCAAACTTAGTTCAGGTGTTTCTTGCAGCAGAGAATGGTTATAGGAGTGTTAACTTAAGATTGGCCCCTGATTGATAAAATGATCATCTTACAATTCACTAGTGCCATAGAATATACATTTTCGAGTTCAACTAATCGGATCTCAGTAACTTGTAAGCCACATACCGAATACTCAGTTAGTTTTAAATATTGCTGTTAAACTGTACTCAAAATGTAAATGTCAAGGGGGATAAATTTCAAAGTGTGAGTACACATTTTAATTCTAAAAATAATCAGTTGGTCACTTTTTCATAATTTTTATTAACTCTTAGTGCATTGATATTTTTTAAGTTAGCTCTTGATGAATATTATGATAATATGTTAATGCTTTTGAAACCTTATCAACTTTCAGTATAACTGTAATTAAATTACTTGCAGTGCACTAATACTTATATTTACGATTTGACTGTTTTAGATGGTTATCGAAAATGTTTGTAGCGCTACTACGCTCACTACTTTAATAGTTGTTTTCAATGAGTGGAAAGGATTGCTAAGAGAGTGATTAGGATTTTTCGGCTTTGATTAATATTTTCAGTTTTATTTATTTTAAGATTTACCTGTATATTAACCTGTAGAAATATTGCAAAGCTATGCCAAGGTTTCACCATTGATTTATACATATATTTCAATCTGCGTCTTGCCTAGAGCAAATTGCGCACGGTTATGTGTAACACTAGTTTCGAATAACCGGAAGAGCAGCTTTAATCAAATTTCATCCAACTCTTGAGAGTCGAGAGTATCAACTGCTCCCGCAGTAAAGACCGAATTCGATGCTTCCGACGTTTAGTTTTCTCGATATTTTCCTCCTCCAACAAAACCAGCAACATTCGGCTCCTTGGCATCATCCATCAGGGCTAATATTGTTAAAGTTTCTCGTCAACCGAGACGCGCTGCGACTGCGATAGAGCAGTGATTCTTTAAAAGCAGCGAACTTCTTTTCGCGCGCAAAGTTGTCGTGCGAAACGTTAAACGTTAGAAGAAAATTGAAATTCACTGTCATTTCAACCGGGAGGAAGGAGTAATGTGAGCTGACTACACGGTTCGGCTAGCCCTGGGGTTGGGTGGACTGGTAAATTGAATACTTTTTTTCTTCACTATTCTATAACACTTGTGGTTCTCCGTTCTGCTGATCCTGGTCGGCTGAAACCGGTCGGCGCCTTGTGGCGTGACGCGTATGAGCTTTGAACCTGATCCTGCTGTGTGTACGATGCAGCCAGTTGAAAGCGTGCTGTTAAATAGAGTTCGTGTAAGCAAATTGCCGACTGTTTGCGAATGACTGCTGGGCGCTTGACTGCCTGCCTGACAAATTGAAAAATTGAGCTATTAAATCACGGGTTTCAATGCTTTCCTAGCATGAGCGAAAGAAGTTTCGCTTCGAAATGATAGGTTACGGATCCATTACTTAAGCTACTGTGTTTGCCACGCTAATTCTTTTCGACATAAAAACATTGCAATGCAATCGTAAGTGTTACTGCTATTAATTTGGATATTTCCTCTCCTTTTCTTACAGATAACGGAATCGTTTGAATACCCACCAATCGCCACCACACAACTCGGATGCACAAATTCAGCAACCAAAACTCATGAAAGAGAAATTTGAAATAATGGCGGACCAGGAGCATTACAGCCTTCGGTGGAACAACCACCAGAACCACATTCTACGGGCGTTCGATACGCTACTTCAGACCAAAACCCTGGTGGATGTCACACTAGTCTGTGCCGAGACGAGCATCCGTGCCCACAAGGTCGTCCTGTCGGCTTGCTCACCATTTTTTCAGCGTGTGTTCTCCGAGACGCCCTGCAAACACCCTGTGATAGTGCTGAAAGACTTCCGAGGATGGGTAGTGCAAGCAATTGTGGATTTTATGTACCGCGGTGAGATCAGTGTGCCCCAGGAGCGGTTATCGGTTTTAATACAGGCCGGAGAATCATTGCAGGTTCGAGGATTGGTGGACCATCCAGTGGCCGGTAATACCCCAACTCCGGCACAATCCCCGGAGGACTTTAGTTTGCTTGACTCTTCAATAATATCACCGACATCTCCGTCTCTACCGTCGCCAAACTTTAACCACCTGCATCACGCTAGACATCCGCATCAGAACTCAACCGCAACGAGCATGCTGAGTACCAGTACTCCGAAGTTGCTGCTGCCACCGCAGGTGTTCGCTGATCCTGCTCTGAACCTGCCGAACCCAGATATTTGCACGTCTCCAATGCCCCGACGAAAACAGGCTCGTCCACGGCGGCGATCAGGAGACTGCGCTCCACAGGACCTTACAAGTAAACCCGCAACCCCAATTCCTCATGCTATGGATGGAAAGGACACCGACGATAACAACGAAATTGAACGTGAAAATGAAGATGATATGGAAGACGATGATGATGATATTAAGGAAATCTTACGGAGGAGCGAAAGTGAAGACCGGAAGGAGTCGAAACCATTGAAGACATCGAGCAAAACCGAAGATGACATCGACAAGGATAGTAAAAATAACTCCACAGCATCTACGGTTTCTTTGGGTGCTTTAGACGGACCAGAAAATCTATGCATGAAAAAATCATCCACGACGGGCTCGAATTCTAGCAATTCCGGAAGTATTACGAATAGCAGTGGTTCTCATAAAGAAGCTAACTCCCGTTTGTCGGACCAATCGAACGTAAAGGATAGCCCGCTGGAGCCCACCATTGGACGGTTGTCGCTGAAAGATATCAGGCATCTGAACCGCTCTTCACTAGTCCGATCCATGAATTCCCTGTCGCCTCCACCATCGTTTCACCTGAACAATAACCCACCATCCGGCCTCTCGCATGCCGACAAACGTGTCAAACTGGAAGACCGCGACGACGATCGCCTGGGAGACGACGACGGATCCCATTTTTTAGAACACATGGATTTGGCTCTGGCCGCCCACCAGCACCCGCTCGCCCATTTATCGCATCACAACTCCTCGCCGCAGCTGCGACCCCCGGGTCTGACGCCGGACGGTGACAACAACAACAGTAGTAGTAGTAAAAATAACAACAGCAGCGGTGGTTCGAACAACCGCGATGGAAACCACGGTCATTCCGGTGGCGGCGGAGGTCTCGGTAAGGATCGACCTGGGCCGAAGGATTTTCTCCACAGCCCGACGTTGAATTTTCCCCCCTTCTTCAACCAATCGGACGGTCCGCCGCGGCCGCCACACTCGCCGCTCTCCTTTCCGCACATGCCGTCGGTCTCGTCGCTGACGCTGACACCACCGCACAGTGAGTATCGTTTTCTCAAATGTTTGATAGTTATAAAAATAAATATAAACACTTGATTTTTCAACAGTTTTTGCCTATTTTTTAAGGATTGGAGGGTTATTTTTTCCTCCATACCATGAGTTATCGGTCGGAATTTGTACTAGACGGAATGAGCAATATTTGCTAAATCCAGCGAAAAATATTTGTTTGTTTCTTACGCTAAAAATGTCACGCGGTCAGAAATTTTGTAATTTCTTAACTATGTACGTTCAACTGTCACAAGAATGTACACGAATGTGACCTTTTGTCTGTTGAAATTACTTTGTTGATATAAAAATTGAACACACTGTAATGGATACGTATGGAATAACATCAAATAATGATTCGTAGATTTCACAATTTTCATAACCTTATTCAACCAATTATTCTAAAATAACAACTGTAACAATACTTTTAATAACAATTATTAATAATAAAATTCGAATTTAAATTACCGGTAGCCACTAATCTTACTAGATTAATTGACGGAGACAAGGGTCATTAGCGAGGAAATAGTGACAAAATTTCAGCTCGTACCCGACATTTGAGACACGATTGGACTCCTCCAAATCGTAACGTACGTACATCCGGACACAGCAATCTGCCCATCTCCACATAATAGTCATTTGTCCGAAAATTATAATCACTGCTCGTAGCAGGAGGGTACTGCAGAGGGGGAAAGGAAAACCTTGCGCCCGAAGGGTCACCTAACGGACGCGAGTGAAGAAAACATTGGCTGTATGAACGCAATAAAAATTAAGATATTGCTATTGTTCTGCGAGAAAATGTATCATGGGAAAAACAATGACCATCATATAAAGATATACATATTCATTCACATTCGTCGAGTGCCGAAAATAATTACTACCGTTGCGCAGTTTCAGCTTTTTCGGATTGCCCTGGGGGGGTTGCCAGGTCCGGCCAGACGTTCTCTGGAACTGTTTTCCACACGCACCACCTGATGAGAACACCCGCCCATTAAGATTAGCATCGCTAGGAAAGCTTTCTGATATCATCTCCTATTTCATCTGGCTTAATTTGGGGGCACCATCGCCAAAATGACCCCCGTAGGTGTTTGTGCGAGGCGAAATAAAACGCACCGTTAGAAAGTGGCGTGTGCGTCGTCCTCTCTTTGGCCTAGCAACGTTTCGCATACCTAGGCAGTTTACTACGCTTCCAAAATAATAAAACCGCTCAGCTGCTGAATTATTGGGACGAGAAAATTCGGCACCGACCGTGGACAAGTGGAATTATTTTCCTTTGTTTTCTCGCGGTCGGACCCGGGGTCCTCCCATGTTTCGCTAATGATCCGCGCACATACATACAATCGGCCGTAATGTATTTCGGCTCGAATGCACTAATCGGGTCCGACGTTGTTGCTCCAAGCCGCAGAGCATTCGCATCTTTTTATATATGTGAGAATTTTCCAAATTTCGGCAGTTGTTTGGCGGATTGATGTGTGTGTGTGTTAAAGTTTGTAATGCATGCGAAGCCGTCATCTTATAACGCGGCCAAATGACTCCAACAGCCACTGGACCGTTCATATATGGGTCTTGCGCATCGTGGGAGAGTCGACTTGCGTTAAACTCGGAATGGATCTGTTTTCGTTTCAATTAAAAATTCCAAACTGACCAACTATTTCACATAACGAAACAGATTTGAAGAGCGCAAAGTGAGTGAATGGAAGGCCATCGCTGGCGGTCTTCATTAGGTGGGGAGTAGATAAGCCGAAGCTCGGTATCATAAATTATTAATAACCGTCTAAAATATGTGTGCTTTTCGGGCGAAATAATGGACGATTTGTATTGTTCGTAGTTACGTGATTCTGACGTACATTGAGCGGCAACCGATGTGAACATGTGAACCGGAATTAAAGAAATTGGCTGCGGTGTCTGTGTTTATCAAGCTTCTTTTTTGATCCAATTTTTATTTATAAATACCGCTATTTTTGTTGGATTTTGTGTTCTATTAGAATTGTTTTCGGAATTCTTGAAGACGAAAATAATGACAATAAATGAGTACTAACATACGCCGAATGCACTTAATTGGTGTTAGTACTGGAAATAAAAATTATAACGTTATAAATTTTGTTTCCGGTACTCTTAATCGTGATATACTGGATAAAGCTTACAAGAGCTTATGAAATGAAAATAACGCGGACGAAATCTCTAAGAACAAGGCCACCATGAGATACATCTCACTATTACATTGCGTGGTTATTGAATGTTGATACTGTTGTGTTGAAATAGTAATAGGGGTAAGCGGGGTAAGACCGCCACCTTAAGCATTTCTGTTTGTAGAAAAAAAAGTTGCGGCTGCAATTTCATTTTTTCTTCGCAAAGAGGCTCTACTATTCAATACGCGCATCTAAGAAATAAAAACTGAAATATTTTTGTTTACTTTCCAGCTTTTTTTTCCATTTTAAAAATTCATTGAAAATTTGCAGATCTTTTTCATGCGGGGTAAGCCCGCCCACCAGCGGAGTAAGATCGCCCACCATCTGTTGAGGATAACAAATATTTTAAGGGCCAAAACGGTTGGTTTTATCGATAGAGTGCCTTTGGCAAAGTTGTTTTTTTTTATTTTTTTTTATTTTTTTTAAAGAACAAAATTACTATCTGAAACTTTACCCACAATTCTATACTAGTCAAACGAACCGGCCAAAAAAATTTTTCTTTACAAAATTTGAGCTATTCAATTTTTTTTCACTCCATTATCCAACAACCATCAAAGTTGAGCTAACCTTTTGTAGATTTTGCCGGCAAAGATATGATTATTTTGAAAAAAAAAAATTTAATTCTATTTTTTTATCTTTCCTTTAAATTTTTTTTACAGAGTATACTTTTTTCGGAAGGACAAAACTACTATTAACTACTATTTTCAACTCTGCCGGAAACGCCATACCGGTCAAACAAACCGTTCTGGCTCTAATTTTTTTTGTTCATTAATACCATCTTTACACAAGTTAACTTTTTTCAAGAATTAGTTTTGTTAAAAAATATTACTAGGAAACTTGAACGAAATCGAAAATGGTCGATTAACATCGTTGTCTTATGTGGCTTGAAATTGCTTTACTGATCCTGTAAACATTCCCTTTGTAGTGTCGATGCATTTGGGTCTCGAAGCAAAACAACAAACAGTTATATACGTGGCGGTTTACCCCATGTATAGTGGGCGGCTTTACCCCCAGAGGAACATTTTCATATTTCACCGAAAAAGTAGTCAAAGTTACAAGATTCCTCACGGCTTTCGATATTTCCGAAAGGAAACAGATTCAGGCAACCGATTAAACGTATATTCACAAACAAAACAATAGATTTTTAGACAGAAAAGCCTTAAGTCCCGTTGCCGCAAAACACTAGCGCATTGACTGGTTGCCAGCTGAAATGTTGTTTTTTTTTTATTTCTGTGACCGTTCGCGCACTATCAAAGCAGAAAAGGGTGCAAAATGTTATGTAATTATGCTGTAATAGACACGCTAAAGAAATTTTTCAATTATTATATAACTTGGTAGTAAATCTACGGTGGACGGTCTTACCCCGCAGGGCGGTCTTACCCTGTTTACCCCTACTGAGCGCAATCAAAATAGCGTGCACGGTATCCATAGCAAACTGCCCAATATAGAAGCAAAGTAGAATACGTTTGCATAACTTAGAATACTTGAATTGACACATTGGTACTGAATATAATAATTGGCGAAGTTCCATATATTTAATGTCTAAAAACTTAAAAGCGTGCACACTGTATCAATGTATTGGCTGTACAGTATTAATTTTTATATCAACACATTGTATATGGGTACTTTTTGAATTACAATAACATCGTGATCACGTAAATTTGCTGTATTAATATGTTCGCTCTGTAGACCATTGAAAAAAATCAAAAAAAAAATTACCGATTCAAAAAAATAAGTCCTAAAAATCAAATCAAAAAATTGTTCGTACACTAGAGCTCTTTCAAATATTAGTCGTGTAAACTAGCTTGTATCAGTCTATCAGAAACCGGAGCGTGTGTTGCATTTCGACGAAGAAAACTTTAATGTTGTGAAGTTATTACAAATTCAGATTCAGTTAATTTGTTAACCTATTTGATAATTTGCAGTTAATTTCACTTCTAGATAAAAAACTACCCATTAAAAGTGTAAACTGACAGAGGCTCATGCGTCTGAAGCCATAGGAATCAAAACAAAAGAAAAAAAAACATACAGATACGCACATGAGACAAAATACTTCCCAGACGTCTCCTTTAATTTGATCGAGCCAATGTGGACCCTACTCGTGTTAATTCCCGCTCTTCGTATCATACTTTCAAGGAATATGTTGAACAATTAGCATGAAACTTCATCACCTTATGCACCTTTGCTATGATCCGCCCTGTTAATTTATCCGAGAATTCCTCGTTCTCGTGTATGATTTCCGTAGTTGTCCTCGATCTATTGTTTCGTACACTGCACACTGGGAAAAAACGGACCCAAATTCCCACTAAATTATTGCCGCTGAGCTGGCAACCTGAGATATAGTATTTCTTATGTAAAACTGGTCAAAAAATCGATTGGTGATAGTTTCATCTTGTGCAGGGCACGGGAAAAGGCATATATTCCCAAAAATACGCAAAAATAGGGTGAAAAGGGGCAAAACAGACCATTTCCGTGCTCTGCGCGAAATGAATCTATCACCAATCGATTTTTTGACCAATTTTACATAAGAAATGCTACATTTCAGGTTGCCAGTCTAGCGGCGATTTTTAATGAAAAACCCGGAACCCACATTTCCACTAAATAATCGCCGCTGGACTAACAACCTGAAATATAGCATTTATTATGTGAAATTGATCAATAAATCGATTGGTGATGGTTTCATTTTGTGCAGGGCACGGAAAATAGTCTATTTTGCCCCTTTTCACCACATTTTTGCGTATTTTTGGGAATATAGGCCTTTTCCCATACCTTGCTTTTACTCATGCTGAGCAACCTTAAGCTGAACAGCTAAAGCCCTTGGTCTCCCCGGGACCGCCGTTAGGCATTACTTCAGGGAGAGGGCCAGTCGTGCTTTTTGCAATTACCTCTACGGGTAGCAGAGCAGCCTATACAGGCCAGTTAGTTAACCGTTAACTAACTGGGGCACATCGATGGTTTCCCGTCGATTGGTGCCCTGCAAAATACGAACGATCTGTGATGCGGCCTTGATGACCGCATCCAAGATTTCCCTATTCTCACGCATACTACGCACAATGTTTTCTGGCGTGGTGTCCGTCCCACTTATTGTCAGCATTTCGTACCTTTTCCGCTCGAAACGCGGACATGTGAAGAACACATGCTCCGCGTTTTCGTCCGCACCCGTACAAGCGGGGCACATAGGGGACTCGGCGTACCCGAACCTATGCAGGTACTGCCTAAAGCAGCCATGGCCTGACAGGATCTGTGTCAGATGGGAGGTTACTTCCCCATGGCGCCTATTAATCTAGCATGATAACTCTGGAATGAGTCGGTGTGTCCATCTACCTTTTGTAGTGTTGGACCACTCCCGCTGCCACCTGGCCATTGAAGATGGCCGTATGGTGTTGCGTATACCACTCGTGTCGCGTTGGTCGAAGCACTCTACATCCTCTTTGGCGATGATGCTGATGCGGACCGCCGAGCTGTTTGCCATCATGCGAGATAGCGCCGCCACAGCCATGAAAGTTTTCTTGCAGGTATAATCGACGTGGCTCCCGAACGTGAGCTTGTCGTCGATCATAACCCCCAAAAGCTTCAGGGAGCGTTTTGAGGCGATAGTGCATGCGCCAGCACTGATCGATGCCTCCTGCTCCGACTTTCTGTTATTTACAACAATAACCTCAGTCTTATAGTGCGCTGGCTCCAGTTTCCTGGAGTGCATCCAGTCTTCCACTACGCGTATGCTCTGCACAGGATGAAACTATCACCAATCGATTTATTGACCAATTTTACATAAGAAATGCTATATTTCAGGTTGCCAGCTCAGCGGCATTAATTCAGTGGGAATTTGGGTCCGTTTTTCCCAGTGTGCACTGTTTTGAAATCGATGAAAATATGATGCGTGGATACGATTTACTTACTTTACTTTTACTTTTACGGCGACAGACCGATTATCGATCCAATGTCGAATCCAGAATACGTCGCCATGTCACTTGGTCTTGGGCTGCTATCAAAGATGACAAGAACAAGATACCTGACTTCCATTTTTTTCATACATTATATCCACCCTAACAACGGTTAGTGCTGCTATCTGATGACTTAAATGCGCATAAAACTGGTTATTAGCAAAATCGATTTATCGTGCATAATCCGCCGGGCAAGAATATTGAAAATTAGATAGCAGGATCATGATGGGACATTAAAAAAATCGCTTCACCTTTCGTCACCTTGCCGCCATATCAAACTACCAGTATACAAATTAGTTCGACTCTCAGGTATCTTGTACTATTCATCTTTGCTGCTAGCCCCCAATCTCCCCTAACACCTATTTCGCGGGCATTCTCGTCGAGAGCACACGTCCAACGAGCGCGGGGTCTACCTCGAAGTCGACGGTCTCTATCGGGATCTCTGCTTAATATAGTCTTCGCTGGTCGTTTTTCTGGCATTCTAGCTACATGCCCAGCCTACTGCAACCTGCCGTGTTTGATACGCTTAACTATATCCGCGATTTGTATACCTGGTACACTTCAAGGTTCATGCGTCTGCGCCAAACACCATTTTCTAGTTGGCCGCCAGGGATTGAACGCAAAATCCTACACTCAAAAACAACAAGATCAGCCTCTTTCAACACCCATGCTTCATGGGCGTAGAACGCCACGGGAAGGATTAGTGTTTTGTAGAGTGCAAGTTTAGTACGGGTTTGCAGACTGCAGGACCTCAGCTGGTTTCGCAATTCGTAAAAGGCTATGTTTGCAGCTGCTATCCGTCGTTCTATCTAAATTAAATTCATCAACTACTTCAGAAGTTTCCCCTTCTAACACCACCTCAGCACCGACATCCGTCGGACTACTACGCTCTCTACCAGCCACCATGTATTTCGTTTTGACAGAGGTAATGATGAGCCCTATTCTCGCAGCTTCCCTCCTGAGGGTCCGAGGGCCTCTTCCACTGCTTTACAGTTGATAACAAAGATGTAGATTTGTGAGCATGTGAAGCATGTGAGACTTCGTAATGATGGTGCAGCTTCTTTGCACGCCAGCCCTCAGTATAGCACCCTTCATTGCGATGTTGAACAATGAGTTTGACAGCCCGTCTTCCTGCTTCAAACCATCTAACGTCACGAAGGAGTCCGATATCCCACCGGCTATCCTGACGCATGAAGTAGAGCCTTCAAGGGTGGCAAGTATCAGCCTAATTAGTTTTGATGCGAAACCATGTTCGAGCATAATTTGCCATAACTCATTTCTCCTAGCTGTATCGTACGCTGCCCTAAAGTCTATGAACAGATGGTGAATCTGCAAGTTGAATTCTCGAAATTTATCGAGGATCTGTTGCAGGGTGAACATTTGGTCCATAGTGGAGCGTTCCCCTCAAAAACCGCATCGGTAATCGCAAACAAAGGTCTCCGACTACGGCTGCATTATATGGAACAGAATACGGTAGAGAATTTTGACAACGGTATTGAGAAGGGTTATGCCTCGATAATTACTATTGCCCAGGAGGTGGCCTTTATTGTAGATCGGACATATGAGACTCTCCAACCAGTCCGAGGGTAATTCTTCATCGTACCACACTCTCAGCATGATCCAGACTTTAAAGAGTTTGGTTGAAATGCCACCCTTACCAGCCACCGTGCAGTTCTTCAGCTATTTCACTGCTTTCTTCACCTCGTCCATGGATGGTGGGTCCACAGCTTTGCCATTCTTCTCAATTACCATCCTGCTCCTTTCCACTATACTGTTTTCTTCACCATTCAGCAGCACACTAAAGTGTTCTTTCCTACGCCTGGCGACTTCCGTTCTATCCCAAGTAACAAAACTGACGCGGTTCTTTTCATCCGTCGCTCGCTGGCACTCAGCGTCAAACCACTCACTGGACGTGGCTGTCGCAGATGTACCCAACACTTCTCCCGCTTTGGTGCTTATTGGATCTCAACGTAAAACTTCCACGTGTTTCTGCCAAGGACTCGCTCTTCAAGCTCTTCGTTATCACGATCTTTCCGATGACGCTTCTTTTGTCTCAGAATGACGTTGTTCTGTGCACGGTTGAGCTGTAATAGTTTGTTTATAGACGATTTTTCTCTGTCATTGCTGCTCGTATACCCCTTCATACCGAGCGTTTCTGCCGATCGGTGCAGTACATCTCATTGGCAACCCAGCAAACCAGAAGTCGTATAAGGATGTTAATTCTTAGTCGCTCAAATGTGAAATTACATAAGATGCAACATTAAATTTGTTTATATCGTATAGAATTTAAATCCTATACAACGCAATATTAGGTTATATATGAGGCAATTTGACGTGTCGTATAAAATTGTAAAATGCGTCAATCCTCAAAGTCGTATAGATGCAATTTAAAGTTTCAAATTAGACAATGCACAATGGTCCAGAAACCGAATTTAGTAGGAAATTTGGGTCTAGAGCTCTATAGCAACATTTTAGAGAAAATCTTTCTTCTACAAAGTTGTTACATATGATAAGGCGCTCATTTAAAAATTATCAAAAATTAGGATGACCAACATTTTCGATGCAATCAAGTATCTAACTTTTTTATCTTTGTAGATAGAAGAAAAATTTAATCTACAATGTTATAGATCCATCAATTTTAAGTAACTTTGTAAAATAAACTTTTTCCCTATCTTTGAAAACAACCGATTTATATTGAAAAAACGTATTTTACGCTGTAACTTTTTTATTTAAAGTTTCATCTCAAAACAGTCTCTGAACGACTTTTAGAGCTTTTTAAGAGAAACAATTTGCAACGCTGACATCGTAAATATCTCAATTTAACTCAAAGTTATTATTATTTTTCATCAAAAAATATGTGTTTTTCATTTGTATGTCATTCATTTTGGGGCAAACATAAAAAATATCTTTTGGTCTCATTTTGAAGGGCATACTTGACTCTATAAATGGAGGAACTTTTAGAAATATGTTTTATTTTAAATTTGAGTAAGTTCAATTTAAAAACAAGCCGAAAATTTCAATAATTTTATACATTATGCATATAAAAGCACCCAGATTTATGTTTTGGTATTTTTTTTTATAACTAGACGTAATTACCTTTAATTTGACCCAAAAAGATCGAAAATCGACCAACTGGTTCAAAAGTTATGAACTTTTTTTAAATAACATACATCGAATATAGCCGTTTTTTTATGGTCACCCACAAAAAATACTAGATAGCGATCGATAGTACCTTCTACGATGCTGGTCTAACAAGCCAGTCGTCGTATGTTCTAGTCCCGACTCGGAAGAGACTGTTGGTGTCAGAAGGATCGTAGCGCTAGCCCCGCAATTGTCATGTACTATAACAGTTGGCTGCGAAGTCTGTGTATAATAAACAGAAGGTCGAGTTACGATACGGAATGTAGCACCAAGGCTTTGCTCTGCTTCTGATCGATATGAGTCGATATACCTTAGCTTATCATACATTTCCAAGCTGCTTTACTGTACGTAAGAGTCGTCTTCACTCCACTCGGTCCATGGATGCAGTTCGCCAGACCGTAGTCTGCGTAGGGTTCGCAGGTCGTCTTCCACCTGAACGATCCTCCTTGCCCGCTATGCTCCACTCCGTCTCGTCCCTGACGGATTGATTTAAAAAACTATATTTGCTGGGTTGTCGTCCGACATCCCTACGACATGTCCAGCCCACCCCAACCTGCCAATCTTAGCGGTGTGGATGTTATATGGTTCGTTGGTTATTCTCCTCAACCTTCTCCACGTTCCGTTCTCTTTCTGCAGTCCACCGAAGATGGCACGCAACATTTGCCGCTCGAAGACCACAAGTGCTTGTTGGTCTTCCATATCTCATGGCCATAGAGGATTACCTGGGGTGACATTGCGCATTTCGTTTCGAGTAACTCGAGCAAAACTTAATGATCGCTGGTGGGTGTTACGTTTTGTTTTTCGTATTTTTTTCGACTTTGCGGGTTAGACGAGCCGAAGGACAAATGACAATGACAGCTCCTTTTGAGCTGAAAGCTAAACTGGCAGTATGTGACGTACTCGAAAATAGTGAAAATCGCTCGAATCGAGTTGCACAATGCCACCCCTGTTTAATCAGTGTCCTGCTCAACTTGGTGCGGCAGCGGATTCTGCTCGAAAAGAGCGTCGTCCGAAGATTAAAGTATGCGTGAATCCCTCTGCTAAGATCGTTGTCGGTAGTTACCAGTGAGTTCGGGTACACGAATTCTTCGATCACCTCGATTTCATATTTACCAACTTGGACTTGAGGTGGGAGGTTAGCACTATCTTATCTGAACCTATGTCTTACAATTCGTCAGTCCAATCTGTTTCGTTTCGGCCTTCATTCCGTTGTACGTATCCGCCATTTTCATAAATGTCCGAGCCACGATGTTGACAGTGCCCCACGAACTGTTCCGCAAATGGAGCTAGTCGTCGGTTCGGTAGAGTGATTGTACGCTAATTGCAGCACTGCAACTTGTCATTCTTTCATCCACTCCTCCGGTACTCATTCTTCCACCCGATCCTTGCACGGCTTTATCCAGTGTTTTTCCATCGTATAATAACAGCTCGCTGAGAATATGATCCATTTCTGGAAGTTTACTGTTTTTCAGCCTGCCAATCTCCTACTTAATCTCCAGGATATCAGGGTTTTTAATCCTGTTGTCTTATCGTCGCACATAGGAGTATTTGAATCAAAAAGCTGGCTAAAAGTCCAGTTCGCTCTATATTGGTAGTAATTGGATCTATTTACATCAAAAACGTGTTATTTTCGTTAAGTACGTCACGCAAATTCTACAACAAAAAGAGTAACTTTACCCCTTTTGTGAAATAGTGACTTATAAGAAAAAATAGTATATTTTACCTATTTGAATTCTACAACACTACGTGATAGAAATCTCCAGATAATCAACTACCGTAAGCAGAACTCGAAAAACAGAAATTATCTTTCTTTTTTTCTTATTTGAAGAATTGTTATAATTAAGAGCACGAAGAGTATCGGCATAATACAACTATTACAAAAATTTTGAATATCCAGTCATTGCGAGACTTGAAAACCCCACGATATCATCGTGTAGGTTAAATATCCTGCACGCGATGTTGTTGTTCAAACTATCTACCACCCGGTTGTTTGAATTTCATACCTAAAGGGTAAACGCTTTATTATTCATCTCAACAGGTTGGTGCACCTATAATCATCTTATTTCTCTCATTTGTCAAATTTTCCGTCAAATTTCTACAAATTTTTGAAAGTAAATCTATTTGCTTCTCGATTTTCTCAAGTGGCTAAAAGTTTTACGTTGAAAATATGGTAAAATTTGACGATAAATTGATCAAAAAGGCGTGATAAGATGGATATAGGTACTGAGATGAATATGGGAGCGGTTCCCCTATATGATTTTCAGACGAAAAGAAAAAAAAACGCGTTTCATTTTTGTGCTAACCTGCTTAATAATTCTCTGTTTTTACTCGTAGACGCAAAAAATTTATATTGAATATGAAAACTGATACAAATCCATGCATCCAAAGCATTGAAAATTTAAAAAAATTAGATATACGTATGAACCAAAACATAGTTTCAAATTTGTTGTTAACTTGTCATAATTAGGATCCTACTGTTATCGTTAATTAATGTCACACGATTTGATGTGACACGAATTCGATTATAGTCATTCAAACTGTTTGAATATAAAATCTTCTCAAAAGATACAAAAATTCAAAAAAAAAAACACACAAAGACTTCATATATAAACTATAGTGTTCCTCATTAACCCACCCACATGAGACCAATTTTTGTGCAGGTTTCTACACGTGAAATGAATTGCCTAACGCGTACGCAATTTCCATTACACACACTAATGTAAATCCGCTAAAATATGCGTGAAAAAGGTCGCAATTTTTCATGGGCAGCTCTTCTATCCGCCAACAGACGGCACGACAAGCGTACTTTATTCGTCGATGCTTTTTTTGTTTCTCAGATCACTGACACCAAAACAAAACATTTTGAAAATAAAATGTTACTCATCTTACCAGAGCCGGATTTAGGGGCCCCATTTTTGGGCCCCCACAAATCGAGTATTTATAGGTATTTTAAATCTTGTTAAAAACAGATTTTCAATAAAAAACATTTTTTCTTACATTTCTCTTTTATTTGCAATCTGTGATCAGTGCTGTGTGATTATTTCAAAAAGAATAAGCGCGTTGGAATTTGACAACAAATAGAGTATTTTTTGTATGCAAGATCTGCCCTGGGGCTCCACAGAGAAAAGTTGCACATGATACAATATCAAAATCAGTTAAATGTTCAATACTCGTGTATACCAAAACTACTTTACACAAGTAGTTTAAAATGCTGGATCCAAACTCCATTTTTTTTCTCTATCTACTTCCCACTAGTGTTCGGTCTGGATTCCCCGCTTGGTCTCTTCCCGCCCGGTATGGACCCGGGCAAGATCTACAGTCCGCTGATGGAGATGTCCGACCCGCGAGGAATGCATCACGATGGGCCGCCATTTCTGAAAAAGAAACGTAAGTAGCACTCATTCATTTGCTGTGTTAGCTCATGTACTCTAATTTGACCGCTCCAAAGTGACTGCAACTGCGAAAACCGCAGAAAACACACAAAAACAACACCAACAAGTCCAAAATTCGTTCGCAATGTAAATTAATTACTATCATATCTGACAGGGATCTCTAGGTCGACAGAAAAAAAACAACACAGAGAACACCCTTCTGTCTAGGCAGTTTGCACCAATCTCAACCACTGCAATGCTGCAAGTTCAAAGTCTGCAGCGCAGTCCGCGTAGAGTTCACCGCCGTCAACATCGTTGTCATTATTATTGATGTAACCGTTGAAAGAAGTTGAAAGTTACATACCGAAACTGCAACCGTCCCTTGGTAAGGTGGTGAACCCAATTCTAGTTTGAGAGCCAACCAGTTTTTTATCGTGTTCAGCTGATGGAACCGAAGTTCCGAAATCAGTCCAAACATACAGACGGGCAGGCATGGTCGGCGGTGGGTCGAACTTTTTGCTCTGTCTTCCGACCAGCATCGAAGCGTTGCAAGGATATAAAATTATCGTTTAGAATTTTTTTTGGCATCGAAATCGTTGTGGATGGCAGCAGTTCTCACGTCAGCAGGCCGCCACCAGCCGCAACGGATGCCCATATTCATAACGATGTTTATAAACTTCTATGTCCTTGTGTGTCGACGGTTTACGGCACGGCAGCTAGAGAGCTTCCGGGCATGTCTCCTTCGAACTTTGTTGCCTTACGTGCGGTACCGTCCCACTCCGTGCCTAGCGAACGGAGGTTCCTCTCTATCTCCCTCTCGCCTTCCTATACCCGAAAGTTCAAAGTTCGCCTGCACGAAAAGACCGGAGTTAGAAAGAGAAAAGTATTTTGGCGGAAATTTGCCAAATAAATTCGGTTTCCACACGCCCGGATTCACATATATGTTTGGGCGCGCGCCCGTGTGCTTGTGTGTGTACATAACGTCCTCCTGGGAATACTTTATTCACTGGCAGAGGCTCTTCATAAATATGGCACTGCCGGAGTTGGCCAAGTGCCTACCGACGACCGACTGCAGCTGACTGTACGCCAAGCTCATTTCACTTCATATACTTACTGCAAATGGTATGACGTGGAATGGTGAACCAAAAAATGAAATGAAAAAATAAACGTTAGAGATGATACACTAACCAGTAGAAACACCCGTGGGAGCTTCCACTGTGGCAACGATTGAGGGCTTTCAGCGAGTTGCGAAAAGTTATGTTTGTGAATAGCGGTTAAATGTTGTTTTTTTTCGATGGTTGTTTGCTTCCTAGGTTGGCTAACGTTCAGGTATGTCAAATAAGTCAAATAAATTTGGCTTTGCCATTACGAAGTACAAGTTTTTGTGATTCAAACTAATCTGAATTTATCGCCAGATTTCTTTTTTTCATGTGACGTTTCGGGCTGCATACTCGGCACTGTGAAGAAATGTTGCCTTGAATATGTTATTCAAAAATGTTAGCATTTTTTTTAAAGTCACCTTCACTTTCACTGAAAAAAAATATCGCACAACCACAGGCTCCAGATTCGAAAAAAGACCCGCTAAAATACCAATCATTCCTGTTGGAAACGAAAAATCAAGCAGTGATCAATCTCTCGGCCGGCCGGATTTCGCACGATCCGATCGAAATCTCGCCCGATCCTACTTTGATCCGAAGCCGCCTAGCATTGTGATGCAGGTCATATGTTTATACGACGATCAATTCTATATCGCAGCGCGTTGACCATCGCCCGGACGGTCGTGGATTCCTGCAAGCCTCGCGCGGCATGTTATCTCTAGCAGAGTGGCCGCCACCCGGTTGCAGTTGCGGCACTGCCAAGCTGCCGGTTGAGTGAGATGATTAATAATTTCCCACATTGTCATGTGAGCCTGGTGAGATCATTTATCTCCTCCCGCGCCTGCTTTTTTATATATTTTTTCTTTCGCCTGTCAGGAACGTAGAAAAACGGGATGATACGTTTTGGGCTTGCCTGCGTTGGCTGAGGCTGGCTCTAATTTTGGAACGCATTCATCATCGAATCCATCAGTGATGCTGCTCAGTTTGCGACGAAAAGTAACCTCCCTTCACCATGCGAAACAGCTCCAATCGAGCGTTTCATTGCTTTCGGTTTCGGAAGTTTTCTCTTCTCCTGGGGGGAATCCACCCTTCAGTTAACATATGAACTTTGAAGTTTCACATCCCCTCACTTGGCCACCGAAGGCGGTGAAGATTGTGACGGCTGCTAATGCCGCTTAACTTGTTTGTTTTTAACTTCGTCATCGTCATCATCATCATCAACACCGTAAACCGACTGGGAGTGTTGTCATGTTTGGCCCCGTGTGGTGGCGATAGGAAGGGTACGTACGTTGCTGGCATCGTTTATGATCGTAACTCATAACTAATCAGTTTTGGGGCCGGCAAGCGGCGATTGGATTGGATCTCGGTGTCGAGTGTTTGCCAGCCGGTAGGGGAGATCACGATGCGCCCTGGCCGGATAGGTTTAAGAGTGGTAGCGCAGCTCTATGGCACAGGCGGAGGTGGAGCGCCGTCCTGCTCGGAAGAACGCGAGTGATGATGCCGAAGTTTATGTGTCGTGATCGAGTTGAGATAAAGCTGATATGAATAATTTTATCACACGAGCAGGCTCGTGAAAAATGAGGATTAGGTGATTTGAGCTTTTTTCTTATACTTTCTGCGTGGAACGCAGCACGTGAGTTCCGAGTTCCGGAGATGATTAATTGATGGGAGTATCGGCAATGAATAAAGTGAACTGACAGAGATTAGGAAAAATTGCGGAACTGATGGGAGTATTTTGTTTAAAGGTAATTTACATGGGATTTGTAAATTCATAGAACAAAATAAATAATTATTAAGTTGATCTGCTTTATTGACTCATTTAAATTGTTTTTTCGATTTTTCGCTGCAGAAACTATACTTACTTTTGTGTACGATATAGTTATGAAATATACAAAATTCACAAAAGTAGTGATTCTTCAGAAACTTATTTGAACATCTACGGTGAGTTAATCAATGCCATAAGCAGGCTTGAATTTAGGGAGGTGGGTCTAGAATGGGTGTAAATGCCCCGGGCTCCCCTAGTCCTGGACCAGACGAGGACAGACAGGAAGGCCTTTTTTCACAAAAATTCTGCTAAAGAGCTTTCTCCCCTGTTCTTGAATTTCAATAAGTTATTGAAATCCGATTACTTCCCAGAATTTTGGAAATAGGTACTCATATCTAGTACCTGTGTTCAAATCTAACAAAAATCCGACATTAGAACTATCGAGATATAGTCATTCTTTCTGGTGAACCTAAGCTTTTTAAGCAATAAATAACAAAAAGTTATTCCAGCAACAACTTACTCCCTCGAGTTTAACAACTTCCTTTTCAGTGCAATGGATAAAGGAAATTATGTTGAAATCTTGTACAAGTACTAACTTTAGTAGAGCTGAATATTGAGAATAGGTTATGATTCCATTGATTTCTGCTACAAAAGATCGAATACTCTCTTATACCGTCCGCAAATATGCTTTTGACCGCATTGTTATACCTTTTTTTTTCAAATTGAAAAAAAATTGAAATTAGAGGCAAACCAGCCAAGTGCTGAAAGCCTCTCTAAGAAAGAAAAAAAAATTATCCACGATTGCCCGAAGGATAGAATCGTCTCGTCTGGATGCGGTAATTTTTTTCAAGTCCGTATCGTATTTTTCAGTTCACCTATATTTCGCTTCCTCAGCTGCATATACTGTCTGCCTTAATGAACTCTGGGAAGGATCGTATTCAACAGATCGTCAACAAACAGTCAAATTCTAAGGTTGACTTTCGAAACCAATTAAGTAACCTCAGGAGTTCCTCAAGGCCCTCACTTTGGTCCTCTACTATTCATATCATTTGTAAATGTCATTTCATCTATTCTTAAAAATGTTTATACCGACAACAAAAAACTTTTCTTCGAATTTTAAAATAATGATGTGAACAGTTTTCGTAACTAGATAAAAATTGTTTATATTTGGTTTAAAAAGCCTTCTTCAGCTAAACGTAAAAAACGTTGTGCGATGGCTTTTAGAATTGGTCCTGGAATATCATTTCTCTAGGAAATCACATAGTTTTCCGATAGACGCCAGAAAGCCCAATATCGTTCTATGGGTGAAGCTGGGGACAGTCAGGTGGATTAATGTCTTTCTCAACTAAATCGATATTGTTGTCCTCAAACTATTTTAGAGCGGATTTAGCATAGTGGCCGGAAGCCAAATCCGGCCAGAACAGTGATGGAGTGCTATGCTGGTCAATTACATCCTCGCAAATAGCTACAGTTTAGAATTGTGGTCCCGCAAGAATAATGAAATACTCTTTTGCATAAGTTTCATCGTCCATGAGAATGCACAGCCCCGTATGAACATCGATCAGCTCCGGTTATTGAGGTTGATTACTTCCGGTCCAGCTTAGGGTCGGATTGACCTGGTGGAGACTATCGAGGTTTTGGCATCAACCAACCAGAAATTTCTTTATCGTTGAGTTCTTGTAACAAAAACTACCAATTGATTGAGATACACTATTGAAAAGTTTATAAATAACATGGATTGTCAAAAACATATCGAGCCTGACTCTTTTTGGAAGCTGGCTCGGCTTGCACCGAGGAGAGTAACAGCTAATTTTAGCGCAGCAAGGCTGACCAAGCGACTCATTTGATCGCAATGTTCCACAGCAGACGAACCATCCAGCGGACTGCACAGCATTATTGAAAATGTCCGGATATGTTAGTAATCTTGTCTGGATTAGTCGCGTCGCGTTTCCTTTCGTCGGTAGCGTTCGTTATTATCATGTTTGCTTGCTTACGATGTATGCGGAGAAGAACAAGACAACTAAAAGCATCCCGTGTTATCGGTAAATGGCAATATTAATTGATGCTAAACCAAACAAACTTGTCTCTTTGTATTGTGAGAAATATCGAAGCATTGGGGAAATGCTCTAAATCATAATTAAAGAAGTAATCATGTTTTTCTGTCACTCGTCAAAGCCTTAACAGTGATAACAACTGGACTGGAGCTAACCCAGCCTGAGGCTCATCCATTTTATGTTGAGCAATTTCCAATCTGGGAATTTCCCCTTCAATTGTTCTGGTCTCCAATATCAAATAGTTTAGTTAAGCTTGCCGTTCGCTGAGAATATAGAAGAGTTTTATCCATTCATTTAGTTAATATAAATTATTGTTTTTATCGTTTTAACGTCTCAGTATCCAGAAATGCACTTTAAAAAAATCCAGTAACTGTAGCGTTACAATTCCGTCTACCATTTGCTTTGATGAAATATAAAAATACTGTAGCCCAACGTCATGAGATTGTAAGTTGGATACTACCCTCCTACTTTTATTCCGTCCCGACACTCCGCTTTTACCGGTCAAGTCATCGTTTCGATACCCACTTGTCAGGTTACACTTACACGGTGACAAAAAAGTCCGGTCACACTTTTTTGGGGTCGCCTGTAGCCTACACGTTGCATCTCTCTGGTGCCATCTATATTTCAAATGAAAGGGTTACCTTGCTGCTCAAAGTGGCAGAGTTTCGTTTCTGTGCAGTTTGTTTACATTGAGTTGTGAGCCATGGCAGAGTTAAGAGCAGCTGTTATCGCTGAATATGTGAAAGGGTACAAACCCGGACACATATTCAAACACCTAAAACTGCTCGAAATCAACCGGAAACTCGTGTACCGGACCATAAATCGATACCTAGAGGACGGAGGCACCGAGGACACAGCACGACCTGGACGACCAAGGTCTGTGAGAACTCCAAGGCTGAAAAAGATTATACGAGACCGGATTCGCCGGAATCGCGTCCAATCTGCACGGAAGCTGGCCAGGAACCTTAAAATGAACCGAGAATCAATCCGCCTGCTTCTGCGCAAGGATTTAAAACTTACTCCGTACAAAAAACAGGTGGTTCATGGGGTTACCAAAGCTACAAAGGGCAAGAGGTACCAACGGTCGCGGGAGTTGCTCGGTTGGCGCGCAGATGACGAGATTATTTTTTCGAACGAGAAGCTGTTCGTTTTGGAGCAAACAGTCAATCGCCAAAATGATCGAGTTTGGAGTGTGAGCCCCCAGCAAGCTCCTGCGGACAAGCTGAACGTTTACCGGTTTCAAAATAAGACGTCAGTGATGGTTTGGGAGCCATTTGCAAGAGAGGTAAACTGCCTCTTATTTTTATCGATAAAGGGGTCGAAATCAACGCAGCGTACCACCTGGACACGGTTTTGAATAAAAATGTTCTGCCTCATGCTGAACTATTGTTTGAAGACGATTACTACTGCTTCCAGCAAGATGGCGCCCCATCCCACACCGCAAAGGTTGTTCAGGCGTGGTGTGAGGACCGATTTCATTTCGAAGAATGAATGGCCTCCGTCGTCTCCGGATCTGAATCCACTGGATTATTTCGTGTGGGGATACATGATGTCGAAGCTGAACGACTATAAAATAACAAATTTGGAGCAATTCAAGCGAGTTATCACGAAAATCTGGGACGAGATGCCGATGGAGCACGTGCGCGCCGCTTGCGACGACTTTCCGAGACGTCTGAAGCTGGTTCGATCAGAGAAAAGTGGTGTGATTTCGAGATATCGTCAGTGAAGTATCTTTATGAGTTACTGAATAAAGCTATGAAAGCCAGATTCAGATTTCCTTCTTATTCTTTGAAATATTGAGATTTTCCTGTGTGACCGGACTTTTTTGTCACCCTGTACAAGATAATCCATGTCCTGGTCTCAAACTTTTGCGCGCTTCGAAAAAATTCAATAGTGTCCCCGATTTGCACACGTGACACATCACTCGTTTCAAGATAGCTTTGATAAGTCGTGTGTGACCCAGAAAACCGTAATCGTAGATTTTTTGCCACAGCTAGTCTCGATCGACTGTATCACACGTTGTCTTGAGGTTGCCGTGAACGTTATATGCGAACATATTATTGTCCCGTCATTTCAGACGGATGAACCGAAGGGTGAAGATTAATACTCACTTACATCCCAGAAAGACAGGATTTGGTAGAGAGCTTTGTGGACTGCGTTGATCATCTTTATGCCATTGTTCACGATCGCCATTTTTATAGATTGGGCATAAAACTCCTTCCGTGCCTTCCTCCGGTAGTCTCTCCTCCTTATAACTTTCGGAAATTTTCTTATCCTTTCCCGCGGCTCTGTCGAGCTCTAGTGAGGCAATTTACGGTATGATATCCAGGATATCGAGGACATGGATACTGCTATTGTTTGTACATACTTCACGGTTAACTTCCTTTCCGGTTCCTTTCATTGCTCCGTTATTGAGGTACTCATCGAAGAACTGCTTTCACATGCTGACCATCTCGCACTCGCTTGTGATCAGCTTTGCCTCCACGTCCCTATATCATATCTAGAAATATCTGGACTCAACGAGCAACTTTTACGAGATTGGTTCACTTGCGCGTCTCATTAGCCCGAAACAGTTATTCCAGTTTCTCAAGCTCCTCCCGCTGGCGCTTCTGTCTCCTCAGGTCTTCGGCCGAACGCAGCTTGCCACATCCATCGTCAGGAGTTTAAGCATTTAGTTCCTCCGTAGAAGGTAGAAATAGACGCGCGTAGTTCTCAATAGCCGGCAGGTTGTACAACTGTCGAATGTTTGGCCGAGGGGAACGTCCAGGTATGTCTAAACCCACCACACCACCACGTGTGCGTTCTAAGCGATGCCACGGACAGTATTTTCATTGCCCTTCAGTGCTTATACAAAACGAAAACGCACATTGTTTCAAATGAAACAGCCCTCGGAAGCCCGCTTTCTTATACGTGTTTTCTGAAACGCTTCCTTTTTACTAAAGTACGTATGAAAAAAACATTGCAGGTGGTTGTATGCGTTGACTACCATCAAGCTATTCATTATTATACCATCGTCGATCTCATCGTGGCGACTCATGCTTGTATGTTCCCCGAAACTGCAAGTCCTCGGTTGCCTCATGTACCGAAGTTGGAAACCCTCGGCTCACCTGTTAACAAATGGCTCACCAGTGTTTTGTCTTTAGCTCGCGACGGAGGGTAATACGAATTGCCCTGTGTGGTGTGTTTGTTAGGAGATGGGCCACCCTTGTTCTAGAGTGCTGTGTTTTTCCCATGCCTGGGAACGTCTATGTCGTATGTGAAACACCTTTGGAGGACAGTTAGCTTTGAGTTAATATCCGCTCATCAAAGGGAGGTTATGTTTGTGATGTTTGATAAAAACCGGTCATTGATAAGAACGTGGACACTTTGATTTGTTATTTAGCGCTGATCTGAAGATGGCTCTGTGAATATCTTTGCGTCAGGAAGTTCCGAAGTTGATGCATTATTGGCCGTTATTCTTCGTGTCGGTATGCAGAGTGTAAGACCCTATCACTGCTCTATACATTATTTTTCTACCGACCAGAGCTTCTGTCGTAAGTTGTCGTAACTTGACTTCAAATGCGCATAGAACGATTCCTTCCATCATTAGGCCTACCAACAGCTGGGCAGACCATGTTGCTGATGCTTTAGTTAGAGAAACGATCTTCAATCCCAAGCAAACACATCTTCCCGTTGATCGCCTTCTAGTTAACCACGCGTCCATCACACAAAAACCCGTTCTCAGCTAATTGGTTTCTTCGCCGCTTTAGTAAAACTGAGCCTTACCGCAACAGTAGCTCACGACTACCAAATTTAGTGACCTGCCGTTCCAGGTACCGAGTTTCCACCCGTGATTCGTTTTTCATTGCCCAGGTCTATGCCGAGTTATATTTTCTTGGAGGTTCGTAGTGTAAATGTTTAGGTTGGTTTCCTTAGGAGGTTGCCACCTTGGAGACAATATGTTTCTCATTTCAGCCGCCCGTTTCGGGACAGACGCTGTCGTGAGCCGATCCTAACATGAAAAACAGACGCTCAGAAAAACTGGGCTTCCTTTGCGGGAGGTCAGCCCCTCTCGCTTCTCTATTAGCATAAGGCCGAGATTCTACCACGAGTTGGTTATCACGATCTTTGCTTGGTTGCCGGGGGCCATTCCCACGGGGAGAACCTGGGCAAGATTCTATGGACCAAAATGGGATGTATGTTATGCCTGCAAGAAAACATCTTCAAACGTCCGTCAGTTGAGTTCAACCATCGATCACAGACAATCGAAGAACGCAGGTGCTCTTTTGAAATTTTATTCCAGGCTGCGCCTGGACTTTGGGATTTCTATAGCCTCATGTTTTTAGAGCAAACTTCGGTATACAACAGGGGTTCTCAGATCTTTTGCTCGGCGGCACATCTTTTCAAGCCAAAATATTTGGTGGAGCACTTGCATTTTGCAGTCGATGATCAAATTGATGCAAAAATTTAGGTTTGTTAGAAAGATTTGATAACTGTAAATCAAGGTACCGCTGCGACCTGACAGCTCGAGTGAAAACGTCCCTATCTCAACCTCCTCGGGGTGCTAATAAGGATCCAATTAACCTTAGTGAAGATCCGGCAGCCCTGTCGCGAGACTAGGCATCGCGGCCCAAGTAGGGCAGTATGTCGAGAGTACCTTAATGTGATCAATTCAGAAGTAAATACGCCAATAGATAACAGAACAGGCGAACGAAGAAAGACAATGCTTCGAAACTCGGTACTGAAACATCAGAGCTTTACTCGAACTAGCACGCGTAGGTTTCATAGCCAGAAAACTGTAAATACTGTAGGTAAAAGTCGCAGCCATCCA
This sequence comes from Wyeomyia smithii, assembly GCF_029784165.1. NCBI lineage: Eukaryota > Metazoa > Arthropoda > Insecta > Diptera > Culicidae > Wyeomyia > Wyeomyia smithii. The sequence continues at coordinate 198,151,093 of NC_073695.1, read as the reverse complement.
GAAAGTGCGGTCGCCAAAGACGGATAAGCGTGGGAGAAAACTTTCAAATACCAGGTACCTGCAATGAGAGGTTGGTGAATTTCGCTGCAGGCAGAGGTCTGGCAGTCTGTAGTACATATTTTGCATGAAGAGAGATATCCAGAAACACACACGGCAACACCCTAGTGGCACAGTCTGCTCTTAGATCGACGTTATTCTGGTAGACGGACGGCATTTCTAAGACATCACCGATGTGTTCTCCTTCCGAAACCCAAACGTCGAAGGGAACCTAATAATCGATGAGACTGGTGGCCATGTATTAGAAACAACATTTCGAGGTTGAATGCTTAACCCTCTAGTGCCCAGTAACGCCCTTAGACAGTCTTCAGTTAAACCTTTAAAAAGTTTCAATAAGATAATAAAAAATGTTTATAAAGCTTCATAGTGTTTTTTTCGAAGTCCGTCTAAAAACTATTATGGGCACTAGAGGGTTAAGAAAAAGAGTTGTCCAAAAAACTGGGAGATATATTTAAAAAGGTGGGCAAGCTGTGGACGGTCAGGCTTGGAGGAAGTCAAGAAAATTTGTAAAGTATTAAAAAGCCGCGAAACAGCGTGAGAGGACTGCAACTTTCAAGGTCAGGAGTGAGCAGCTGTTGCATTCATTGATTTTAAAACGCAGTTGGGTTTTAAAAGTTTTTCTACTGAGTAAAAGATGTGAAAACTGTCAGGGAAAAAACGCGGTTGGTTTTCATTTTTATCAACAACACCGCGGAGCACTTGCAAATGCTTTACGGAGCATCAAGTGTTCCGCGGAGCTCGATTTGGGAACTTCTGGTCTACAACAAACCCCCAGACAGCGAAGTTTAAACAGGATAGGTCCGGTGAGCTCGCTGGCTATTCCGAGTTCGATATAAACTCTAGAAAACATTTCGCTATCTTCGTAATGTGAGCCGGCACCGAGTCCTGTTGGAAAATCCAATCCCAAGTACCAAAATGATGACGTGCCAGCGGTTCGACGACGTTCTGTAGATCTAGCTCCCGTTCTTGTTTCTGCCTCATCATAAGGTCACATAGTTTTTGGATCTTGTAGCGCTTGCTCCAACGTTTGTTTTTCAGTATCCTACAGAGACTTCGATCATATACGTTGTGATGCATCGGCAATTCAGTGGAACTATGTCGAAGATTTTGCTTAAGGTGCCTCTTGCTTTTCTCTCCGTGAAAGGGTTGACACCCTTACAGTAGCTCCATACCGTTTTTGATACTTTCGGTCTCCAAGTATCTTTCAACTATACAGTATACACAGCTTTTGCACACAAAAAAATCAGACACCTAACGAACTATGTCCTTCTTCCGTATTTCAGCTCGGAACAAGGCAACCACAGGACTATTTTTCTGTTCGAGATTTTTTTTTGGATGACACTCGATTACAAAAGTAACACATACATCCACTGACAGCTATGATACTAAAGCCTGTAGTACACTCTTTGTCTAATGGTCAAATATTTGACCTTCTGACATGATGGTCAAATTTATTTGACATCATGGTTGTTGTTTGCCTGTGTTTGCCCCATGTTAAAATTGGAGAGTGACAAATAATTATCTTTGACCAAATTTTTATCTGCCAAAAAGTGACAAATATTTGACGCTTGGTCAAAGAGTGTACTACAGGCTTAAGAATGTAAATAAAGTGACGAGGGGTCTTTTAATGCAGTTTGATGTGCAACGTAATGAATAGATTCGACGTAATGATGGACTCTGTATTACATCACGTAATAACTATATTTGGGGATAAAATTCACCACAACAAAGGGGTGAGAAGCACCAGGCAAATGAAGTAAAATGCACGACAGCTTTTTTGTATTTATTTACATTATCTGACATAGCAGTGCTGCCAAAATAATAGAATTATTATTTTGTTATTTGAATGTTACTCAATTGTAAATCGGAGAAGGTGTATCTTGCCTCTACGTTGCTTATTACCCCAGGTACCCCTAATATATTATGTGCCATCATAATCTTGTTCTTCTTGAATTTGAAGGCGAATTTCCATAAAACAGTTGATGTTATTGATATTGTTCCCTCCGGTCCTGAGATCAAATCGACCTCAAAAACGACAGAGAACGAATCAGTTTCATTTTTTCTTTAATAAGACTAATTTTTGAGTGGAGGGATTCCAATATCATATTTATCGAAAGTACATCAGGTAATATTTATTTATAGGTTACCGATCTGATTTCCAGTTCTAATCCGTATAGGAATATTGTTCCCATAGATTATTGCTTTGAACGTGCATCAATTAAACCACCCAAAGATAGAGACATTAGCTACATCTTGAAATGATCATTCAATTAGCTCCGAATCGCGTATAACATAAATCTTCTGAGGGAGACCTTTATCCACTCTCTTCTCTCCGCACTTCAAGCATCGGAACCCCCCGGCGCGGTTGCCCAAATCGAAAACAAAACACTCCAATCAATGCAATATGCGCCACCAGACGCCACCACAAAACATACGCGGCGCATCATCGATGACGGTCGCTCCGCGCCTGATGATAGTAATTTCGTCAATATTTACCTAACCTTCCCTGGTCCGGTTGCACCCAGCTTCAGCGGCAGGCAGCGTGCCGGCATCGCTGGCTGATCGATGGCCCATTCATCGCCGGCTGATGAATTTTTATCTGATTTTACAAGCTCACCTATCGGCACCACCCACTTCCACCCCGTGGCAATCGATTCGTTACGGATCGGTGTGTTGTGTAAACAACAGCAACAACAACTCTACTCCGCACCGCAGTCTGCACAAGATGCCGCAGCAACGGCAGCCAACGTAGGGAAAAATGGTAAAACGCTAAAGACTGCAAAAAGGTTACAATTTTCCTATTGGCACATCGACTACGACTACGACGACAGCGACGGCGGCGTCGATCGACCAACCGAAGAAACAATAGTCGTTTCGCTGGTGGTATTTCACCTTTCACGTGCCGTTATTGCACCATTATTTGCATATAAAACTCGATGGTGAGATCCCGATATTGGCCGAGCCGAAGCTAGTTGCCATCATCGGTGGAGGCTGCTGGGGGGACTTCGATGCTGGTTCTAGCGAGTGGGCGCGTAGGGTGAAGATCAACCCACCCAAAGCGAAAAACCAGACTCCTGATCAATGCGCTGCTTTCGTCATCCGGTGCGTTTCCACAAATGGCAACAAATCTACGAACCGGCTTGAGCTCACCCTTCCCACCGGTGCAGGTAGGCCACTAATCGAATGTATGTTAATCGATTACTCTATTGGCATATTAGCATCATAATCCGGCCCGGCGCTTGGCTTTGGGTGAATGCAGTCTGTTTGATTTCGGGATTATTATCCTATTGCTTTGCCTAGCCTCCGGCTGAGAGGCGGGCGGCGGTGCAGACAGGGAGCAGAGGAAAACCAGAACTAATTTGCCTATGGAGGAAGATTTCGATGATTTTTCCCGGTCTTTTTTTCGTGTGCCATTCTGCATGTATGGTTCATCAATGGTTGGCTCTCACTTACCGGCTCTGCCGGAATCCCGAGAAGTCGACTGCGCCATGGCGCCCCAGGCAACGATTGGGCGCAGGTTTTTGCCTACCTGCCTTGCCGCCAGTCGTCTGCCGTCTCTTCTTACCTGTTATTCAATCCGTGTCTTATGTGTATGTTGGCTCGCTTGACTTGGCTTGGTGACGCCGCAGGAAGCGAGACGGTTGGATGCTAATCCGCCTTCGTCTATTGATATCGGTTAACTGCTTTATTGGTCGATCGAGAGGTTTTCGTTAGATTATTGCAATTACGCAATATTGTTGGACGTAATGATGCTATATTTGCACGGTTTATCGGTCGGGCGAATTGTTTTGTACCTTAAACGATGGGCTGGACTGTACACAGGAGGTATTTGCTCATGTGAGTTTTTTATGACTCATGATTCGAAATATTTGCAGCAAATTATATGCCCCTGCAGAAAGCTCTGACATTTATATGTTTGCAGAAAAGTCTTCCGATATGAAAGTACCTTCACTTTTGATCTTTGAATTGTTTTCCATAATGTGTGACTAAACGAAACTTTTCGAAACGAAATTTTTATCAAACGGTGATTATGATTTGAGGCTCCAAACTTGTGGACAAATATTGCAATTTAGTGATTGATGGGATACGTATCTGCCCCCTTGGCATAAGTATCAATCAAAGGGTTTAGTGTTTTTGGTTTACCTTCAGTTAGAGAAGAGGTCACCCGAAGGATCTCCCTATCACGAACAGTAGCGGAGCACAATGTAACGTTCTCCAGTTAGCTCGAAAGAGTTTAAGTTACGTTGCACGCTTCAGCCGAAGATGATGATCTGCCGTGCGACGGCGACGGCGGCTGAGCGGCTAACATTTCACCGAACCCGACCAAATGATGGAACGGAGCCCATGAATCCACACAAGAGCCGAAGCACCGATAATAAATTATTATTTTATTCGTTTTTGATGTGATTTATTGCCGGTTTTGTTGATACTACCGGTCGCTTTAGCCACCGCAAAAATATCTCTGGCTGTAGGGGGAGGCACATGCTTTGCCCTTGGATCACACGCCTAAATAAAAGCTCATCGGCTGCTTCATTTTGCTACGTGAAAATACACACACATTTACTGTGAAGAGGAAGATCTTGATGGCGGAATCAGCGGGTGAGGGTGCCAAGAGGAGCGCCTCGGTTATGATACATGATTTTGATTCAATGTGACAACTTGACAAATAATATCTTTTCTTGATTTCTTCGGCTTTCGAGCTGGGATGTTTAGAGTGGTCTGAAAATTTGAAGAACAGCGTCAATGTTACTGCTGAGGATCTGCACAAGGCTGTCTCGCATCAAACGAATCATTTATTATCTTGGTCACCCTACCCGGAGGCTGCTTGGTAGCAAAACTGGCGGCAGTGTTTTTTTTCGGTGGTTAAGTCCATTATTACAGTCCGAGATGGTTGATTTGTTTACGGTTAAAACAAGACACCGGCCCAGCTTCGGGGCGGTGTGCGCTGACGCTGATCGGTGCTCACACAGGTGGGTGGCAAAAGCGAGACCTCAAAACATAAATATGCTTCTTAGCGCGGCGACGACAACGAGAACGACTGGTGACGCACATTATGCCGACGCGGTTGCTCGCTTCGTCTGTGGTTTCGGTCAGTGTGTACGCAACGGAATCTATTACTACATTATTCGGTCCAGTGCGTACATGGTTATAAAATCAATCACCAACCGGTGCACGGTTTCGAGGACGAGGCTACACCGGTAGAAACCGCATTGGATCTGCTACGTACGGCAGGACCAGTTGTTGTCACCAGCGTTGCTGACCACAGGGGAAGATCTCAATCAGCAATATCATTGCTGCCAAGATGATTGATTGTGGGAGAGTGCGTCCATACGACTGATTGGGATATGTTTTCTATCGGCGTAACATGACTAGAAAACTGGAATAGCGCAGCTCTCAACACCGCCGATTGCAACGCCGAAACCGACTGTCGGCTGTGTCAAATCGTTTGTTGATTCCGGCATTTTGATCCGATAAGCACTAGTGTGTGTGGTCGGGTTCAAGGATATGCGAACTAAGCTGCACAACCTTGGCCGGGAAGAATTTTCTCACACTGTTTGACTGATTTTGGAGGTGTTACTGTTGCGACGCAGTAATTTATTACTCGGACAAAAGTTTCGATAGCGCAAACAATCAATCATCTATTTCAAATGAGTTTCGGAAACTGGTGCCAACCGAAGTTAGCGATAAGTGAAACTATACGCTGTTGTACCTGTTTATCTATTTTTATTTTGTAGATGCGAAATTATAGCTGAAAATTGTGACCAATCTGGTCTTCAACTATTTTTACACAAATGTTAGCGTAAATCATTATCTTTTCAACCAGTTCTTGACAAGTGCGCACTTCGCAAAAACGATCAAGGTAAGAAACACCTTCAAATCAAATGCAGGTGGCGCAGCGTTACATCGGCTACAAGTTAGAATAACAACATTCACTCAATAAGGCAATCCATGGGTGACATTTCACTGCTTGTACGTTACCAAAAAAACATTACCAAAAACGAAATCTTTCAATGTCGGCAATAATATCCAAAGTAATTTTTTATTGTTATATGAAGGACTGGCACTCGCGATACTAGAGCTACCGATCGGATAACATTTGAATTTCACGCTTTTGAATATGTATTGTATTCAAGTTGCGACCGATCGAACATACATAAAGCTGTCAAAAGTTGAAAACAGACTAAGGTCAGCTCATCACAACTGTGTTGTTGATTGCCTTATGACAACACGAATGTTTTCATTATGTGCTCAAATAATAATAACTTAACGTGGTTCTTAAAATTTCTCAGGCTAATACTCAGGTGGAGAAATGTGCAAAGAAAATGTCGTAAGCCAAACAAAACGTCAACATTTGAGTTAAACGAACAAGAAAGGTTTGAGAAGCATTGTAACCAAAGGAGGTGTTTATTATTCATAAAATTTCCGTTTTCGGTTACTAAAAAATGAATTAGAAATGCAAATTCACAAGTTCAAGTTTTTCCACACATTTTATAGACAAACCAACACCCCCCCACAATCCAATTTTTTTCTTGGGGCAACGTATCATTTTATTCCTTTAATATTTCTAGAAAGTTGGCGTCTTTTTTTTTCGTTTTCCTGATAATTTTATTTGGTATTTTTTAACTTCACAATCTCGCGCAATTTTGCGAATAAATCATATTTTTTCGAAATTCTTTTGTCCACCCAATAATTTCACGAAGTCGGCGCCCTCGGTGTTGCCATATGTGGCCTTAAAATCTCATAAAACTGTGATTATTGTCAAAAACAGTTTAGCAAGCATAGCCCACCAGAAAAAAATGAATAGTAACTAGATGGCAACACCGAACAGTAAGAAATTGCTTCACCTACCATAAACCACCGTCAGTTGATTTTGACGTTTAGGATACTAACGACGACGTGTAAAAATTAGTTTGCTTTTTGCTCATGCGTTGCGCCATTCGTGTCACTTCTGCATACGGCAAGAGTCGAAAATCTTTCTCTCATCATCATTGGCATGATCGAAGTGCAGTCAAAATGCCCTAGTTCCTTAGTTATAGCCCCAGAATCCACTGTACGAAACATGTATACTGACGCTGTAGATTATTATTTGATCCAGCGCACACTGTTTCCAAAGCTGCTAAAACGTGATCGAAATTATGTTGACCCAAAAACATTGATTTTAGAACCGTAACGTCTTCAGCAAAGTTGTTTTATTGATTATTCTCCATGTTATAGAAGTTACAATTCCATGATCAAACCCCTCAACAGTGAGAAACGAGTTTTACTTTTCTCATTTTGGAATATAAAAATCCACTTTGTTCAGGAAAGTTGTAGAAAATTTCAAAAGAAACAACTTTGTTGAAGACATCATACTTCTATCTATTTATTTAAATGGACTTTTGTGGAGTTTTCTACAGATTGCTTTTAAAAATCAATTCGCTATTTAACTTTTTATAGTGATTTTCTACAATTTTCGAATGTTCTACTAAATTATTTGCTACAATAAAACAAACAATATCACCAAAGAAAGTTCATTTTTATCTCACATATATTTTTGGTTGTTGACGATTTTTGCTAGAATAATGCGAAAATTTACACTAATTACTCTTAACTCAAAAAATAATGATTTTGGAGTAATAGTGTCTTCAGTAAAGTTGTTCTATCAATTATTCTCCATTTTGAAGAAGTTAGAATTTTGTGATTAATCTACCTAAAAGTGAGAAATGAGTTTTATTTTTCTCATTTTTGCATATAAAAATCCACTTTGCTGATTAAAGTTCCAGCACATTTTGTAAGAAACAACTTTGTCGAAGACACTATACTTGTATATGGTCATTTAAATGAACCATTGTGTCTCTAGAATGCCCCTAAAATCATTTTTTAATATAACTTTTTATAGTGATTTTTTAAAAATTTTCAATGTTCTACAATGTTGTTAACTGCAATCAAACACACAAATTCATCGAAAAAAGTTAATTTTTATCTCTCAAGTTTATTCAGTTATTAAAGATTTTTATTAAAATAATGCACTTAATTATTTACAAATCTCTGCACAGGAGACAGCGAGAGACAAATACCTATACCCGGACTAAATAAGGTTTTTTTATACTTAAATATAGAAAAGGTTTAATCTGCGGATATTTGCACATTTTAAAGATATCTGTTAATAAATTAGTGCATTGTTTCAATAAAAATCGTCAATAACCGATGAAATATGAGAGATAAAAATAAACTTTTCTGGATGAAATTGTGTGTTTTGTGATAGTAAACAACATTGGAAAATTGTAGAAAATCACCACTGAATGTTATATTTAAAAAATGATTTTTAGTGGCCATCTCTAGAAATTAAAAAAGGCAGATAGAAGTATGGTACCTTTGAGAAAGTTGTTTCTTATAAAATGTGCAACAACTTTACCGAACAAAGTGAATTTTTATATGCAAAAATGAAAAAAGTAAAATTCGCTTGTCACTGTTAAGTGGATTAATCCCAAATTTGAACTTCTATAAAATAGAAAATAATTAATGGATCAACTTTTCTGAAGGCAGTATGGCTCTTAAATCTAGTTTTTTGGGTCAAAATAATTTCGATCACGTTTTTGCAGCTTTGGAAACAGTGTGCAGCGGCTAGGAGTCTTACGGTAGATCGATAATGTTATCCACTGTTGACCACTGGTGGTTTCGGGAATTCAAAAAAAGAAGGAAACCTCGACCGTAAGGTTGACGTAGAACTACATAAGGCTATTTGTTACATTACTTGCATTTTTATATTCCAGAGAGATCAATCACAATAACTTTCATCTAACACTAAAACAACAACTCTCTGAAAATAATGTTCCTGGAAAATTGGCAAACAATGCCAAGCACTAGCTTATATAACTATTACCGGAACCGGAATGATACTATTAAGACGTGAATCGACCCCAGTTGCCATTTTAAACCTGTTTGTGCTCCTCAAGAATCAATGTTGAAAATTTTTCGGAAAATTTATCGTTTTTGTTGAAAAAGATGGTTGAAAGTTTTTTTTTCCTGTATATTTTGCCTTTTTGGATGATTCATCAACTCTTCGTATTGCGTAAAATTAGTATAGTTATTCGATTGTATACACTGACGATTTTTTTATTGTTTCAAAAAAACTCTTGAGGCGTGGTTCGCGTGGTTATGGACAGCCCTTTGTCACTACAATACCTTCTCATATGACAAAATCATCTACAGTAGAAAACAAACAATTTGACAGCAAAAAACTACTTTACGAACTAATTTCATTTTTTGTCATATGACTTACATTTTAAGTTAAGTAAAGCGGGCAATGTATGCAGTTTGCGAGGATGCGAAAATGAACGGGAATAGAAGGAGTGACTTTAAGGCTTAGGAAAAATTTTCCCTCGTCCCGTCTGGACGGCCTTGCTCAATATGTACTGAACAATATGTTCGAACACCAATTTTCGGTTCTAGGGAGTCACCCCTAACCTATGAACCTAATATCAGGGGGTTTTCGAATATTTTTCTTCTTAAATATGAAAATAACGTAACCTTTCCAGAATAAATAATCCGCCATTTACGATTTCAAAATTTGCGCCGGACATGAATATTTGGATTCTGAACGTCATCTTGATACCGAAATTATATATATTGCAGAGCATATATTCGTTTTTCACAAAATTCTGAAACCGGAAGTCACCATATTGAATTTAAAAAATGTCGTTGGACTTTTATTTCTGGTGTTTACAATGTTTGGAGGTTTGTAAACGTTTTCGCTTCCCAGAAACCAAAAGTCACCATCTTTGTTTTTGAAAAACATCGGACTTCATATTTCGGTCCCTAGACATCAACTTCTGGCCATGACCGACCGAGGGCATGAAAGTTATCGTACCTTTTCAAAAAGTTCCCATAGGCCACTGATTTTTTTATAAATTAGGACCCCCTCCCTCTTTGATAGCTGTCACTTTCTATTTCCGACATCATGTTCTGGTCTCTGGAAATCAATTTCCGGTCTCCAGACATGACCAAAGGACTAAAAATTATCGTATTTATTCAGAAAGTTCCCATAATGCATGAAAAAACTTGATTTTCTGACCAATTGAGACACCCTCCTCCTTTGGGGGTTGCCCTTTCCTCTTCCCAATATTTCTATGACCACTTCCTCTGTACAAAGAACCAAATATGCCAAATTTGGTTAAAATCGGTACAGTCATTCGAGAGTTCTGCTGTAACATACATACATACATACAAAACTTTTTTTAAAATAAATAGCTGGATTTTAGGAGCTCTTATCTTATTTGATCGATGCTTTTAACCAAAATTTTATTCAGTAATAGTTGAGGTTCAGCAACTTTTACAAACATATTTTTCAATCAAAACGCTAGATTGGACTCTTCGTTATCAATATAAGCAAGAAATATGTCAAGAAATCGTTCCAAAAACGGATCAAAGCAGGTTAGATGTTTTGCAACACTTCTCTAGAAATATTTGCACGACAAACAGACAGACGTCACTACGTTTCAAAAAAAGCCAATATTTGGAAATATATCATCGATTTTCGTATGACGACGTCATTCCGATTCCAAAAATACCCATATTGCCAAGTATATAATTTAATTAATAATTTTCGCAGATTTCCAGAAACCGGAAGTCGGCAACCCAAGTTTTAAAGTATCGTCAAACACCGATAACCGGTTCTTAAGAGTCATTTTTGCTCCGAAAATACCAACATTGGGGGGTTTGTGAGCGTTTTCCACAGTTTTAAATGGTTTCTCAGAAACCGGAAGTCGCCATCTTGGATTGAAAATGGCATCGAGCATCATTTTTCGGTCTCTGAACATCAACTTCCGGCTTAAAAACATGACCAAGAAGCCGAAAATCATCAAATTCCAATGAAAGGTTTCCATTATGTATGAAAATTTATTACTTTTGACCCCCTCCTTCTTTAAGGGTGACCTCTCCCCCTATCCAATATTTCTATGACCATTTCCTTTGTACAAAGAACACGTATGCCAAGTTTGGTTGAAATCAGTTCAGGCCTTCGAGAGTTATGCTGGAACATACATACATACATACATACAAAACTTCTCTTTTATATTAATAGATTGTACTAATTTGTCGCACCAGAACATGGCCACGAAGGTCCATACTCATAAGAACCAGATGTGGTCTCCGGATCCTGTCGGTTCCGGATTTTAAAAACAGATAAATTTTCCAATCTTTTGACTAGCCTAGATCGAAAATCAGGCAAAAATTGATAAAGTATTGCATTTTGTGAGTACCTGGGTACCCTGTCGAGCACTTATTGAGTAGAAAAAAAAAACAGTCTGATGATGGTAAAAAGGTTTATTGCCACTAGTTAGGAGCATTCCATGTTTTTTAACTAGCTGAGTTGAGTTTTATCATGTTTTTCAAATCAATAAAGTCTGAAAAGGTACCCTACCGAGTACTATATTTCAAGATAAGTAAAGTGGGCAATGTATGTAGTTTTACAAGGATGCGAGATAAGAGCGAGAAAAGAAGGTGTGTCTAAGACTTATAAATATTATGATGAAACAATGTTGAAAAGTTTTAAAGCGGTTTTCTATATCTTTTCTGCAATTCAGTTCAGTCTTTTTTTACGTGATTTCACACAAATTTGGAACGTATTACCCGAGTTAAAAAATCCCCAAGCCTGTTTTGAAAATTTGTTCAAAATGTTACATCTGTAGTGGTTTACTATTCATGTCGATGCATTAATGCAATTAAAGCAATGTTTGTAAACTCGTTCCAATTTTGTATGATATTTGAAATGATTTTTTATTTCAATCCAAAATAGTAGAGAAATGACAAAACAATATGTTTTCTCTATGAGAAATGCCAAAATCTGTTGTGATTTGGGTAAAGACGCTTTTTTCATTCATTTTGTCGACAACCTTAGCGTTTTTTGTCAATTTATTGTTAAAGGGTCACAGCAAAAAAATTGTAAGAACAATTAGCAACATGACATTTCAACATTTTGCGATGAGTTGAATTCTCACACTTTTTCACAATGAGTACGAGGAAAAGTGGCAATTTCAGTTTTCATAACTATTTTGGTTCTGTGTGTGATGTTGTGTAAGATACACAAAAATGTGACGACATGTCGGATAGTATAAAATAAGTCGTTCTCATTTTTGTGACTGCTCAGCCGAACCTAGCAACATTTAATAGTCATTACGTTTGCAGCTGTTTCGAATAATGTCATATAACATCAAACTTCTACAAAATAATGTTCTTACTCTAACTATTTTTCCCTCAACCACGCGAACACTCACACTCACCTGGTCAACCATCGGCCAACAAACAAATTCCCACGGGTATTTCGTGCTGCCTCCGTGAGTGATCGGATAATTCAATTGCTTAGCAACCTTCCCAGCCCTCGAAACCCCCTCAAAACGTTCCAGCTGGATTAGTTCCCTTGGTGGGATCTGCTGACGGAAGGAAAGAGGAAAACCTCGCGCGCGCGGTCAGTAGAATCGACGTGTGAAGAACACATTCGCTGTTTCTTCTTTCTGTGCGCGTTTTTATTTCGTCCCTCCAGTTCGGCCCTCGATTCGGCTGAAGTACGAGTACCGGAAGTAGCGTGTAGGGCCGGTTGAAGAGCACAGATTGCAGCTCCATTGATTCGTCATCGTTTTACCTGTCCGCCGAGTTTCGCTGTTTTCGCCCCGCGCTGCTGCAGAACGCTTGCGGTGTCTTAATCGAGTCATTAGATCTGGTGTAAAGTGTATATCATTTCGCGGTTGACGGCATGCGGGAACTTGCGTTTGGCTTGCTTTTCGGTGCGAGGGTAATCATGTGTGATTAGAGAATGAACAGCGAAGATGCGTAGGAGACCAAGGGGGAATTTCTCCGCTCTGTTATGTGATACATACGTTAAGTATGGGAATGAAACGCATTGTTGGGTTCAAGAAATTTGGTCTAAATAGTTTTGAAGTTTTCTTTTGGTGAGACTCTCCGCCTCGTTGCAATCCACGGAATCGTAAAACAATTCTCTTTCAACGGTACCATTCAAACTGATCCGCTTACAGAGGAGTAAAACACGACAAAGTTTCACAAAAGTACTTTCCGTACACAGAGATCCTTTCCTAAATTTCGTAATAATCGCGCTAAAAACTTTGCAACTTTGCCTTTCCTCCCTAGATCCGGAACGCAAAAGAAGTCTTCTTTTAATGACTGTGATATATGGCGAAACCCATCGAAAGATGCACATCATCAAACATCTCAAACCGACTTACCCCAAGAGCTCCACCCCGCTTGAAATCCCCGAAAAAAAATGCTCTTCAAAGTCGCACGCATTGACATTGCGGAATCCTGGAGCGCGATTTAACGCATTCATTGCACGATGATAAACTTCAGACCGAAAACATCCTTCCTTCCTGCTTTCCCCGGATACATGCCGCTTGTTAGTTCCACACATCCCACCCTCGCTAGACGTTTGAAAAAGTTTTTTTTTTTTCTCAATGGAAAGGGGGGACAGAGCGTTATATCTACAGGCGCTTACATGATGAACCTTATCGTCTGCCAACCTAAATAAGTGCGCTATAGTGAGTATGAATATATGCTTGTATCCTCGAGCCGAGCTAGTGTTACGATAAAGTTTTTTGATTTTGTGTCTCCTTCAAACGGGACGGGTAATCCTTTCAGCACACTTCACTCATTCGGTCGCAGGGAAAGGGCACTTCGCGCTCGGGAAAGGGGGACCAAACAATTATTTCAAAGCATCAAAACATTTAGAAAGGAGATTAACTTCTGCATCTTCACTGCTTTCGCGGAAGGAAAAAAAACTATAAAAACTGAGAATATATAAAGGATGAAAGAAGCATAGAGTAGTGATTCTTTTTTTTGTGGGTTATGCCACCGTTTGAACCCGTTCGTACCGTTTTTTTTTCTTTGCGTTGAATAACTCCATTCCGCCGTTCGTTGTGTGTTTTTGGCTTCGATTTTCACCTGTGCTGCTCCCCTGCACGGTGCAGAAGTTTGTTTCGTCATTCAAAGTGGTTGCTTTATTTTTAAAATTTCGATTAAACAATTCCACCTCGACCCGGCATTGCGGTTCTGTCCTCGCCAGCCCTCTTCGTCGTTGCAATCGTCGGCGTAGTCATGTGCAACGGGCAGGACGTGGCTGCATGCTACCAGGCACCGAGAATGCCGGCGTGATGAAGAGCGTTCCGCGCCCTCCATCAACTACCGCCTTTCGCAGCCACCACAGTTATTGACAGGCTGACAGGGGGTGACAGCGGGTTTGCTATGGCGGGACTGTTGTGTCACTTTCGCTGAACGGCCGAAACCTTATCGGTTCGGAATAAGTCACAAGTAGTTTTTGGGGATGGTTGGGTTTTTATGATATTATTGATCTATTCTCGTAAGAATTGTGCAACACGTGTTCAGTTCAAAATGCAGTTTTTACTTCTGAACTTTCTAAATGTTGACGTTACTATTCAAAATGGACAAATGTTTGCGAAATTATGTAAGAATCCAAAAAATAAAAGGTAATAGACAATATCGTAGATTCTAAAAATTTTAGCTCTGAAATATTTTCAAAAAAAAAAACACTTGAACATTTTCTATTGCTTTAGTTTTTCTTTAGAAGTATACAAATAGAAAATCAATAAAAATCATTGGAACAACTTCGACTTCGGTCAATTTTACGATGATTTATTGTTGATTCAAAATTAGCCCCTAATTGTTTCTAGGAAAATCCAAAATAAACTCTATATGTTCCTCTAGAAGTTTCACAATGGATTCCAAATTTTAAAAACAATTCAACCACAATCTGGATATAGAGAAGGAAGTTGAGAAAAAAATAGAAAATGATTATAAAGAAACTCTTGATTACTTATCAACTTATCCTTGAAAAATCCTAAAATAATTCCAAAACGACTATAATTGTAAAATAATTCCGAAATGAAATAGAGATGATTTTAAAATAAACTGCAAAATTCCAAGAATGATACTAAAAATATTCCTAAGTGATATAATTAATTCGGAAACAGTTCTAAAATGGTTTCCAGAAGATCCCAAAATAATTCCAAACTGCGTCTAAAATGTGCTTGATACTAATCTAAAAACAAACATAAACGATAAATAATTCTTAAATGATTCATATATGTTTTTAATATTATTCTGAAACGATCGTGAAAAGATTCTTACCTTTTACTTTTTTCAACTTTGTGTAGCTAATGCGCCCACTAACCAAATTGAATTAACTTGATGTGAATTGCGCATTCAGACGGGACTTAAACCCGCTATGTCCCTGTCTCCGGCATGATATTTTATCCATTTAAACTACTGATACGGTGGTACTGTTTCAGAATCTATAATCGTAAAACATCCCACTACCGTCTATTCTATTGCTTACTCCTATCAACTACACGAACTGTTGTGCAGGTATTATTTTTGTGACTGGAAGAAATGTCTCATCACACGCAGAGAATCCCTGGTAACTCCTATGGACCAACCTAATTGGATAAAACACCATGCCGGAGACAGGGAGATTGCGGGTTCAAGCGCCGTCTGCATGCGGTATATTTTTTCAAGTCTGTATCATATTATTCAGTTCGCTTTTTTTCGCTTTTCCTATCTGCACAAACTGTCTTCCTCTAATAAACTTGAATGTTGACGGGTAAAAAATCGTTTTAGAAAAAGAAACTAGTACGAAAAAAGTAATTCTTCAAGGGTTCTGAAATTATTCTGCATTGATTCATAAATAATTTAAAAAAGATTATCAAATAATTTTAAAATTATATTTCAGAACGATTCGGACAAAATTCCAACTGATTCTCAATCATTGTTAAATGATTTTAAAATTATTCTAGAATGGTTTTCAAATGAATCTAAAATGATTCTGAAGAGATTCACAAAGAATACATGAATAATTCTAAAATTATTCTCGAATCATTCTGAAGTGATTTCAAAATGATTTTAAAACGATTGTAAAATAATTCACACGTGATTTTTTAATGATTCTTAAGTGGTTCTCAATTTATGCTGAAAAAACTCTTAAATTATTTCAAAATGATTTTATTTTGTTAAACTGATTAATGAATGACTCTGAAATCTTTGTAGAGAGATTCTGAAATAATTCTATACAAATTCTCAATTGATTCTAGAATCATTCTACAATCATTTTAGAATATAAAAAAAACTCACATGATTTTTGAAGGGCTCTCAATTAATTCTCTAATGATTCCAAAGTGATTCTAAAATATTTCAAAAATTTACATGAAACGATTGTGAAATGATTCTCCAATGATAGTAAAGGAGTTATGTAAATATTTAGTATTGGTTCATAAATGATTCTGAATTTCGAAATGATATTTAACAGGTTGATTAAATTTATTAAATAATAAATAAATAACAATTCTGAAAAAAATCGAAGTGATTCTAATATGTTATAATATTTTAAGATGATTCTTGTTCAATTGAACATAACTTTGAAAAAAAATTGATCCCAAAAAAACTTTTTCTAAAATTATTCTAATCTTTTTGCAAAGTGATTCTGCAACTATTGCAAAATGATTTTATAATGATTCTAGAATGACCCTTAAATGATTATGAAATGATTCTGAGGGATTCCTCAAGTATTCTCAAATGATTATAAAGTGCTTTATTAATGATTCTTAAGTGATTCTGAAATTATTCAGTACGAATTCCTAAATGATTTAAAAGGATTCGAATAAGATTCGAATATGATTCTTAAAAGATCCTTCAACTGATTTTTAAATGACTCTAAAGTCATTCCAAATAGCTTCTGGATGAATTTTACACTAATTCTAAATTGATTTTGGAATAATTCTATTATTATATAAAACTGTTTTTAAAATAAACCTGAAGGGAATCACATGTTTTTCAAATGAGAATAAAATTATTCTTAAATGACTTCAAAGTAATTCAAAACAAATTTTTAAAAATATACCAAAATGAACATAAAACGATCGTAAAATGATTCTCCAATGATTTATATGTGGTAGTTATTATGTATTGATTTTCAAAAGGTTTCGTAATGATTTTATAATGATTCTGAAACGCATTTAAAGTAATTTTCTGATCTAATGATTCTTTAATGATTATTACGTGATTCTATAATTTTTCTGTAAGGATTTTTCAATGATTTCAAATTGATTTCAAAGATATTAGAATATGATTCTAAATAGGGTTTGCAATATTCCCGGGAATACTACAGGTTCTACAGAAAAGTGCTACTTGCAGTAGGTTCCATAACGAATTTCAGAGATATAGCTCAAATAAAACATCAAGAATTGTTAAAATTTCCACTTTTCTAGAAACTATTTCACCCCTTGGTTTCCATGAAACAAAAATGGCATAATCATTTTTCCTCTATTCCTAACTAATATGTGCATTTATATGAAATTCGAAAGACCTTCTGCACCTAGTGGCCTGGTTTCAGCGAGAATTGTTCATATAGAAAAAACGAAACTTGATAGCAGAAAGCCAGAACCATTTTTTTTTTCTATTTGAGGCCCCAAGCAATCCTAAATTTATTGGAAGTCGATTGCTTTTGTCTCCGCTTGGCGCATTGCATTTTAAATTTATATGGAGATTTGTATGTAAAAACCAACTTTTATGCATTTTCCATTCTAAAGAACTCAAAATGGCTCAAATCATAGGTTTCATGACTTCAAATGGTAGATTTGTTGGTGCCTAACAACTTGGCCGAAAACACTAAAGAGCTAGGATTCCCCAAAAAAATACTAGAACTGTCCAAAGTTGATTATGTTGAAATTTATGTTGCAAATCATGTTTTCTGCCAACACTGCCAGTGTACCGGCGTCAGTCAGATTTCCATCAGGAGTAACCTCTAGAACACGTTGTAGATTCTACCTACGCCTAGAATATTGACCTAAATTTGTTTGCTTGGTCCAGCTGAGTGTATAAACTCGTTACGACAGGTTACTTCTGATGGGAATCCCACTAACACGTCGGTAAGTTGGTAATGTTGGCAGAAAACAAGATTTTCTGCATTTAAATCGAATGCTCAACTTTGAACAACAATAGCTCTTTTGAGGGACATTCTAGCTCTTCAGTGTCTCCTGTAAAGTTGTTAGGCATCTAAAATACTATACTTTAACATAGTGTAGTGCATTATTAGAGCATTATTTAGCATTTTTGAGCTCTCTAAAAAGGTAAATGCAAAAAAGTAGGTTTTCCCATATAAATTCTCATACAAATTTGAAATGCAATGTCTTATTTGGAGCCCCAAAAGGAATCAAAAAAACTTGGTTCTAGAAAATCGATCACTTTGCCCCACCCTAATGTACACGCTTGCTTATAGGGACACTAGCGGCATTATTGCCCACTAAGCGAAATTTCAAAATAATCGTTATTTTTCTGGTCGATGAAATCCTCATCGAGTGGCACGTCTGTTTGTCTGTGATAATACTATAACAAAAACTACACCAAGGTCGCTTTTTGCGTGGTTGTTTTACGCGGTTTTTTTTTCGCGGATTCCGGAATTTACGCGGTTTTTTTTTACTCGGCTTGTATCCCCCCGCAAAAAGCGACTTTAGTGTATCTGTATCTGTGCAAAAACATACGGGATGGTTAAACTTTGACCACCGATAATTCGAAATAATGTTTTTGGCACTTGGTTCGGTTTAACTGCACGCCGACCAATTGTTCGATTTTTTTTCCTGTTAGGTATACCGAATTGTTCTAAGATGATTCTTGTTGAACTAAAAGTAATTTTAAAATTATTTCTGAATGATTCCAAATTATTTAACAAATTATTTTCAAATGATTGTAATAGTTTTTCAAAGTGATTCTGAATGGATTGCAATATGATTTTATAATGATTCTGGAATGATTCTAAAATGATTCTGAAGAGATTCCCAATGAATTTTCGAATGATTTTTAAATGATTCTAAAGTGATTCTTAAATGATTTCAACGTAAATTAAAAATGATTCCAAAATTATTAGTGAATAATTTTTAAATAATTTTCAAATGATTACAAAACGATCGTGAAAGGATTCTCCAGTAGTTTTAAATTTATGGTAGTTTAAAGTAGTTTCAAATTAATTCAGTATGGATTCTTAAACGATTTCAACGGTTCTAAAAACATTCGTATATGGTTCTAAAAAGATTTTTTAAATATTCCCGAATAATTCTAAACATTTTTTTGAATAACTTTAAAATCATTCCAAAAAGTAAAATAATTTCAAAGCAATTCTCAACGGGTTGTGGAATTGCTCTATCACAGACTAACAGACATAACACTTCGAACAAATTTTCAATAAAATCATCGTTCAAATTATTTCAGTACTTTACGTTAGTAACACTAGCACCATCTGCTGCCGTGTTCGCGCTACGCCTTGAATTTCGACATCAGCGCCGGCGTTACTGCATGTGTCGAATGGAGAACCACAAAATATGTATGAAATTGCATGACAGCGCCCCAGACGGTGTTGTCGCGCTATGACTGTAATGTGATAGGAAATTTGAAATGATCGTTTTTTGTTGCGATGGAGCTTTTCTTTTGTATGGACCCCACTGCGACCAGTATAATTTTTTTTTATCTTTTGTGGCACTGTCCGGACGCTTTTGCTGTTCGCACATTTTTGTTTTTTATTTTACCCTTTTGAAGTGTTACTTATTGAGAAGTAACCTACTCCGTGTCGTTTGTGCTTTTTGTCTTCTTATTCAGACTTAGTAATCTACTTCCTTCCTTATCGATTCTATCATGTCCTCCTGCAAGTTATAATTCTAACAGCGTATAACGTGCTATAGTGCCTATGATATAATCGAAGCTTTAGACTTGTGGTTATTTAGTCTGGAGAGAAGATTTTGTGTGGAAGAGCCTGAGAATAAACCCATATTTAAAGTTCTTTTTGCCAACGAATGGCTTGGTTCTACAAGATTCGAACCTATGACCATTTGCTTGTCAAACGGACTCTGTAACCTTGCAGCTACGAAGCTCTGCGATGGAGCTAGGTTCCAATGTTACGTCTGTTAGTCTGTGGTTCTATTATCATTTTAAAATGTATTAAAATATTTTTAAGGAGATTCCTCAAGGATTCTCAAATGATTTTAAAATGAATTTTAAAATTATTCTCGAATGATTCGAAAGCGATTCAAAACATAATTCTCAAATGATTCCAAAATAATCATTAACCAACGTAAAATAATTCTGCAATGATTCTTTTTGGTTCTCAAATTATTTCGATTGATTTTTAGAGAGATTCTCAGAGGATTTTAAACTGATTTCGAAATGATTTCATAATCATTCTGAAAAAATTGAAAGAGTTTCTCAATGATTCAAAAATGATTTAGAGTTATTTTGGGATGATTCTTGTTTAATTTAATATATTTTTGAAGTTTTGATTGATTACGAAATGATTCTACTATCAATTAAAATGTTTTGGAAATGATTCTAAGTTGATTCCCAAAGGACTCTCTGTAATGATTCTTGAATGATTTTAAATTTCTTTTTAAATGGTTATGAACTGATTCTCAAATAATTCCAAAACAATTATAAAACGAATTGAAAACGATTTCAAGTGATTTTGGAATGATAATAAATCGAACGTAAAATAATTCCCTTAAATTTCTCAAAATGTAGAATGATTTGAAGCAAAATTGTACATTTATTCCAAAATTATCTTTGAATCATATTCCAATGATTCGTTCGCAAGGTGTTCTAAAATTATTCTTTATTGATTAATAAATGAAGAGATTCTTAAAGGATTCTCAAATGATTTCGAAATGATTTTATGATTCTGAAAAAGTATGTTTTCTGAATGATTCTAAAATTATCCAATTATTATTATTCTTCAATGTGAATGTAATGTAAAGCAATTTTCAAATAACTCATATATTATTCAAACATGATTCCTGAATTGATCTCTAATTATAAATCATTTTTAAATAATTGTGAAATCATTCAAGAATCCGAAAAAATTCTTTTCTAATTTTAAATATATTTTGGAATGATTCTATTACCTTTCCTAAAGGATTCACGAATGATTTTTGAACGATTGTAAAATTATTATTGATTTAAAAATGATTTTCAAATGACTTCAAAATGATTGTTTATTTATTAAAAAATGGTTTTGAAAAGAATCCTAAATGGTGTTAAAATGATTTCAAATCAAACTATTCGTAAAATGATTCTTCAATAATTCTCAAATGGTTCTAAAATCTTTCTGCATTAATTCTTAAATGATTCTAAAATGTTTCTAAAATGATTCTAGAAATGATTCTAGAAGGATTTTTAAATACTTGACAATGCTACTTATTTTCCCTCAGCGATTCTAGAACGAGTTTGAAACAAGTCAAAAATGATTATAGATGAAGAAAAAAAAAATCACAAGAAGGTTGTATGCAAAGCCACGACCGCAAGGTTGAAGTAGAATACTTTTACAAGAAAGATAACCCGGCTGCTTGCGTGTCAGTCATTTTTTCTAGTAAATAAACGTTGACCGTTAGTTGGCAGTATAGTAATTTCTTTTTGTCTGATATTTTGAATGAAGTTCATTGAATATTTTTAAATTTTGTGCAAATGAGACGTTGAAGTGCTGCCGAATTGTAATATGCACATTTAATACGACATCATTAAACGGGAACGGTACAAAGGCTACGGTTATGCAGAACGCGAATGCCGGCGCGATGCGATTCGCCTTACCGTGGTGAAATGTACAGCTCTTTTTTAAGCGAAGTAGAGCTATACATTTCAACAGATTTCGTCTTGCCGAATCGCATCGCGCCGTTATTTGCGTTCTGCATGGCCGTAGCCAAACACTAAGCGACGCAAATACGTAATAATAATCAGAGTATGCATGTAGAGGAAGATAATTAACTTTG
This sequence comes from Wyeomyia smithii, assembly GCF_029784165.1. Lineage (NCBI taxonomy): Eukaryota > Metazoa > Arthropoda > Insecta > Diptera > Culicidae > Wyeomyia > Wyeomyia smithii. The sequence continues at coordinate 198,129,236 of NC_073695.1, read as the reverse complement.
AATTATAGCGCAAAACGAGAAAATATTAACTCTTCAAATAATCATTTGTGTTCTTCAAATTTCAGTTGTTCAATTTAATATCCGATGAAATGTTTGTTCATTATCTGATGAAGCTCTTATATGGCCAAATGATGCATTCCCAATTTACTAGGTCCATAACTCTGCCGACCGTGCTTGGGAAAGCGCGGTATAACGACCAATCAGAGGTCGAATTTTGTGTTTTGACAAGGCTTAAGAGTTTTCAATAGTACAATAGTTCGAATGATAAAATTGCAATTTCATGCATTTGGTAGGAATCTTAGAAGATTTTCTAATCGATTGCTGCAAAAACGAAGGAAATCCATCGGAAACTAACCGATTTATTAGCATTTGAAATTTTTCTCACTTTTTTCAGTTTTAGATTTTCATTTCACATCCCTATGTAGCCGAACTTCCTGAGAGAAGTATTCTAATTCAAAATTAAATCTTCATTAATTCATTTGTTGTCCTTATAAGGACAATTGTTCAATTTATCATAGGATGTAGTGTTTATCTTACATCTCTGTGTTACCTTGATAGTGAGGACTAAGACGCACGGTCAACACAATGAGAAAGGTGTTTTCACATTGAAAACTAGACACGGCTTGTTGGCAAATGCATCTACCGCTAATACCACCGCTATCATACGAAAGCGCGTCGTTTCATGTGGAGAATATCAACAACGAAAAATGACGCGCGTCTAAGCATAACCCGAACTGTTTCGCCGTGCTGCTCCCATTTACCTTTACATCGGCCTCAGGGAAGTACTGGCTGCATCTGCATCTACCGTTGAGGCTGTCACTATACTGCTATTGGTACCAAAAGCTATTAACTCTTCAAATAAGTGTTTTATTTGTTCTCAAAAGAACAATTTTTTAATTCAAAATCGGATTTACGCAATCGCATCTCTGTAATATTACCGACAATAATATTCTTCTGAACAAAATGATACAACTTTCCCATTAGGCCTCTGCCATAATAGACGCGAAAAGCGACGCGAACCGATTCGCTCGGCTGTAGGTTAATGTACAGCCATCAGTAGAGCTGTACATTAACCTACGGCCGAGCGAATCGGTTCGCACCGCTTTTCGCGTCTACTATGGCAGAGGCCTTAGAGAAAGTTGCTGGCTGATGTATTCACTTCATGCAAGCCTGCTGCTGATGCTTCCCGCTATCACATTGAAACAGCATTTTAGTGAAGGGAGTGTCGTTGCATCAGCTGACCCTGCTACTATCGATGCTGATATACCCGCTGTAACAGCTACGCTATGCATAGCCATGGTACAGTTGTGGCCGCTATACGCTGGCCCAACTGCTGAGCAACTGCAACGCTATCCGTAGCCACGCCACAGTTGTGGCCGCTAAACGCTGCCATTGGTTTCCGCTGTACCTGCTTTTGCTGGCCCAGCTGCTATCGATGCGATGCTGAGATCCGCAGAAACTGCTACGCTTATCCACAGCCATGCCACAGTTGTGGCCGCTATCCGCTATCGATGGTACCCATTGCTCTGCTCCCGCTGCTGCTAAGGGAAGACTGCTGTTGTCGCTGTTCAGAACTATCATGAGCGGCTTCGACTAAAACAGGCTCTTATATAGGGATGAAAATAGGAATGAATTATTTTACGTACGTGGTGGAATGATATAGCTCATGGCTCAGAGCGATCATTTGATAAGCTCCACCTCTTTTTTCAGTTTCTAAAGTTTTTCCTCAGTTTCGTAGCACGGATGCACAAAAATGATTTCTTGTGAACATTCTGTCGAGCCGGACCGATAGCACTCTCATTGAAGCAACAAAATAACATGTTTTGTGTCGTGTTGTGCAGCTTGGTTGAAGAAAATGTTCCCGTCCCCATGTCGCATGTAAGCAGATTATTGCGTTCAGTAGACAGTAGATAGTGTATCCAGCGAATAAACACCGATGGTGCTCTCACACACGCAACGGTTTTAACCCGTATCTTATTGCGGTTTGTAACATCAAGCGATTTCGTTTGCTCGCTGTTGCGTGTTGCATCATGTTGCAACTTGGCAGCTGGGAGACGACGAAATTCTGTTTATGCTGATTGATTGAATCGACTTCATATTAGCTCTGCATAGTCGGACTAACTGCTTTTGTGAATGCGTACTAACAGGGCAATTTATTATTCAATGTCGGTTATGCTGATCGCAGCGTTTGCGCTGCCCCTACAGTGGGGAGTTTACTAAATAAAGTAAAAATTAGACAACTACAACAGAATTTGATTGCATCCCGCACAGAATGTCTGCTTGTGTTGATGCCAGAAAATTATTAACCTTCAATTATTTTTTATTTGCCTTCAAAAAAGCATTTTGCTGTTCAAAATCGGTTGCTAATTACAACCTTTGAGCTGCCCTAACATTGGGGGAATTAAGATACACGGACAACATGCACTGTGGAAGCTATTTCACATTCAGTAAATTAGACGGGTGCGACAAATTAAAATTGCTAGGATGCAACACAGAATGCTTGCTTGCGTTGATAAAAATTATTAACTTTCAATGACTTGTTTATTTGCCTTCAAAAAGGCATTTTGATTTCCGAAACTGGATTTCCTGATGGCAATCATCATGCTGCCCCAACACGGGGGGAATAATGGCTGTCTGGCGACACACGCTGAGAAAAACCGCGCTGCTCCTGAGACGTGGTGACCAACCACAGGGCTAGTGCTGCTGCTGAGGAAGGACGACTGCTGTTGTCGCTGTCTGATGCTACGCTATGCATAGCCATGCCACAGTTGTGGCCGCTATACGCTGGCCTAACTGCTGAGCAACTGCAACACTATCCGTAGCCATGCCACAGTTGTGGCCGCCATTGGTATCCACTGTACCTGCATCTGCTGGCCCTGCTGCTATCGATGGTGGGATCCGCTGGAACTGCTACGCCTATCCACAGCCATGCCACAGTTGTGGCCGCTTTCCGCTATCGATGGTACCCACTGCTCGCTCCCGCTGCTGCTAAGGGAGGACTGCTGTCGTCGCTGTTCAGAACTATTATGAGCGGCTCCGGCTGAAACAGGCACTTATATAGGCCAAATAGCATGTTTTCAATTGCAAGGTATATGATTCTGTCGACCGTGCTTGGGAAGCAAGCATATAACGACCAATCAGGGGTCGAATTTTTCGTTTTGACAAGGCTTGACTATTTTCAATAGTACAATAGCGTGAATAATAAAATCACAATTATCTTATTTTGGGAAGAATCTTAGAAGATTTTCCAATCTATTGCTGCAAGAACGAAGGAAATCCATTGAATACTAACCGATTTATTAGCATTTGAAATTGGACATATTTTTCACTTTTTTCGGTTTTAGATTTTCATTTCACATCCCTATGTAGCCGAACTTCCTGAGAGAAGTATTCTACTTCAAAAAGTCAAAAATGATTCTCAAATGATTCTGAACTGATTCTAAAATAATTTCTAAATTGTTCTGGAGTAATTTCTAATCCATTTTAAGGTTACTCTAAAACATTTTAAAAGTGATTCTAATTTGATTACAAAATAATTCTTGAATGAATTGGAATAATTCTGGCATCGCCCCAAAATGATTTTTAATTGCATTCCGAGATGATTTTACAATGATTTTAAAATAATGTTTAATGGTTTTGAAATGATTTTAAATTTATAATAAAAATTAAAACCACCAAGTTACACTTTCAGTATGATAAACGGGTAAATAAAGTTGAGAACCCTAGGTTTACTAGGAAAACAAATGCCCAACAGTTTATGGCTAGTTAATCCTCTATACATAACATTTTTCTAAACATCAAAATTTAAATATTTTCAGTGGAGGCAACAAAAACCGTTGCACCGGAAGAGTCACACTCCCCCCACAATTATGGATCTCCCACAATTACGGATCACTTTTGTATCTCATGTTATTCAACTCAGTTAAACTAACGGTTCGAAGGCATGTAACATTTTTGCAGTAGAATATGCCAAATTTGCTAGCTTTGAACCCAGAAAACATCGTTCTTATTCCTAGATTGATGTGTTTTTTATACACGTGAAATATTGTCTTCCAGAATTTATAAAAATATTTGTCGCTTTTCTCAATCAGCGTAAGTAGCACGCTCATCTTTTATAAGGTTCATATGTGGTATAATCGCTTATTCTCGTGCAAAAAATAACTCATCACAAAGATCAAGGTAAGTTCTTCACGATTCATCAAAATATTGATGGTTGATAACGATTTTTCTGTGAAAACAAGTTATTTTCTAAGTGTTCCATAATAGGGACCGAGACAAGATAGTTCTCTATAAATATGGATCACTCCGATTCAAATGTGATTTTCACCAATTAAAACACCTTCTTCTATTGAGCTCTAAACGGAAGCTAAACAGTGCTGAGCCTTTGAAAAATATTTTTTCCAAGGCACGAGGGATAGGAAAGCTACGTAAAGCGGGGAACTGTTATGATGTACCGTATACAATGGTTCATTGCTACCTTCGGAAGTGACAGACCAGTACTCTCGATCTAACTGCAACCTCAAAAGCCATATGAAATGTGGCCAGGTCATGCGGGATCTTTAATACGATTTGAAGTATGTTATTTCTTCAAATTACATAATTTGAATAAGGTTTATTGAATGAATTCGTTGGCAAAAGCTGTTTTTATTATGCTGTTCCATAATATGATGCGAATTGTCTCATAATCAAAACCGCTCTCAAAAGTGATCCATAATTGTGTATTTGGTGAGTTATGAAATAAATATATTTTCTGAAAAACATGCACAAAACATAGAAAGAAATATGCACAAAACATAGAAAGAAGTTGAGAGAATTCGTTATCGATATTGTTTTTGGCACATTTTGCATGTGTAGGATAAGTACAACGATACACCGTGCTCCAGTGCTGAGTCGAGAAAATTTCCAGCTCGAAAAGATCCTCGACCTGATCGGGAATCGAACCCAACATTACAACCGTGTGGGTGAGCTAGCCGACCGACATCGCTAACCACAGAGCCACGGGGACTTGTTTGTATATCTAGCAAATTTTTTCGCTAATCTAGAAGTTCCAATATGATTCTTGAGTTAATTCTAAAATGATAAAAAAATTAATAAAATAGGTCTTGAATATAAAATGGGATAGAAATCGACTTTACAAATATGTTTTCACATCTCGCTGTAATAATTTTCATATAACATATTTTTTTTGTGATTTCGTTGGAAATTGGTTGTATATTTCCTTTCCTGTTAAATGATAAATTTAAAACGATTTTTTAATTGATTGAAAGAACAGCAAAATCAGGTCGTAGTGTTAAGTTAAGCATCGACACACGCGAATTGGAGTGGTAATTTTTCACGTTCAATACTGCCGTTACCATTTCAACCACTTCTTCTTTCGAGCAATAAACGGAAATTCGGTCATCCACGGCTAAGCTGCTATGTCCGAGTCTGACGGTGACTAATTACCGGTATGGCCCAATTTGCTTCTTGGTTTTCCAAACGGTCACCGGAATCCGGTAGCGGGCGGGTTCGTGTGAATTTTTAAAAAGCTCCAGCATGTAGAGCATCTGCTAGAGAACCAGTTAGGCCCCTTAGATCCGATGCCAAATCAATTACAACTGTCAGCTGCAGTGGATTAAATCTTCCGCCGATTTGTTCACCGTACGGTTTTTTCGAATATTGTCTTTTCGGTTTTGATTCCTTCTCCTCCACCCTAACTCCAGTCAATGAAAATGATACTAGAATGGCTCACACTGCGAACGTAACAACTCAAAATCGAAATTGGGTATTAATGGTTCCGTTTTGAGCCTCCCAGTCGTGAGGCAGCCGACTAAAACTATTATGAATAATATTGCACCTGTCTTCTACCGCAGCAGGTTCCGTCCCTGTGCCGTGCGATTCCAGACGCGAGCTGCCCTGTATTAAATTGGGCTTCAGTTCGCTGTGTCAAAATTCATGATTTTTATGCAATTGTTATTTTTCGTATCGCGTTTTTTTTTTCAATATTTCCACGATTCTGATGTTGCCACCCTCTCGTAGCGTCGAAATCGTCTCAACGAGCCATCGATTTCCGTGTTCGACAATGCCACACCACGCAGTTGTGTTTGTTCCTAGAGTTGGCCTTTTCACGTCCCGCCAGCCGGTGAATCTTCCGAGCCACACCGACGCGCTAGTTCTCGCACTCTACGAGTTCCGGTTGGAAAACTAAAACAACGAATGAGAAACAAAACTGGAAACAAAAACGCCTCTGCCCACCGGCCGTTGTTGCCGTGGCCCTGCCGACGTGGGGGTGGGCGATGTTGTTGCAATTTCACGTCTGGTCCCGCTACTCTGGGTTGGTTGAGTTGGAACAAAACAAAAAATCGCGCTGCGCCACTCCGACTGTCAGAAACAGCCTTGGAATGCGGTAAACGGTGGTGCTTGTATACGCGATCATCATAATCGTGGCGGGGCTTCGGGGTGCAAATTGTTCCGCACCAATTTGTGATTTGACAAATTCTTGCGCTGTTGGCCTTTTTTAGGCAAACGCGCCAAACCAAACACGGGTTAGTTGTTATGACGGTTTAAAGTGGGTCAATTTTTCAACGGCTTACGGCTGGGAATTAGACGAAATTTATGGTTTCGGAGCTGTAAGTGCGAATTCATCCTATCGAGAGCGATTAGAACGGAGCCCGGAAAGTCCCGTGCGTATGGGAAAAGTTACGGAAATTTAAATCCCTTACAAAAAAATGCGTAAGATTTTGGTTCTAACTACAAAAAGTGAGAATCAAACAAACTGTTGGAATGGTAGTAAACGTTATTAAATTTTTAAAAATATTGATGTATTGTGATATTTGAGTGCATATTGATTGCACGGATTAATGGCAGCGTTTTTAATAACTTTAAATGTGAAATATAGAAACAAGTCCACGTGCCAAGAGGATAAACACCATAATATATTGTAGCCGGACGCTTGTGTGCAAAAATACAACCTTTCGCATCTTTTCTTATGACCTCTTTTGGCCAATTCCTTGGTAGTCAAGATTCACGTATGCGTCTAGGCCGACCGCTCGATAACCTAGCAGCCTTCGTGGCTGGATCCGTTAACAAAACAATTATCCACACTTAGGTTAGATCCAAGGTCCGAATGCAAACAGCAGGAGGAGGCCCACCACAATTTTAGTACATGCTAAACCCATAATTAGATGCATACTCTTATCAAAACGTTCGAAACACGCCGATGGAATTCCATTGTGGCGGTAACCTCCCTGTAGGAGGAAGCACTTTATCTGCTGCTGCAGCAGCACGTGTAAATTCGACTCAGCCAGAACTGTATGATTTTCTCACCTTTTCTGATGGGCACCCACCGTGCGGATAGACGCCGGCCGGTGGTAAGGAAGGGATGGGTGTTCTTTCCGCTACCGTTTGCAGCTTCGGCCAGCCAGGCGGACACAGGTTTCCTCGTGTAAAAGGCCGAAATTGTGCGGCTCGGTAAATTTCATCATTACATCTTAGCCTGTAAATTGCTACCACTTTTCTTTCTCGTAAATTTCACGCATCACCTATCCATCTATCAACTTACGGAATGGTTTAATTCCATGTTTAGACATCGCTTTGTAAATCAATAGGCGGCGGCCAGTGAAACTGTTCATATGTGAACGATTATTGCGCGAGGGAGAAGAAATGAATATTCGGGTGAACCGTAGCCCGGCTAGATTGGGCTTCCGATATGCGTATGCTATTTGAAAGATGCGATCCGGAGTGGAAGATGGTTGTCGGTTATTAAGTAATGCGATCTTTTTAAGTTTTGATTTTATTTATTTTTCAAATAAATCCCTTCACAGTTATGAGTCAGGTACAATAATGGGTCACTTTCACGAAAATACGTCTATTCTCACGAAAGTGAGCAACTTTCATTAGTCGTGGTATTTATTTAGAATGCATCACGACTGAATAAAACAACTCATAATCATGCTTTCACAACAATATAACAACATCTGTGATGGAGTTTGACGATTTTATAAACCAAATGATCTTGAATGCTCAAAAGCGACCCATGATTGTGTCTTTTGTTATGTAATATTTTTTTTCTCAACCAATTTATACACACCAGCTGCAATGTAACTAATTGTTAATCGGAAGTAAACATCAGAACATCATTTTTACCTACGCACACTAGTCAACGTGTAAAGCTGTGTAAAATGTCTTTTGTTTCTTCCAAACTGTAAATCATCGCACCTCTTCGTTTCGACTTTTTATCACTTTTTGCCATTTTTGGTCGATTACAGATCATTGCACACGAAAAATAACCTCACTTTTCTGACACTTCCCACGGGTTTGTTTACAAGGTGTTAGAATTGTTTTTCATTCACTGTTAAGTGATAGGAGTAAAAACGAATGATACGAGTACGAAAGAGATGGGAAAACTCTCCACCTATGCGAATTCGTTACTGTTATCTTTTGGTTTATTTTTGGAAACGCAATTTTTAACAAGACACTCCCGCATTTTTATTCGAGCCGAATATTTTACTATGTAAACAAACCCCCGACAACTGTCAAGTCTCTTTCTTCTTCTTTTTTTGTGACGTCATTGTGCAATGATCTTTGTTCAGTAGCTTCTCCTGATTACTGATCAAAAATAAAAAGTAATAGACCATTTTACGAGACGTTTCTGAACTCAATTCATGAATGAAATTTTGACAGAAAGCTCGGAACCGCTGACATAACGCACGTAAAAGCAGCATCAATATCAGTAGGATCCGTGACATCTGTCAGTTCGTAAAATGGTCTATATTTGTCCAGCAACCAGAGATGCTAGACGTTTTATAAAAATGTCTGCAACTGCTCGAAAAACCGGAAAAATGTGCTCGAAATCTGAAAAAATCCATCCTTGATCCGAAAAAATTTCGTTTGCGCAGGCAAAAATATATAAAAATCTGTACACATTTTAAGAAAATCTGCGCAAGGAGACTCTGACAAAAGTCTGCAGAAACCGTGGAAAAATTGCAAATATCTGCAAATCAATAAATATCTGCACACGTACTCTAAAAATTTGCGTTTTGCAGACAAATCTGCACATTTGGTATCACTGCCAGCAACAACAAACGTAGCATTGAAAACAAAACAGCGATTTATTCACGTTCTCCTCAACAAATGACACTAACACATTCGTACGTATATTTGTCTCGATTTTTGACGTAGAATACATCTTACGGGAACATATACAGGGCCCCAACTTCAATACAGGGATCCAATTTCAAAACCGAAAACATCGAGAGCGTCACGAAAATTGTCCAATTTCGAACTTTTTAAACTTAGTCAGTTTGCAACCGATTTCTGTGATTTTTTGCAGCAATTGATTGGAAAATTATTCAAGCACCTGCTCAAATGCAGAAAATTGTAATCTGATTCTTCGAACTATTGTACTATTGAAAATTGTTGAACATTGTCGAAACGCAAATGTCGACATTTGATTGGTCGCTTGCTGCCTTTTGGAGTATCTAGTTAGCCGGGAATGCACTCTTTGGGATATATAAGAGACTGTTTTTCCTCCTGTGGATCAGCAGCGGGCAACAGCGGTGGTGGTAATGGTTAGCTGCAGTTCCTACCTCTTTTAGTTCGGCTTCCCTTCGATTTGAGTTGGACCCCACCAGCGCTAATCCAATTCAGATGTCGTTGGGTGAATACAACCCGAAACTGAAAAAGACTCGCTCCGCCATGTGGTTTGAGAAGCCCCCATCATCCAGCGTGTATGTATATAGGGTGTGTGCACATAACGTGTGTGAATATCTAAAGTGTGTGTCGCTAGCTAGGGTAATCGCTCCATTATTCATCTCAACAGCTTGGTGCACCTATATTCATCTTATTTCTCTCATTTGTCCAATTTACCGTCAAATTTTTACAAAATTTTTGAAAGTAAATCTTTTTGCTTCTCGATTTTCTCAAGTGGCTGAAAGTTTTACGTTGAAAATATGGTAAAATTTGATGATAAATTGATCAAAAAGGCGTCATGAGATGAATATAGGAGCGGTTACCCTATATAGCGTTCGTAGCTCGCTACATAAGGTGTGTGGCTAGCGTGCGTGGCTTGCTATATAGCGTGTGTGTCTTGCTACATAGCGTGCGTGGCTTGCTATATAGCGTGCGTGGCTTTCTATACAGCGTGCTATATAGCGTGTGTGGCTGGCATGCGTGGCTTGCTATATAGTGTGCGTGGCTAGCTATATAGCGTGTGCATGAGTATAGCGTGTCTGCGCATGTTTATAGCATGTGTGGCTTGCTACATAGCGTGTGTGGCTAGTAGTATAGCGATTAAAATTTGCATATATAATTTCGAATAAATCTCCTCATTTTGAATTTAATTATTACTGTAAATCATTCAGAACTAAGTAAAAAATTTGCCATGATGAAAAAAATTATTCAGTTGTCAATAAATGCCATTGACAAACACAATTAACCTTTTTTGACTTCAGCTAAGCCTTCAAGTTTATCTGAAGAATTTTTGAGCTAGTGAGCCTGAATCACAAATTTTTTCGCTCAAGTCTTACTATTTACAGCAATCAGTTGTGAAATTATCTACGCTATCGGTAAATGCAGAAAATTGTTATTTGAACTGTTATACTATAGATGCACTACTTGCCTTCATCTATAATAGCCTCTTCGTAGCCACTGCCTAAATTAAGATATCTTAGTGCAAATTTCATTCTTTTTTTTTGGGAACGACAGCATGTGAAACCGCATAGCTGCACATAGCTTCTGCTGTTGTTCATTGTCGTAACCGGTGCCGGCTATGGAGGTTAACGTCATCTGGAACAGAGAGACTATTGAGCAAAATCATTTCAAATCGTCTGGAAATACGCGAAAATTTAATCGACCATTTTTGATTTGAATGAAACTTTGCACACGTATTTGGCTTAGCAAACTGAGCATTTTTCACAAATGGAGAGATTTTTTACACCCATGAGTGACATTCTAAAAGGGCGTATGCCTTTTGGCATAGGTTTTATTCGAAGCATTGTAGCCCAGAAACCGTTGGTTGTATAGAAAAACTGTCTGAGAATGAGTTGTAGCGAATCAAAAATGCATCATAAAAAATATATACACTGTACAAAAAAAATTTTTTTGACCAAAAAAAAATTAAAAATAAAAATTAAATTTCAATCTAAAAAAAACAGTTGATTTTTTTTTCGAAGAAACTTGACGTTAATACGCAACTTTTTAAAAAAAGTTCAGGATGGAGAAATGAAAAATAATTTTTTATGGTAGATCAATTTTTTTATGAAAATTCTAATTCAAACATTTTTCAAAATATTTGTATTCTGATGATTTTAGAAGATGCAGAGAGTCATTTTGAACCAAAAAGCTCTTGGTAGTGAACATTCTAAAGGCATCGGTTTTGAGTTACTTTAAATTTATGCTCGAAAAATTATAATTATTTGGGAAAATACACGTTTTTCTTAATTTGTCCATGGTTCTCCAGCAAAAACCATACGTTCATTGGAATGCTTGATCAAAAATATACAATTCATTCTTTGACAACAAAACGATTGGGCGAACAGTTTATAGCAAATTTAACTTTTTTCTTGAGAACTGTTCGCCCAATCGTTTTGTTGTCAAAGAATGAATTGTATTTATTTTAATATTGTAGGCGAATTGGGAAATTGTTGACATTTTACCTGGATCAGACACCTACCATTCGATTTCTGAGACTTTTTTACTCAAAATAAGATATAATTTGACCACCACTTTTAGATATTAACGCATTATCATTAATGCTCAGACATACTCGATATTATTTTGCTTTGTGAAATATACAAAAACTATGCCAAAACCGGTTTCGTAGAATCACCGTTTTGAGCTCAGTTTTGGTCCGATTTAAGATCTGTTTTTTTAAAAGAAGGGTAAGAAGATGCTGATATGTGAACAAGCTCTTAGAATTTTGATGTTTGGTCTCAAAACAAAATGGCGCCGGAAAAACATCGAAAATTTAGGATTTCTCAAAAATTCAAAATGGCGCCATTATTGCCCCTTAAGTTGAAATATGTTCAAACTCGGTGAAATTTGTTTTCGCATCCAAACTTCATCAAAAAATCATACATATAAGCCAAGACAGAAAAATTGTTGCACTGTGTAATTATCCGGTTCCCGGGGTTCCTAGCGGTTCTTTTTCTGCCTCTTCCTGAACGGTCCTCTACATTTCCCAGCTCATTATATCGTTTTATAGCGTCTCTAATGGTTTGTATAGGCATTTTCAACATACTAGCGATACTTACTGGAAGCAATCTCATACACATTTCGTAGTTCCCAATTTGACACATGCACGTACGCTAGCGCTGATGTCGAAATACAAGACGAAGCGCGAACACGGCAGCAGATGGTGCTCGTGTTACTAACGTAAAGTACTGGTATCATCCGAACGATGATTTTATTGAAAATTTGTTCAAAGTGTTATGTCTGTTAGACTGTGATTTCGATTATCTCGAGTTTGTTTTATCGAATCTTCTGTGACTTGAAGATTGGCTTGAACATTTTTCGGTAAAAAGCGGCGTTTCACTCTAGCTCTGGAAATGCGCACTTATATGTGAACGAATACGCTGTCTTAAATGTAAACGAGGACACTCAAATGTAAACGAATACGCTGTCCAACAAAACCAGTCGTTAGATACACAAGCTAACCAAATATTAACGCTTGAACATTTTTTTCTGCCGCATACTGTAGCTCAAAATTTACGGGGTCGTTAAAACGCTAACCGAAAAATACTGATTAGGCGAATTAACGAAATGGTACCTAACACTGCAAATATTTCAAATGATAAAATTTAACAGGAAAAACATTCCATAGGGAACATAGGTATATTGGGGCATTTTATGGAAAAAGGTAAACCAATTTTTTGGCATGTCATTTCCGATTTCGCTGAAACTTTTCAAAATTGTTTTTTTTTTTTATAAAGAGGTCATTTTATGATATCAGTTCTTCATGTAGACTCGCGACTGCTGCTTCAAAAGGGCCTATTCAAAACGGTGACTGATAGGTAAAAACTTCTATATCAGAAAAACGTCAAGTTTGATTGAAATGGTGTCTTCAGCAAAGTTGTAGGTAGTAAAACTGCGGTCCTAGAAAAAATATATACACTGTAAGTTTTTTGTCCTGTGCGAAAATTCTTAAATTGTTACAAAATATTAAATATCTCAAAAAGTAGCGAGGACTGTCTCAGGCGCAAGGCTAATAGTGAAACCTGTCTCTGCACAATCTCTCAGCTTCCGGTTCCCTAAATCTGGATTTACTCGATATAAACACGTACTGTGTTAATTGGTTACCTTGTGTGTTCGTGTTATTTTTATAATCTTCTAATAACAGGGTTCGCCGGTTAGTAACGCATATTCAATTTCAACAGGACCAGTATAAAAATGTTCGATTATAGTACAAAAACAGTGCGTTAGATTGGTATCATGCTCTTAGTCATAAATTTTCGACATTGTTATGTGTAACTATAAAAAACACTCAGAAATAAGTTCATAGTAAAAATGTCATACTCAAACGTTCAGAACTTTTTTGTTTTTGTCAGTAAAACCACAGACTAACAGACGTAACACTGGAACCTAGCTCCATTGCCAGAAAAAACGATCATTTCGAATTCTCAATCGAATAACAGTCCTCGCGCGACAACGCCGTCTGGGGCGCTGTCATTCAATCTCATACATATTTTGTAGTTCCCAATTTGACACATGCAGTCACGCTAGCGCCGATGTCGAAACACATGACGCAGCGCGAACACGGCAGCAGATGGTGCTAGTACTAGTAAAGTACTGGAATCATCCGAACGACGATTTTTTTGAAAAGTTGTTCGAAGTGTTGTGTCTATTAGTCTGTGGTAAAACTGTGATTTTTGACAAAATCGATTCGTCAGATGAAAATGATAGATGGCAGCACCGTGCAAGGATATTGGAAATTAGATGGCAGCACCGTATAAGGATCCAAATCATGACTTTGTCATCATCATCAAATTAACAGTGTTCAAATTAGTTCGACTTTCGCTCACGCGCAGTGACATTCGTGTCTGCTTCATTCTGCAAGAGTCACGTATCCTGTCCTAGTAATTTTTGATACTATGACCCCTAGCACAGAAGACGAGGCGAGCGGCGAGTTACTCGTCTGGCAAATTGTGGTATTGCAGATGGCGATTCGGCTGGTTTTTAGACGAGTAGCTCGTTTGTCACTCAGCTGTCACTAGCGTTTACTAATACAAAGCTTTGCTCGCTTCGTCAGTGACTCGCCTCTTCTTCTGTAAAAGGGGCTATGTTGCATGTTTTCCATATACAGGATAGTAATGTCAACAGAATAAACTTTCTTTCTAGCTTAGTCACTAACTGGTGTATTGAACCATAAGTTATTTCAAATGCTGATATAAACTGAATGAAACATCGACTTATTATTGACCGAGTGGCTAGTTTCCAATTATTAAAATTGTATGTTTATCTATTCTCTGTCAAATAGACCTCTTGTTGTAAATTCGCTTCTATCATGTATGTTAGATCGATGAAGTTTGTTTATCAATGGTTATCCATATTCATTTAAAACTAAGATTGCTCATCATACTCCCAAATCAGCTGGCATATTCGTCATAAAACCAGTGGAAAGTGTAAACTGCGTACCATTTAGCGGGCACGAGCCCACGCCTAGAATTACTCCGCAACCCTAGTGCTCCCCGACCGGGGCCAAACATGCCAAAGATTAATGCCCCTTGGGTGCCCTGGCGGTAGCATGCAGCGCGACAAATTATCCCTCATATTCGAGAACAAACATCAACTTCTGAGGCGAGCAAAGCTCCTGCATGCTGCGTGTACATATGCGCGTCCTGCTCGCGTCCCGATTGCGCCCTCCCTCGCAAGGTAGTAAGCTGCCTGTTCATCCTACTCTACGGCATAAGAGATTTTTCATGTTCCGCTTGGCTTTGGCTGTTGCCTTGTTTTTCGATTCATCTTCACTGAACAGTGATGCAGTCATCGTCGCGTTTTACCTTTTGAAGTCCATCTGCACCAGTAGGGAACAGTTAGTAGTAGTCGTTGTGATCGTAGTAAAGGAGGCAAAAAATCGAGTCCAAAAGTCGTGACTCGAAGAAACTTTTCAATTGTTTGGGGGTGGAACCGAAGTGATTTTTTATCTTCTCACTCTCCCCATCGGTTCGCTACTCGTGGTGCTTTTCTCCGGGAAACGAATGTGGCCTGCAACGGGGAGGCAGGGCTGAAGTGGGATCGTTGGAACAGTCGAATACGTTGGCTGGAATGCCTTTTATCTTCCTTGTTCCGTTTCGTTTGAGAAGAAAAGCGATGTGGGAGCGGCAGGAGCCGGCCGCGGTTGGCTCCTGCCGTTTAAGGCAGCACCGTCAGAGGAGAACAGTCAAATTGTCCAATTAGGGTGAACAAGCATCGAATTAGTTGATCATATTAATCATTTTCGGAAGGCAGTAGTAGGATCGGAAATTTGATGAACGGAAAAGCTGAAACACAAGTTTACAATTCAGCAGGATAACAGATCCATGTGCTGTGATTCCTCAGGGTTTACCCGTTAAATTAGCCTGCGGTAGTTATTAGCCTTGATACGATAATTGCTGAATCTGATAATCTTCACCGCCTCTCAAATCATAATCAGGTGGCGGTACGCGCTAGTTATTATTGCAGTTCACTTTTCAACTGATTATCGGTCGTGACGTTTCTCTACTTCGATCTGTAATGTTACCCTCCGCATCAAATCTAATCACATCAATTTTTCTCTGTTTGGAATAATTTCAGTGAACCGACCCAAAGGGCAACACTCGGCTCCCCGAGGGGGTCCGCCACGGTCGTGGACGAACGCTGAACTGACGGAGGCTCTCCAGCATGTGTGGAATAAAAAGATGACCACTAGCCAAGCGTCACGAATCTTCGGTATCCCGTACAATTCGCTGCTGATGTACGTTCGGGGAAAGTACGGCAAAAGTCTAAAGCTGGAACAGCTACGGAAAGACTGCATCAGTGGACCACCGATCGAGCTACTGCAGATGGGAATGAACAATAACAACAACAAAGACAAGAAGGATGGTTCCGAGAAAGATTTGCCACATCATCCGGGCAATGGAGGAGGTCCGAATGAAGGCCGATCCGGTAGTGGATCGATGGATCAGCGAGGTGGACCCCGTTCGGCATCGTCGGAACCGGAACTACTCGGAAGTCCGAACCCTCTATTCAATCCGTTTCCCCCCGGTTTCTATCCGGATTTTCCCGGTGGGTTTCCAGGCTTGCCACTGAGTATGCTGAATCTGATACCACCGGATCGACATGGACCGCACCATCAGCTGCACCAGATGGGCATCGATGAGGACTGCAAAAGTGATAGGTCAAAGCAATCTCTGGACGATGACTTCCCGCAGCCTCTGGCGCTGAATCGATCCTCGTTATCTGCGGGGACACCTGGCGATGGCGGACCAGGCAGTCATCCGGCTGACAGTAGGAGAGAAATCTACCAACAGAACGGTCAGGACTAATATTTATACTTTCTTGACCGCCTCAAGGCACTGCCACGGTATCCCAAGTGGGTTGGTTGAGAAAGTTAGAAAAACGGCGGCAGAGTAGGGGAATGAGTGCGAACAGTGTAAACGCGACAAACTATACTTAATATTAGGCTGTGTGATATCAACGGACACGCATCGGGCGGCGAGAAATTACCAAACTGTTTACCATCAGCAGTTGGTTGGAGTATCGGCTAGAGTGAGCCGTCGCCGCCGCCACCGGCAATAAATCGAGCACCGTTCGGCGGCTGCATAAAAGCTTTGTTTTAACGAAGCCGACACCGATTCGACAGAGGAACTACTAATCGAACGTGATAGTGTTAGTTTTTATTTGAGCAATTCCTAACTATTTTTGTTTGTAATTTTGAGTATATTAGTTAAATCATTATTTAATGCAATGTTATAGTAGAACAAATGCAATATTTTATTTTAACAATAATCTTTTCGGCCTGAATTGAGAAGAGTTTTAGTTTTAATACGATTTTATCTAGTAGTGCACACACACAGATACAACCACGCAAACAACTTTGGGGCAATATTTATTTCTGAAATTATAAGCGATCAATAGGCAAGTATGGATAAGATCACAGAAATTAGTTTACTATAAGTTTTCGGAACGATGCAAGCTAGTTCTGCGAGATGGTGCTTAATGGGATATAATTTAAGTTTAATTCTATCAACTTACAAAAGCCAAACGAACGCAAAAGATACAAACACAGCTAAAGTAACACAGAGCAGAGAAATTTTTGATTTTCTCCTACGAAAACAAACACCGTGCAGTACTTCAGACGGAATGCGAATGAAACAATAGAACTACTAAATAAGTGAAATGAACAAACGTGCTTCCTGAGTATATAAGTTAAAGTATAAGTTTTAAAATCCATTTACAGTGAACTAAGCAGAATACAACAAACACAGATCTAAGTGGATATAATGCAAAAAACACAGAAATAACTACTACAATAGCTAATTTATTTATGAATCATAACTAAGTGAATCAAAGTGCTGTTATCGCAAGAGCAGTTTATTTTTTTTTCGAGTAGCATAATTTCTATTTTTGTTGAAACTAGATTTTATTTGGACCGCAACATCCAACTGGATGGGTATTTAGTATTGTTTCGACTGGCACACAGAAACACATCCACACACACTATAAGTCGATATTTTATTTCTTTTCTGTATATTTTTATCTTTGCTTTTTACACATACCAGCGTACTTCCAAGAAGAAGCGACGGAAACCAACAAATGATACAGTATTAATCAACTAAATAAAGCAATTTATACATGGATTATAGTTTTGTTTTTCTGTTTCCTTTATGCCCTTTGTTCCAGTTTTCTACCAACAGCCAGAATCAATAAAAGACTGAACCACTAATTTTTTTATTTTGAGAAAATCCTTATTTTTCTTTCGTTTGTTTCGTGTCTTTATTATCGATTAAGATTAGTACATCCAAATAGCCAAGCGTAAGTTAAAAGCCAACCAAGAAACAGTTTTTTCTTTCAACTTTGAGAGAGTCATACAAATTAAATGGTAATTTATGAGCTTCATTAATCAGCGAAACCATGCTGTCAGGTTGTATAATTTGACGCAAGAAGCTTGCTCTGCTAGGTCTCAGCAGCGGCTGACTAAATGAACGAAAGCAAATAAACAAAATCGCAGTAAAAAGCAAAACTGAATGGAACTAATTTTAACTCGCATTACATAGGTTACTACAAAATCTGACCGAACCGAACCCGAAGGAATCAGGTCAGCAGAACATATACCGATTTGCAAGCATACAAATAAACTCCTGAGTTGATGAACCAAACACAAAAAATTGTTATACGCGGCCATATTCTTATAAGAA
Source organism: Wyeomyia smithii (assembly GCF_029784165.1). Lineage (NCBI taxonomy): Eukaryota > Metazoa > Arthropoda > Insecta > Diptera > Culicidae > Wyeomyia > Wyeomyia smithii. The sequence continues at coordinate 198,110,886 of NC_073695.1, read as the reverse complement.
CGTGAGGTTGAGGAAACGAGTAAACAGTAGGACATTTTTGAAGTCTACATCTAGGGGATTGCCTTCTCGGTTCTTTAATTTCCACACTCAGCCGATCTGTTCTAGTACCTCAAACAAGCACTGTTATCCTAAATAAACATAAATAGTTACGATTGATACTAAACTGCATACACTGCAAGAGGGAGAGGGAGAAACATGAAATGAAACTACAGATGCAACGCAATAGACTATTTTTTACAGAAGAAGTATGTGTTAAATTTAACCGAATAGTTCAGAACTCAATCGCTGCTGTAGCTGCTGCTGCAAAAAAGATAGGAAGATCGCTTAAATTGAATTCAACACAAAACAATAGTTCCTCATACAAACTACACTAGGCGCTGCTGGAAGTGGGAAAATTATCAGTCAAACCGGGAAACTGACAGATGAAGATAAGAGTATGACAATGCAATAGATGAAGGGAATTAAACCACGTCACATTTTGGCAACCTTTGTGGAAATCGTTGATTTGTAGAATAATTGTTTCATCTTTGGTATTTATTCTTTTCAAATTACCAACTTGTTAATATCGGTTAAAGCCCAATTTTGGTACCAGGATCCTATTATTTATCAAGCAGAATTTGTTACCTTCACAGCATACTGAAATATACTTTGATGTGATTTTATATTGATAGTCCATCGGCATTTTTAATGTGCCAGGCTTGCATTCTTGATTAACATTTATAAACACTGCTTGGATGTCTTTTCTCTGTGGTTGCTTTGACAATAGATCATGGCACGGTGACGTCACGCATCTGAGTTTGACAGCTACTGGTAACTTTGTTTACCTTCGGGCGGTGCGGTTTGGTTCTTAATCATAGCAGATCATTTCAATTGTGACCAAAATGCCCTTTAAATTTTGAGCGTGAGGTTACAGTACAATAAAAACAATTACAAATTGAGCAGGATTCCATCTACACACACGATTGCTCATTCACAAAAAAGCACAAAGTCCAACATATATACAAAGTAATCACTAACTGTCAGAAAAGTGAGGTCAAAGAGATTCGGTGAGATGGTCTATATAAGAAGTAAATGACAAAGTCAAAGGTCGAGACAGTTCATCCCCTAAGGGGAACGATGTTTTGGAACTACTCAACTTGACGTACTTTTAGTCATGAGTTATGACGGATGAACACAAGTATTATACCTTTATTTCAATGAAAAATATTTCGATATTATTACGCGTTATTAGTTCATATATTTTGATATTTATCGTTAATCTGTCACATGGACATCCCTTCAACGATAATGTGATGTCAAGAAGTTATGATATAGATAGAGGGGTACCTAAAAATGCAACGATAAATGCTTTGTAATATTGAATATTGGAAATATTCCGCAATTTATCAATAATGTCTTGCCCCTCGACTTTAGTCCACATTTTATTGGATCATTTCTCGCGTAATTTTTCAAAGCGACCTATCTAACATTGAGAGACTCTCTTTGTTTACTTTCTCTTTGATCAATAATTATGTTATTTTTTCCATATTTCATTACATTTAATGCATAGTAAGCAAGACAGTATTACTATCTCTCGGTTAAGGGGAAGAAAGCTTAGAAAATATATATAATGTGACGTAATTAACGGAACAAAGTGAGAGAAGAGAGAATCTGTCATTGTTACTAAGGTCCCTTTGAAAAATTACGCGAGATTTCTTCTTCTCCACGTACTGCAAATTTTGAAATTCCCGGACGCATGCATACCGGTGCCATGAGATCGACAAGGACTCATCTGCCGTGGCCCTCCCTGTACCACCCCTAAATCCGGCTATGAGTATCTATATCGTGGGTTGGATCAGTATCGCGCATTACGTATTGTATTTTGTTGCCAAAAGTGATGTGGTCCAAAATTCTAGTTTTTGTTATGACACTAACACAGATTAACAGACATAAAACATTGAGCAGATTTGCAATAAAACCATCGATCAGATGATAAAAATAGTTAACGTAAGTAAAACTAGCATCATTTGCTGCTATGTTTGCGCTGCGTCCTGTGTTTCGACACCAGCGCTAGCGTGCGTGCATGTATCAATTTGAGAACCACTAAAAGTACGTGAGATTGCTAGACAGCCCCATAGATGGTACTGTCGCGCATCAGCTAAAAATTTTAAATAATCATTTTTCGGGGCTATGAAGCGCGTTTCAGTGTTCCGTCTGTTAGTCTGTGACACTATTATTCTGTTTTTCTGTTTTAATTGGGTGTATTTCATTACATAGCCTTCAGAGAATAAATCAAACAAACATCAAACAAGCTACCGTACATACTTTTTACAGCAAGGTTTTTTGAAAAAACGCAGCTACAACACAAAATAGGCTAGATAACTAAACAATGCAAGCCAGCTCACGACGAGTAGGTGCAGGATAGCGACAAAAATGAGTTGAATGAAAGCGCTGAAGGAAGCAGCAGCAGCAGAAGTTTTTATACATAGGAACCGAAATCAAACTGCATATTTAACATATACAACAATACAAAACAATAGACATGGAAAGCATTTTCTTCTTTTTTTTTCTACAAGCATGTCCTGTTCACCGCAATGCCGGCCTGTTTTACAACTGTGTGGTTGGATGGGACATTTATACCACTACACACACAACAATACTGCACCAGATGCAATAAAATAAATAGAAAGATGCTAACCCTGCATCACCGTGATAAACAGAAAACTTACCAGTACAGCCAAACCATATATTTCTATTATTTACAGTGAAATAAAACCAATATACAGAATACTATTGCATCAAATGAAACAATGTTAAAAAAGACAGATCCGTTAGATGAAATCATCTCGCGCAGCATAGATTACAGTTTCAGATCACATTCGTTCAGAAAATTATGCAAAGTTTTGACCGTTCACAGTGTTAACCTGCTAGAGAAGTTTCGAGGTTATGATTCGACAGCAGATCCAATTAAAAACAAGCAAGCACTTTGGCAGAGGTTAAGCTATTAAAATAAAAGTGAACGAGAAGAAATTTAGTTACAAGTTCAGATCAAAATTTAGGTTTTCGTGTATAAAAAATCTCTCAAAGTATCTTTTCGCCTAGTATACGACTTTGAGATATAAATGTCACACTTTGTTCTGATTATGACAAAATCAAATCAAATGCAGGAAGTGAACGGTGTTTTGATTCGCAGCGAAACCTAGGAAAAAAACCCAAACGCCTACAACGGAAACAAGAGCAAGAGGAAAGAAAAAAAAATAAAACAAAAACAGGTGTAACACGCCATATTCCAAATTGGAACATGGCAAAATTTCGAACTAGGCTAAATTGAATAATTCTGTAAACCACATGTACAAAATAACGTAGTTACAATAATGAGAAATTCTACCGCAGATCACCGATTCAATTCGCTACCGCAGACGTTAAGTTTCAGTTTCTTCACAAACCGTCCTTCGACATTAGTAGACAGAACTTACCGCTAATCTCCTCCCAGTGAAACCTCAGCTAAACACTCAGCAATAGACAATCCGAAAATTGATCAGAATCTACTGCATTAACGAAACACACAAACACGCAAAACGCTTCGAAAATTGGGGAACCCATTGTCAAAGCAGTTCGACACCGTGTTTTTTTTAGGTTTGAATTTATGTTTCCACAAAACTTACTACAGTAACCAGCTGCTCATCTAGTAAAACAAAGAAAAACGGAAAGAATAAAACAGGGTAATTTATTGAATTTCATATACATTAAACGAAAAACAAACAAAAACTTATAAGAGGCAAATCTTAAACTACACAATGAAAGAAACAAAGTAATAGGATTAATAATACAGTGTAACCATTAATGGAAGAACAGACAGCAGAAGAGCGAATGAACCTTCATATTAAGCGAAACGGCGAAGGGGCGAATTGTCGCACGCCACAGTCGTTCGACACAGAGAGAAAGCAACAAATACAGTAAATATTTGTAACGTGTAATTTTTGATATGTGATATCAACCTACTGTTCGTTATTATCATCAAAGTACTAGTTTCGGTTTTCTTTAGCCTCTCAGTTGATACGTCTCTAACTAGAAGAGAAATATTTGTTTAACAACGCGTATATTTTCTGCTGGCAACTATAATCGTCTGTAAATAAAAACGTTTTTCGGTAAGTTAATCATAAAAAGCATGTAAAAGATAAACTTTGGAAGTGACAAAACACACACCTACACACAAACACGAAAAACAAATGAAAAAAAATGTAACGAGTGAAATAAATGATAAAAGTTAATGAAGAAAAAAAAAACAACAAATCCAATGACGACTTGGACAGTGAAAAAACACACACACACACAAACACACAAGAATATAAATGCAATTTAGGCAAATGGAAAATAACTGTTATTTAGGCACAATTATTTAAATAGAAGAAGTGAATCTAAAATTCCAAATCGAAGCATGTCCTTAAATTCTATTTGGCCGACTCGAGGATAATTAATTAGTGTACCATTTAAGGCAGACATCAAAACAAAACATTTGTGTGTTCGTAACACGTACGCGTTTGTTTGTTTTTATAGGGCGAGCAAAACTCTTAAGTCTTAAGATATTGTTTCCCCGATTCGTTGGGTTAACTTTTTGTACTGCTAAATTCCGTTCTCTTACACACATAGTAGCAGATCTATCAAAATTGTAAAATAATTCGGCACAAGAGACGGTCAAACCCGAGCTGCGGAATGCGGTAAGAAAATTTCAGCAAACAGAAAATCGACAAAAAACAGCTAGGGCGTAATTTTAGGATAAGATCGGAAATTATGAAATAAAAAAAATAAGGTGGAAATTGTAAGAAAAATATTTGGCACTTATTGATATTTACTGTTATATGAACAATTATAAAACTGAAATAAAAATAATTGATAAAAAAGAATATTTGAACTTAATTTGTTTGTTGTTTTGAACCCTGGTGGGTAGCTATTTTACAGCTCAGTGACGCACACTACATGAGCCGTTGAGAGCAAAAGTGGTACATGGGCCGCGACGCGAGACAGGACATAACACCTATTATTCTTACAAAACATAAAAAGGAATAAATTTACCTAGTTCGTCGACCAGTTTCAGAATGTTTATGAGATGTAGTGTGTGCTGCCACACTTGAGTCATTGACTCGATCGTTATCTACTGCAGTTTTATGTTCTCGCAGTCTAGCTTTAAGTCTTCGCCGAGTTTAGCCAATGTAAACAGCGGGGCAGTTTTCGCAGGGGATTTTGTATATGCCTGATTTTTCTTCCGGGGGCACTTTGTCTTTAATATTAACCAGCAGATCTTTCAAATTATTATTGCTTTTATATGCAGCGTTGAAACCATGTTTTTGAAGTACGGGTTGGATGGAATTTGTCAATTTTGGATAAAATGGGAGGCTGATCCAACGCTTTTCTTCTTTCTCTGGCTGTAGTGTTGTGCAGTTCTGTCTGTGTTTTCTCCTTTCGTGTTTCCGGCGGATTTTGTCAACGAAGGTTTTATTTTATCCATTCAGTTCAGCAGCTTCATGTATTTTATTCCTTTCGGCTACAAAGTTTTCGCTCTCGTCAAATATCGGTACACCGACGGAAAAGATAGCTGCCTGGCTGGTGGATGAGATGAAAAAATACCCCATAACCCATGGCATGAATGTGAAAAATTCTGTAGAGTTAGTGGATAGACTGAGAGACATAGAGCCAAAAAGAGGAGGAATCTTGGTGTCATTTGATGTAACTGCTCTGTTTCCCAGCGTACCAGTGAATAACGCATTGGATAGTCTGCGCAGACATCTAGAACGGAAACGTGTACCCTCCAATCACATCGAAGCATATCTCTTGATCACGAAAACCTGTATGAGCCAGAACTATTTTTCATTTAGGGGCAGGTTTTTCAGGCAGACATTTGGGCTCAGTATGGGCAATAAATTGTCACCACTTTTGGCAGAAGCTTTTATGAGCGACTTTGAAATGGAATTGCTCAAAGAAAAATATTTCCCGCGAGTTTGGAGTCTGAGGTCAATTTTTAGCTCCTTTCATCATTCTGGATCCGGTGATACACATACACATCACTTCTGGCTATTTTTCAGAAACCGTTAGTCGCCATGTTGGATTTAAAAATGGCATTTGGAGACAATTTCTAACCCCTGAGTGTCATTCTGGTTAAAGAAACACTCATATTGGGTGGTTTTTTGTCATTTTTGATTGTTTTCCAGACACCGGAAGTCGCCTTCTTACAATTCAAAATATTGTCTGAGGTCGATTTGTGGCTTCAGTGCATCATAACAATCCCGGAAATATCCACATTGCGTGGTATGTTTTCCAGACACCGGAAGTCGCCATCTTACAATTCAAAATGTTGTCTGAGGTAGATAGGTCGATTTGTGGCTTCAGTGCATCATAACAATTCCGGAAATACGCATATTGGGTGGTATTTGGTCATTTGCCGCTGTTTTTCAGAAACCGGAAGTCGCCATCTTAGATTTCGAAATGGTATTTGGAGACATGCCAGAAGAAGGAAGGGTATCGAAACATTAGGGACACCTAAAAACATTCACTTGCCAAATTTGGTTATATTTGCTTGATTGGTTCTCGAACTGTTCGAAATTTGAGTTTCATTTGTATGGGACCCTCCCTTATAGAAGAGGGAGGGGTGTCAAACCATTATGGATATACTTGTTACCCCTAAAAACATTTACCTATCAAATTTGGCTCCATTTAGTTGGTTAGTTCTCGAGCTGTGCGAAATTTGGGTTTCATTTGTATGGGACCCCTCCCTTATAGAAGAAGGAGGGGTGTCTAACCATTATGGACATATTAGTTACCTCTAAAAACATTCACATACCAAATTTGGTTGTATTTGGTTGATTGGTTCTCGAGCTGTGAGATATTCGTGTTTCATTTGTATGGGACCCCTCCGTTGTAGAAGAGGGAGGGGTGTCAAACCATTATGGATATATTTATTACCTCTAAAAACATCCACCTACCAAATTTGGTTCTATTTACTTGGTTGGTTCTCGAGATGTGCAGAAATTTGTGTTTCATTTGTATGGGACCCCTCCCTTTTAGAAGAAGGAGGGGTGTTAAACCAATATGGACATATTTATTATTCCTAAAAACATCCACATGCCGAATTTGGTTCCAATTGCTTGGTTAGTTTTTGAGATGTGCAGAAATTTGTGTTTCGTTTGTATGGGACCCCTCATTTCCAGGAAAGGGAGAGGTCTCAAACCATCATAGGAACCTTTCTCGGCCCCTAAAATCCCTACATACAAATTTTAACGTCAATCGGTTCGGTAGTTTCCGGGCCTATATGGATCAGACAGACAGACCGAACTGCATTTTTATAGGTATAGAAGAAGATACATATATCGTATTTCAAATATATCTGTCAAAGTAGATAACACTACCGAAAATTTAAGGTGAATTATATTTTGCAGTGGAAGTGGTAGGAAGTAAACAATATTTAGCAGTGCTGCTGGATAGGTTTTACGATAGAATATTCGTAAAACGTAAAAAAATTGACATTTTTGAATTTTTCAAAAAATAACAATAAGTTTAATGCTACTTGGAAAAAAACAATTTCATGGTGCTGGCTATAATTGTGGTTATTGTACGTGAAACGTAGATTTCGTATTAAATGACAATAGAGGTTTTCCATCGGACCATACCGACGGAGAACCTGTATTGTGTTCAGAGACGAACCGCTCTTGCGCATAGTTTTCCGGTAACTAGTTTTTCTGTCCACGGCTGAAAAATTCAAGTAAATGAGAATAGAAGTAATCCATTGCTACAGTTTTTTTATGGACATTAGGAAACAATGTTATCTCCCAGATGGTCTCGAGTAGAGTGCCTATATATAACTAGAGTGGCGCCATGTCATCCAAAGTAACGCTGTTAACACTGGTAACACTGAACATCCTTTCTTTTTTCCCCACACGTGTTTAATAGGTTGTTTGCTCAATTGGAATGACACTGACAGATAATTTTGACGTAGGACTACGTCTAACCGCACTATATCGAGATACATTCTGCGGAAACTGAAACCAAGTTGTAACGTTGGAATGAAAGATTTCAAACGGTAATGCTGATGTAACCACATGATGGATTACAATAATCAATATGTCGTTGGATTCATAAAATGATGGACAATTTTGTGATTCCTCAGTTATCATTATCATTTCATTGTTTAACAGTGAAAATTTAATAAAAGTTTCAAGGTCGAATTTTTACGAACAATGTACCAATTACATGCGAGCACCCCTGGCACAGACTTCATGAATAGACACCAACTGTTTGCTGTTATATCCCGTATAGCAATGGCAAAAAAAAATGATAGAACCACCCCGTCCCAATAGGTCAACTAACGTTTGCTTCTATGAGCCTAGACAATATTGATTTCTTGAAGGTGAAGTTTTTTCGGAAAGTTCGTAACCACCTCCACTCTCAGACAGTTTTACGTTCTGCTGTCAGAATGTTATTAAAATTGATGTCTTGAAGGAAAATACTGCTGGCACAGGCAACAGTACGGCACCGAGCAAAGTCTGAATAGAGCACTAGTCACTCGTCATTTGTGTGCAGCCAGGCCAAGTGAAGACTACATTGCCGTTGTCGACGCACAGTGGGGCGTGTTGGGTTAACGCGTAGGTATCGTTTTGCGAACTGGAATGCAATCGAATTGTTGTTTGAATTGTCTTCTTCTTCTTCTTGTTTCGTATATGTAGGTGCTTATTACGGGAGTCACTTCACGGTGAAATCAGAGTGAAGTGAACAAAATCCTATTACGGGACTCACGTAAGTGAGAAAAACGTCGCAAAGTGACATCTGCCGCGGAATCTGGGTTATTATGAGTGTCATATGAGTGAAGTGGAAACAGAAAAAGCGACGTTTCGCGTGGAATTATTTCACGACCATTTTTAACGGTGAAATGATTCCACGAAGATGCCATAAGTTGATTGATTTGTGCTCTAATGGTAAATATTGGATTTTTTCTTCAGTAACGAAACGAATCAGAATTTGTTCCGTGCCTTATAGCGGTCAAATTATCATTTTTTTGCACGATGAAAAAAATGCAAACTAGTTCAGGAAATTTTCGATACCGAAAAAAACATTTTTTTTGATGCCAAATGTTTTAGAAATGCAGAACATGTCAAGATCTGGTGTTATCTAAAAAAAAAGGAAAAAACGACTTTCTGGGAGTTCGAGATTTTTGAGCTGGTAAACAATCTCATTTCACTTGTCCTATTCTCAATTTCACTTCACCGTCATTCTCACTCCTTGTAGGAGATTTTTGTCACCTCACTTGAGGTGGAACCGGGAATAGGTCTAAAAAAGTGAGGTGAGCGTGAGAGTGAAAAATATTTCACCGTGAGGTGACTCCGGTAATAAGCACCGTACACTCGCGGGTTTGACACTCGCGTATCAAAGAAATGCACACTGTCAATCGTTAAGCGATGTTATTTCGGCCTATTTCTGTCTACTTCGTTCATTTATGATACGAAATATTATTACAAGATCAATGATATAAATAATTTCCAGAATACATGCACTCAACGTGCGTAATTCTCATTACTAGAAAAAATGTCAAAATACGTTTGAGGAAAATACCGTCGTGATGGCGATACTCATTTGACATGTGTGTTTTAGAATGTATTCAGACAGCGAGCCTTGGTAGCGTCAGGAGAAGAAGAAGACAATTATCGCAGTAAAAAGTGGTTCTACCGTGACCATTTCGAAGCCTGATCAGAATTCAATATGATTATTCGGGTGCCGCAAAATACGATGCACCACCGGGGACAGCAAAATTCTGTACGTGCCGGTTGAGGCAGATATCAGGGTATTTCATTAGGGGGGGGGGGGGTGTGGTCTTCATTGTACAGATAAAATGCGTTGTTTATTTTTGAACTCTACACTCTGTTTTTCTCATGTCCATTTTAAATTTTCTGTAAACATAAATTTTTTTATTCAAAAACTGTAATTTTTATCGTTATTTTTTACACGAACTTGTAACTGCAGGAAAATTTTATTATGTGACATCTTTGCCGCTTGGTGATCGGAGAGTGAGCCATCGTTTACAAGACAAATAAATATTGTTTAATTTCTACTAAATCGTACTCAATTTAGGTCTGTATAGAACCTTGCCTTTTCGCGTATTAAAGAAAATTTACTGTATTAGAATGAAATATATTCATCAATGTTGAAGAGAATACTTTTGAAGTAGAATACTTCTCTCAGGAAGTTCGGCTACATAGGGATGTGAAATGAAAATCTAAAGCTGAAAACAGTGAGATATATGTCCAATTTCAAATGCTTATAAATCGGTTAGTTTTCGATGGATTGCCTTCGTTTTTGCAGCAATCGATTAGAAAATTTTCTAAGATTCCTACCAGATACATGAAATTGCAATTTTATTTTTCGAACTATTATACTATTGAAAATCCTTAAGCCTTGTCAAAACACAAAATTCGACCTCTGATTGGTCGTTATACGATTGCTTTCCCAAGCACGGTCGGCAGAGTTATGGACCTAGTAAATTGGGAATGAATCATTTGGCCTATATAAGAACTTCATCAGATAATAAACAGGCATTTCATCGGTTATTAAATTGAACAACAGAAATTTGAAGAACAAAAATGAATATTTAAAGAGTTGATATTTTCTCGTTTTGCGCTATAATCCAAAGTTAATTATCTTCATCTACATGCATACTCTGACTATTATTACGTGTAACGTGCGTCGCTTAGTGTTTGGCTACGGTTATGCAGAACGCAAATAACGGCGCGATGCGATTCGGCAAGACGAAATGTGTTGAAATGTATAGCTCTACTTCGCCTTAAAAAGAGCTGTACATTTCACCATGGTAAGGCGAATCGCATCGCGCCGTCATTCGCGTTCTGCATAACCGTAGCCTTTGTTCCGTTCCCGTTTAATGATGTCGAATTAGATGTGCATATTACAACTCGGCAGCACTTCAACTTCTCATTTGCACAAAATTTAAAAATATTCAATGAGCTTCATTCAAAATATCAAACAAAAAGAAATTACAATACTGCCAATGAACGGTCAACGTTTATTTACTAGAAAAAATGACTGACACGCAAGCAACCGAGTTATCTTTCTTGTAAAAGTATTCTACTTCAAGCTTGCGGTCGTGGCTTTGCATACAACCTTCCTGTGATTTTTGGTTTAAAATAGAGTGCTGCAAATAAATAATCAAAACACAGACCCCGTTCGATTTTGCCAAACACGACATGGCAGAATTTGCCAAAAATGAACGGTTCTCTTTTCATGACGTTTTTTCATAGATTTTTTCACCAATGAACTAGTATTAGTTCCAAGTCGTTTGAGGTGTCGCTTGATGAATTGAGGCTGATGACCTAGATACTTGATATTACTACCCGAGTGATTAGAGGCTTAGTACTGCTTAGATCATGATCATTATACATATTACCGGCACAAGTTCCGGTCATGTTCCAGGAACCGTTTTACCGATTCCGGTCATTCGCTTCGGCAACATAAGAACCAAAATACCTTTCTTTTGAGCTTAAATTGGTTGAAATAATCAAGAAGACTAAGAAATCTGTTTAGACATAATCGCTCGTTTTGGCACATGTGTGCCAAAATCGAACCGTGCCAAAAGCAAAACGAGCTCAAATCAAACAGAGCCTCAAAGGGAAATATAAAACTATCGTAGTCCTACGTCAACTATGCGGTCGTATCCCAGATACCACCCTCCTACTATTTATTCCAATTTTGACAGTGTCGCCACTCTATATATTTACAGGCACTCTAGTCTCGAGGTACGATGCTGGCCTAACAATCCAGTCGTCGTAGGTTCGAGCCTCGGCTCGGGAGAGACTGTTAGTGTCAGTAGGATCGTAGCGCTAGCCCCGCAATTGTCCTGTACACTAAACTGTCGGCTGCGAAGTCTGTGTATAAATAAACAGAAGGTCAAGTTCCGAATCGGAATGTAGAACCGAGGTTTTGCTTTTTCAAGAAACAATTTCATTTGAATGAAGTTTTGCAAAACCGTACTATTTCGTGATTAGAGCGAAAATAAATAGAAGAACGAGGCAACGCTTCGCCTTATCATGAAGAAGTCCTTAAACTTGTTTGCTGCGTACACTGTAAATAAATGGCACGATTACTTCAAATGTTTTTGCACTTGACTCAATTCGTCACGTCACACTGAACGTTGAAGTGATTTAGTGTTGATTACACAAAGATAAACACTTTTCAATGAAATGATCTTGCGTTGAATACTATTTAATGGAAATCATCATCATACTATAATGAAAATCTCTTGAATTTGCACCACTGTTTAAATCAGTTGAATTACAGCTGCAATTCCAATTGACAAACGTCAAAAACATAATACGAAACACAAATAGTGACGGAGGCAAACCTGGGAGCTCTTGTGGCTGTCAAACACCATACATTATTCATCTACCACTCATTGATTCTGGTACAAGCGATTCTGGTACCCACTTTTTGGTTGGTTTGCCCTAAAACAGTTGAAATAGAGTCAACGTCCCATGATTGTTCATTAACTTATTCTCGAAAAAATACATAGATATAGATGTGAAAAATCAAGACTCAACGTTTGTTTTCAATACAATGTGCACCTTCAATGAATAAGATATTTTGTGGAAGCATTTTAAATGAAATTTCGACACCTTGTGAGTTCATGATCAGTAGACAAAATTTTGACGTTTGTACTCCCCTGAGGCGAACGACGCAATCAACACATTTACCCAGAGCTCAACAATTCATTTGAGCGTAAGTTCTATTGAATCTTTGATATTGGAATAACAATAAACAACTTTTTTCTACAGATACTGAAATCGATTGCACCAATACATTGACAGGGCTCATCTTGTAATCTAATTAAAAATCCAAAATAAAATAAAACTGTAAAATCTAAAATAAAAAGAAATATTTTGAATTTATTGTGATTAGCTGATAATGTCCAAATGACCGACCTCCTGTATCTAAGACATGAGCGTATCAACAAAGATGAACATAACAACAGAAAATGAAGTGATTTGCAGTTGATTTTATCGTTCTTTGCATTATTATATTTCGAAAGATTTTCGTTTCAATTTGAAATGTTAGGCAAGTAGTGAGAATTCAACAGCAAATCATTTTAGTTCGACGTGATTTTTTTTACAGTGTAACTTAAAAGCTAGCTTTCATGCAAGAACTTGCGCGATTTTTGCTTGCACTTTCAATCAAGGAGCCGAAACCTGAGAAGGGGTCGTTCCTAAACTACGTGGGCATTAGGAAGAGATGGTGGGGAGGGGTGCGGACTGCGGAAGAACACGCAAGTAAGGAGAGAAGTGTATTAATACAAATAAAGAATTCCTTGAAGTTTCTGCGTTTGTCTGCAATTGGGTAATGTAAACAAGGAAGCATCGTTTAGTGTTTCAAATCAATAAATTCATTAGGACGAAGAAAACAAAAAAGAATTTGTAATTGTAGTTGGCAATGTATCAAAATTTAGGCCACCGTCTTACCAATTTCAATCAATGAAGAAATTTTAAATCCTGAATTCTGGTTTTCGTTATTAATCGATGTGTTAACACCGTAATGACCATTCGTTGACAATTCATAAAGAAAAAGTTGCATTGAATTTTACTGCTGCAGCATGCTGCTGTTGCAAATTCAACCATGTGATAAGCAATGATATCGCTTAAATTTATCTTGGAGGCTTCCCCGAAGATACTATGAGCAAAAATCACACTTTGAAAATTAATTCCACGCGAAATTATTTCTCATACTTAAGCAAGTCTGCAATAACAGCATGCTGTAGCAGTGTTTCTGGAAATTTCAATTGTGAGCCGTCCGTCAGACATTCAATCAGTTTGGGATGAATAGCTATTTCTACCAGCATCTTAGCGCCTTACGGTCTTCAGAAGAGTTTTTCCCAGGAAAATTTCCTACAAATATCATGTATCGATATATTTTTAGGACCCAACTGGGAATTTCTAGAGAATAAGTTTTGAAAAAATGAATTTTCCCATATAAAATCGTATGGAAACTTTAAAAATCGGACGCAAATCGGGCGTTTCACCGATCGATCTGAAAAGTTACACAGTTGTTATGGGACCCATAAGGAACACGAAAAGTGTATGGGAGCTAACATTTATTTTTTGTACCACCCTAGTAATGACCATTCGTTGACAATTTATTAAGAAAAAGTTGCATTTTCAAACATTTGAAAGGCGGGAGTCAATTTGACGCATGATCATCCTTTCACGCACATCGCAATATGATTATTTTTTCAGGATTAAAGTGGGGACCGCTTTCGTTGGAAATTTTAGGTTCGCATCGCATTCTGCCTAGAGCCTCTGAACTTATCGGATGTAGCCGTGACTTCCAAAATTACCTTCACCAACTAACTCGTCGAAGAGCTTCACTGATTGCCCAAGGAACAATGTTTTTGAGTAACAGCTGTAGGAGCCGTTCCTAAGCCACGTGGTCATAAAGAGGGTGACGAGAGGGTTTGTCAAAGACCATGAAAGACCACGCACGGGGAATTTAGCTCATGAATAGCACTTGTAAAAACTGCTTACCTATGTTCCATGAATAAAACGCTAAAAGTTGTACATGATAGGTCGTGATCTGATATTAAACTTTGCCATGATTTCCTAAACTAAGAGACTAATCTCCATCTCACGGAGGATTTTTTTGTTTGACTAACCCTGAATTCATGGTCAAGTAATTCACTGATATGATTGACATGTGTTCAAAATCGAGGTAAAATGTGTGTGAAATACGTAAATTCGAGGGTGCATTTAATCATACCTATATCTATAACTGTATTTAGAGTTAAAATGAAACTTTATAAAATTGTAGAGCATGAACGACCAAGGGGGTAATAGAGTAAAGTAAATAATCAAAAAATACCACGTAGTTAAAGACCACCCCATACTGCAGCTTACCCATAATGCAAGCGGAATTGCATAAAAGCTTGCATAAAACCTCATCTAGCTTAAAACCTATCGAAGACGCAATCCTTTGAATATTTTTACCTTCGCTCGTGCGCTTTCTATCATCTTCCGCTGCCTATCAACGGCCGGTTTGTTTTGCTCGCAAGCTTCCAACTTGTAAACTGACAATCGGAGCCAGCTGAGACGATGGATCCATCTGCCATTACTCTCGCTCTCCGAGTTCGGTCTCCGTCTGGGACTATCCTATATCCGCATGCATCCCTCTGCGGCAGGCAGCGGACGACCGAGCCACCAAATCAGACAGCCAGCTCTAGCGTACCACGGCAGGCAGTTCACTTCTGTCTGCTTACGGCGAAGCACACGTACGCACGGGAACAGCCCTTGGGGGTCTACCAGGGTCGCTATAAATGCGAAGATTTTTTTTGTTTTTCTTGAAAAAATACTCAGCTGGGCAATCCCGGAGTGATTTATTTTTCTGTGAAATTTCGGATTATTAAGACTGCTTCTTCAGCTTAGCAGCTAAGCCTTCCGTAGTTGCAGTAAACAACATCGAACAGCCTAAGGATCGTAACTGTGCGACAAAAACATAAAGGTTTAGTTCAAGACGCCAACCTACTACATAACAAGGAAAAATCGAACATCGATACGGGCAGAGTTTTTGGGTAATCTCTACGAGGCGTGTAAGGTCAGAGAGGAAAAAAGAAAACAAATACGGTTTAATTAGTGTCTGTTTTTTTTCTGTACACTTCGGATGAAAGTGCGACAAAATTGCGCTCTAACTGGTGGAAAACAAAGGAAAATTTCCGAAAGCTTAGCGTAAAGTGCTGCGAAATAATTCTTGTTCTTGTAGTGGTGTCCTGTTGTGGGTGATCTAAAAATACCCGAAAAGAAACGCAAGTTATATATACCCTGTGTGCTTTGCTTTCTGTTTGTGTTGTTACAAAAACTTTGCGCAGTTCAGATTCAAAGGTTTTTTGGAAGGACTAGAAACAAACGTAACTACGAAGGTCAAATTTTGCCAGTGAACACGGATAACGGATTCTTATAAGACTGCTGCATCCGGTTTAGCGGCGCGAGCATAACTTTTAAAAGGTATTTGAAGGGATTTTTATGTAACATTTTTTTTGCGAAGTTGTAGGTGTAGTGCATCCGATTGTGCTGGTATTTATTATTGCTGTGTCTTTTTTTATCTGCAGTGAGTTTTTTTCTGCCGTCGATTTGCTTCCCCGCTGTGCATGTCTGTCCTTTCGCTTATGCTGAGCTGAACCCGATTCAATAACCTCGGCATTTATGTTTTCATTTTCTCTTCCCCATTTTGGGAGTGTAACCAGAGCAGCGTTGCCAAACTTGCTCGTGTTTATTTGGTTTGATATGTTTTTCGGATGTGCACAAAGTTGATTCATTATTAACTATTTTCACGTTAATTTAATTTGAACCTATGTTTACGTGCCAGAGTTAAAATTCTTATTATATTCAGCTAAATTATTAGACGAAAATTTGACAATCTCTTAGTAAAGTCCGTACACGCATTCTAATGTTAGTTCGGCTAATGCGGTTTAACTGCCAACCCAGCTGTTTCTCAAGAAGAGAGCAAACGACAAACTCTCTCCGAAGTGAAAATTTTCTCCAAATTTGTCCCGATGCGGCGATGCTACTAGATGGCGACGCCAAATGGGCGAGCACCGCTCAAAACAGCCTGCTGCTCGGTTTTCCCAGTTTTCACATCCTCGTCCTATCAATAATTGAATGAACCTTAGCTTTCGTTGCCCGACTTCACTCCACCACCGTTCCTCGTTTCCTTTTCGTTCTTTCTCCCTCATACAATCAGCAATAGGCACTCCAAATGTGTATGAGTGTCCTTTTATTGTACTATTTGAGCAAAATCGCCATGGGCAAGCGGGAAAGCTCACTTCACATTTCCTCTGGTGAAACCGCTGGCTGTTGGCACTGTTCTGTCCACATCACTAGGTATGGGTTTCATCCTGGGCGGAAAATTGGGTCAATCAGGAAGACACGATTTATCTCCGAGAGCTGTTTCTGTTCAATTCTCCCCTAGTGACGTAGGACACCTTTCGGCAGTTCTTTGTTGTTACGTACGAGGTCGCATTGACATCGCTGCACAACCGCTAAAACCGAACCGCATGTTCGGGATCCATTTCCGCTAGTCCCTTCTCTTCATACGTAATATTCGCTAGGAATCATAGCTGTTACGTGTTTTTGGGTTCATATCGGCAGATGATTATGACATGAGCGCAACCGTAAAATAAAATTGAATATGCCAATTTACATAAGTTTATACTGCATTACTCAAAAAAAGAATTTGGTCGAGTCGTTCCTTTTTAGAAATGGAGTCTACGCCATCTAACCAAAATGGAAGCAGCCGCTAGAGATGGGAAAAGGGCTTCCGCTTCTTTGAAGCTGCCCAGCCATCCGTAATATTCAGAAGTGACACAGATGCTCGGAAAAGGCCTTTCTTGTGGGTGCCTGCCTATGTGTGGTTTTATGTCTTCGTTTCCTGTTCTGCGTAATGGAAGTGAATGGAAACGAGAAGAGGGTGCGTGGCTGTGAGCATCAGCGATGCGAAAGAACGACATGTCGTATGAAATGAACTGGAATGCTGACTGATGTGTGACGTGATTCCGGACCGGAATGCTTCATGTAGCCGGCAATCTGGTTAGGACGCGTTACACTGTTAGTTGGTGCTTGCTGATGGTGACAAGCGACACTAAGTGGATAAAGTTGTGGCCGCAAGGACATGTGACCTTTTTGCTTTCCACCATTATGGGGTCCAGCTACAATGAATCGGAAAATCATGTCACATTAGTGTGAACGTGAAACGTGATACCATAAATTGCCGAAGCATATCTGCCCATAATTCAAAAATTGGCTAATATGCCATAGGCATCAAATCGAGAAAACGCATTTGAAAGTTTTTTGTCGGTACAACATATTTTGACTGTTCATGACAACTTTTTTATTGAGTATATCACCCTTCATATATGCTGGAACCTTGCCGTTGAGTTGAAGCAGAGAAATCTGTAGAAAAATTCCATCCGCCACGTATTTTTAACACAGTAGCTGTTTTTTAATTATGGACGAAAGGTTAGTTGACAAAACGGTGTGCAATTTGGCTAATATCCATACGATTTGAATTATATCGTACTCGTTGGTGATGAAAATGGTTTTAATTTTATTAAAACAACACGGAAGCACAAGTGAGGATGAAAAGGACGACGAGACAATTGTTACGTGCAGCAATATAATAATATAGCGAAAATATTATTATTCATGGTCATCTCACAATCCACTTTCCTATTTTTTCTCATCAAATCCAAAATGAAACCTGAATATTCTCTTTGTTAATATTACTCATAATCAAAGAGCTGAATATCATTTTTTTGAATGTAAAGATTTATAACAGAAGGAAACAGTCACATGTTTTGATCACTGGGTTTCGCAGTACAACAAATAAATTCTTGTAGCATCAAATATTCTTCGTGGAAAGGTCAAATTTGATGCAAGGGCCTTACGATCGCTAATCTGTCGCCGGTAACCACCAAGCTACAACACACTTTCGAAAGTTAGGAGAAACACAGTTCAGTAATAATACACTGTTTCGTGAACATGGCACAGGTTCATATTGAATATTGGATATTAGCCAAAATCTCAATTATTTTGGATATTAGCCAAAATTGTTTCCCGTTTGCTGCCTTTTCAAATGCATTTTTTGACAGTCGGCTTCCGTAGGGACCTTGTTTAGGGTGTGTACCATCACGAGAAACTGTTTTCTCCATTTTGGTAAAAATGACATACTAGCCAATTTTTGAATTATGGGCAGATATGCATATGATGTCAGATATGGCAGATATGTTGGTATCTTAAGCATACAAACACCCATTTCGGGCAAATGAAACTTTTATCATTACCAGTAGAACGTTCGTAAAGATCTATACAAAGAAGACCTTTATTTATCGAGATAGCTTCGGCAGAACTCGTAAGGATGTCATTATGAGGGGGAATTACTGGCCGTCGTACAAAATTTGAAAATTGCCAATTAACTACATTTTTCCTAAGAATGTATAACACTTGTCAAAGTCTTTTTTTTTCTAGCAAGAAATGCAATTTAATAAATCCGCTCTAACCGCAGCTTGAATATTGATGACGTCAGTGAACGGAGCCGTACCTAAAATTCGTGGTTATATTGTACAGTGACGTGTCGATTTTATCACGGTTCGTTTTTTCACGGTTCGTTTTCATCACTCGAATTTATCACGCAAAGCATTACGTTTTTATCACGTTTCTAAGAGACAAGAAAGTATTATAATACCCGTATTAATCTACCTAGCGGTGTCATCTAGCAGCGAAAAATTGTCAGCAAGTTTTCAGCTACTTCTGAGGAAGATTTCTCTAATTGCCTGATAAATCATGACTTGATTGCCCATCAAGTTTACAACTGGAAAGTTACAGTTTCTAGCACATTCGTTCAGAAGGTCGAGGGCTTCGTTTTGATCAACAGTTCAGTGCAGAATTCTGTCACTACGTGCCATTAGTGTGAACGCAATTCTTCATATTTTGACCTTAACTCATCCCGTGATTCTTACTATCTAGAATGCTGCGGTCTGCAGCGAAGTTGTTCAGAATGTCAAGGGCTTCTGGATGGTGGGAAGTTAAGTACGGAATTCCACCACTATGTGGTGCTAGTGTGACGCAATTCTTCATATTTTGATCCTGGTTTATTATACTACGATTCCATCCTTCTAGAAAACAGTGGTCTTCAACAAAGTTTTCCACATGATCTTCTGAACAAGTTTCTTTAAGACCGCAGGAAATAAGTGATGATCAAAATTTTCAAAGCTACATGCACACGAGCGCCTACTTGCGGTTGAATTCAAAAACAAACTGTAAATCAAATAAAATCTCTTGACCCTCTGAACAACTTCGCTGAAGACGATAACTTTCTAAATGGAAGCGATTAAGGTTCAAAATACTAAAAAACTACATGCACACAGCGCCACGTTGCAGTCAAATTTCGAACAAACTGTGAACCAAATAAATGCCTTCAAAAGTTCCTGAAAAACTTTTCTGAAGATCACATTTCTCTTAGTTGTCGGTATTCGAGATAAAGTTACATAGCATGCAAGCAGCAAACACAGCATGTTCCTATTCAAAATAACATGTACACAACTTGTGCTTATTCGAAACATAAAATAGAACTTATAAGAGTGAGAGATGAACGTACAGCAATTCCAAATAAAATCGTCCTGGGAATGCTGGAATCTGAAATTTATAATCCTTTGCATAGTGTTATGTACGAATATTTATGTTTGAAGACGGCGTATTTGTTTCAGTGGATGAATTTTTCGAAAAGTTAGATTTCAATAGCTTTGGATCTCTTGAATGTTTTCTATAAACGAGTTCTAAATAATTGATTTCTCGGCTTAAAAAATTTATACACTCGAAAAAGGATACATATTTTGCGATAGTACATATGTTTGAATTCAATCAAAGTTTTTTGATGTAATTTAAATCATGATTGTTCTTGGTGAACAAATTCTTAAAGTTGGTTTAGTTGCGCCATGTTCCATGCAAGCCCGTGTGGGTGATCCACACGCACACTGCCTTGTGGAAGTTTTGACGTTGACTAGCGTCTATATCGAACTTATGCACCTGAATTTGAAAATCTAGTAACTCAACCAGGGAAAACTAGGGAAAAGTGGTCAGGTTTTGAACGCTTATTTCTCAGTCATTTATAATCAGGTTTTCGAGGTTTTGGCATCAATCGAACAGAAATTGCTGCGGTCTTAAAGAAAATTGGTAATTAATATCGATTGTCTAAATCATACCACGCAGCCAGTCACTACCTCTCTTCCCAAGCACAGTCGACACTAACGGATACAATCGATCTGACTTTGTTGTTATTGTTGTTGTCACTTTCTGTTTCCGATGTTTATTTGCCTTCCTTGTCAATCCAATCCTACTTAGCCCCTTCTTCTTTCTAACTAACTGACGAAGCCTTGGTATAAAAGGTACCGTTCAAACATTTCACTCCATCAGTTTAATTACTAAACCGTACCGGTTACATACGGACGCTAGGTGTTAGCAGCTGAAAGGAGGAAAAACAAAATAGTACCGGTCATCTCGTGCCGGTTTCACCCGTAATGCTGGTGGCTGTTAGTAGTACATGGCTACTGCAAAATACTAAAATGGCTGAAACTCTGGACGGACTAACCAGTAAACAAGAATAATCGGCAACTGGCACCTTTTGGTGCCTCGAAGTTTTGTAAAAGAAGCGTTGCAATTCCTTCTACTATTTGTTTTAATGAAATATAAGAACACGGTAGTCAACGTCATGCGTTCGTGTCTTGAATACCACCTTCCTACTAATTTTTTCAAAACAGCGATAACTCGAGAACCAATCAGACAAATGAAACCAAATTTGGCGTGTGGATGTTTTTGGTAGCAAAAATTATTTCTAAAAGTGTCCAAATACCACCCAATATGGGTACCGTAAAACGAGGCGAATAGAAACAGTCTTCGATATACTTTGAAGTGTAAGTTTTTTTTATTGAAATAAATGTTGCAAGTTTCTATTCACCGCACAGTGGGGCGAATAGAAACACTCATCAGTCGACTGCGTTTCTCTTGTTCTGATGAAAGATTTGAATTTTACTCTGAAGAAACAGGATGAACAATTGCCTTATCTTTATTAATATGAGATGCAAAAAAAGTTAAAATATATTTAAATAGCGGATATTTTCAGTTTATTACTTCATACATGTCATATTATCTTATGGATATGTCCTTACAGAATCCTCATTAGGAACGGAAGGATTCGGGTTTGGGTCAAGCATTTCTTCCGATTCAGGGTCACTTTGTGATGGTAGAACTGGAATCATGGTCCATTTCTTTTGGGTTGTTGATGTCTTTGTTAATTCCTGTCAGGCATAACACAGCAACTATACCAGATATTCGTGAAGTTTTTTTAGCTAATAGCTCATAGCTTGTTCCTCTGATGGTAGCTGAGAGTTGATTCCATATTTCGAGGCAACTTAACGAACGACAGTTTTTTCTACATAACATAACTGCGTCTTGCATCAGGCGGAGTGGATCCAGTTTTCTTGTTCCTTTTTTGAACCTTTTTGTTCGTTAGTCGTGACGAAAATGGGCAGAGAATGTACAAAACCTTTTTCAGGCGTCCTTTTACATGGGAAATATGACTGCATTTCTCAAATATCCTTGTTTTTGTGTAAAAATATTCGCTAAGACGTAGTTGCTATTCGCCCCGTAAATTTGCGAACCGGGAGTGGCTTCCATAGACAAAGTTTTTCGGCACCTGGAAATGTTCTGAACTCGAACCTCCATTTTGTTATTTTTCTAACAAACTGACAACAGTGCTTCTAACCCATGAATGAGTTTGGAGGACTTGTTTACTATTGAACTATCCGGGAAATTTTTTTGTACATGAATTTTGAATGTTATCAAAGACTTGTAATAACATTTTTCAAGATTGGATCACTCCGTTTTACGGTTTTACGGTACGGTTTCCGGAATCGTAATGATATACAGAAGCTAAAAATCGTCCCCCGTATATTGGACGGCGACTTCTGGTTTTTAAAAAACAGCCCAAAATGACCGATTTCCACCCCATTTGGCTTTTTTGAAACCAGAATAATCACTCGCGTTAATTTTTTTCGCAAGCCGATAGCTCGTTTAAGGGGTTATATACCTTTTTGGTCGAGAAAAATGAGGGAAGTTTGAATCTATTTTTAAGTGCATAGCACCATTTTCATTGCATCAAAGGGGTATTTTTCTGAAAGTACAGTTTATCAACAACAAAAAATTATGTTTGATTTTGAGATATACCAATTATTACTGAAGTAATGGCCGTTTCCCCGAAACGCTATTTTTTTGCAGAGGCTTGCGGTGATCCTGATAGAGACTCAGCGGGTCAACCGAAATCAAAAAACTCATATTATTTCATTAGTTTAGAAGTGTGCCGGGTCCTTGAACGATCGCTTTAATGAGTCTTTTGTTTTCAGTGCAAATGGGAACATTTTTCCCAAAAAATGCACGTTTTGAGCGCTAAAAATTGCATTAAAATTTTTTTGCGGCAAAATGTAACTGTATGTTTCGAAAAGCGATCGTTCAAGTACCGGCGAATATAATAACGAAAATTAAAAAAAAAGATGAAGGAAATCGGTTCAGTAGTTTCCCCGCAATCAGGATCACGGCAAAGTCATTTTTCGGAATTCACTATTCCGAGATAATCGCGTGTAAAGTTTCAAGTTTAGCTTATGCGGCCGTGGCGAGGCGCGCTGCAAATCGCTCTAACTTTCCTATTGCTCAGATCTTTATGAAAATTTGTGAAAATGTTCTCAAGATGTTGTATTTGTAGATAATACAAGAATTTTTTTTTCGGTTTTTTGAAAACTAAAAAGGTATATAACCCCTTAATAAGCATAATTATGAACAACTATGTATGACGAATTTGAAGTTAAGTTCTCAAGTAGTACTACAACATTGCCGAAGAGATTATTGCTCGTACTCAAACACCGGAGCTGTGAGTGGACATTCTGACAAATTGTCGCGATAATTCTCTTAAATCTGCTCTCACGGCTCCGGTGTTTGGGTACGAGCAATACTCTCTTCGACAATGTTGTAGTACTACTTGAGGACTTCAAGTTCATCATACAAAATTGTTCAAAAATGGGCATATCAAATGAGCTATCGGCTTGTGAAACATGTGAGCGCGAGTGATAGCTGTCATCCTTGAGAATAATACACAAAAGTAAAGATCGACCACAGACACCATTTTTAATTCTAAGATGGCGACTTCAGGTGTCAAATACCATCCAATGTTATTATTTACCAAACCAGGATGACGCCCGGAGGCAGGGCCGGATTTAGACGGTGGGGGCCCGGGGCAAATTTGTTTGTGAGGCCCTCTTTTCTAAAAACATTTAGAGGTAACGTTCTGAAAGGTGACGAGCAAAAAATAAAGAAAAGGTCGCCCAAGGACTAGGGGGGCCCTTCGAATCGGGAGGCCCGGGGCATTTGCCCCCTCCAAATCCGGGCCTGCCCGGAGGCCAGAAATTGACTTCGCATGCCATTTTTAAATCCAATATGACGACTTCCTGTCCTGAAAACCAATCGAAAGTGACATAATATCACCCAATATAAGCATTTCCGTAATTATGATAATGCACAGAAGCCATTAATTGACCTCAGACACCATTTAACATTCCAAGAATGTGGCTTTCGGGTTCTGAAAACAGCCAAAAATGGCCGAACAGCACCCAATACGGGTATTCTTCAGATCAAGGATGATGCATAGAGACCAAAAATGACTCCACATACCATTTTGAAATCCACAATGACTACTTCCGGTTTCTGCAAAACAGCCTAAAATGATCGAATACCACGTGTATTTTCGTAATCGGGATGATAACTAGAAGCCAAGAGTCGATTCTGGACACCATTTTGAATTCTTAAATGGCGACCTCCGGTTTCTGGAAAACGGCCCATAACGACTGAATACCACCCAATATGGATGTTTCCGAAATGAGACAATACCCGAACACCACCAAATATGGGTGTTTATAGGAACAATGTGATGTACGGAAGTCAAAAGGAAAGGATGTTATCATTCTGATAAAACCAATCATTGTAAACGATTTATCTTTTGAGTTTGAACGTATCCAATAACCATACCCAATAACATTTGCAGACCATAAACAAATCGCACGGTCAATCTTTCGATGCATGTAGAATCAATTAAAAATGTTTGGAATTATTCGAAAAATGAGAATGGGCGGGACGATGTTTGCCGGTTCAGCTAGTGTGAGATAAAAATAAACTTTGTTCAAAGAAATTGTTTGGTTTGTATAGCAAACATTATTGTAGAACATTGACAAATTGTAGAAAATCACTCCAAACGGTTAAAATTCAAAACAATTGGTTTTTAGAGGTAATATATAGAAAACTTCACAACAAGTCCATTACAATGTTGACAGTTAGATTCATTTCTCACTGTTAAGGGAAGAAAGAATAATTATTGGAACAACTTTACTAAAGGCACTGTGGCTCTGAAATCAGTATTTTTGGGTCAAAATAATTTCGATCCTCTTTTTGCAGCTTCGATAATAATCGATCATTTTTATACTGGCCCTGTTGAAATTGTATATGCGTAACCAACTGGCGAACCCTGTTATCAGAAGGTTGTATAAATAAGACGAACACACAAGGTAACCAGTCGGTCTCTGGCAACAACGATTGTAACACTTCCTTCTTTCCGACCGTAGGGATCTTTACAAAGCGGAAGCTACTGAATTGTTGTACATTAAAGATGGTAAAGTAATTTCAAATAGCCATCTATATGTGGTTTATTGTGCAACTATACTAGCCGAGATCTATCATGAAAAAACAACTACGAAATGGGCAGTCGTTCAAGCTCAAGCTCAAATTCTATCAGATTTTTCAAATAAGTCAAAAAAACTCATTCTTCAGACTGCAATAATTTAGTGCGAACTTTTGCCACACGGCTAACTGTTGCCTCATTTTCCAGCCGGTTTGATCCCTATACAAACCGCTAAAAGTTTCTTAGTGAAATTCGTTCGACGAATCACCATTACCTAAAAGTTTATTTCTGAGTTTCTTTGTTTTTTTTTAAAGTTGGATCACATCAGCTCAAAAAACTGCTCACCTCTTATCTTCGCATCACTTAGATTAAATCATTTGTGTTTACATATGTGACCAGCTGATGTTATAATGTGATGAACAGTTAAGCTCTGCTAGTTTGGAATATGTCCTGAAATTGTCCCAACTAACAGGTGATGACAAAGACTGTAAACAACGACAGCGGAATATAGCACCTTGCCTTTGCTCTGATATGTCCTAGGATTCGTTTACCCATTATGTCCGACAGGACAGTTATAATTAACACTACCAAGAGGGTTGCCCAAAAGCCTCAAATGAAGAGACAGAAGCTACGCTGGAAAGTACCATACAGTGCAAACTGACAATGAGCAACCAATTTTTAGACAATAACTTGTCTGTCCATTTGAGCGCAGTGGCAAAGCCTCGAGATATTAGTTTAGGCAAACACCTTTGTTATGGCTGTACATATCTATCTACGATGACGTCGGAAGCCTATTTTTGAGAGCTGTTTTTGCCTTTCTTACGTCAGCATAAGTCTGCAGTCAAATTTCAGTATACAATAACGTGGCCAACAGCCAACAAACTTTCAAGAGGTATACACAAAGTCTAAAGCACCGAGCAAGTGTTTAAAATATGGAACACAGCCACACACTGCCGGCTTGGTATGTCCGGATCAGTGGTGCACCATTGCTCGAAGCCTTTCGGCGAAAAAGTTTTTGGATTCATGCACATTCAGAAAAAAATAAATGTGGAATAAAACGAACAAAAATAAAAATCTGTTTCATTAATACTTTACAGAATCTAACACACTCTTTGTTAAAAGAGTGTAGGGCAAAAACAATTAATACGCTCTTTTAAGAAGTCATAATGGCAGCGTTTTACCATGTCTGAGCGTAACGGTACACTGTCAGCTGGTGCGTTATTCATGCCAAGATGTTGCGTCAAAATCGACAAATTGAAACACGTTATGTAGTATACGTCATTGTGTTTGCATCGTTCAATGTCGTCAAAATTCACTTTCCTTGAGTGAACTACAAACAAAATCGAAAAGTTTCGCACCACTTTCTCCAATTGCATGAAAGCGTTGTTTGCATTTTATGATTTAATCCCATTTGAAAAAGTTCCTTCGTCTCTTAAAACATGCTATATACTTCCTTCTTTACTGTGAACCCATGTCTGTTTCAGTTGCCAAAATTGTAGAAAAGAATGGGCTTAGTGAATCATTATGACAGAAGATCAAAACACTCAAATTATTGAACATTACGAAGTGTACCAAGCAATTTAATTTACATTCCGACTCGGAATTTTCGTGTCTTAATATACACTTTACAGCCCCCCTCCCCCCATTGCTAGTTGTGTCTTTCTTGATGCGATGTGAATTATGCCCAAATGACTGTTCTCGACGCCAAAGGCTATTTTTAGCGGTGCATCATAAAGATAACACTGAATTGCTCATTGAAGGCGGAACGGACGCACCTACACACCAATTACGCAACCTTTTATCAGCCATCCATCTTTCTAACCAGAGCCAGTGGCTTTAAAACTAGCTTGCGAATACGCTGGCATCGAACCGATCAGCATTCAAGCTTCGCCAAACTACACCCGGGGCGCGATACGCCAACGGAATTTCAATTCTGTTCCATCATACACTTCGACTTGTGATCCGATCTAAACTCGACGAAAAAAAAGTTTGTTTTCTTTGTGAGCTGCTGTATGTTTTCGATGCCTGCGAGGAGCAGTAAACGTCATCGCCGGTCAAATAAGCAGGAAGTATAGTACTACTGCTGTGGAACGATCGCCATTACAACAGACGGCGACGATGCGACGGTGCAAAAAACGCAAATCTTCGCACATGTTTCGAATATTCAACTTGTTCGCCAGCTTACCTGTCTAAAGACTAGATTGTAGGTAGTGTTGATGTCGATTAAGATAATAGCCATACGTGTGGGTGTCTTCGGGTTATCGAATTTTGTCAATGATAATAAGCATACTACAGTTCGAAGCATCCGGACGGATAACGCCATGTCTGACAGCGTCAGCTTTAATGACGTATGTTGAATTATTCATCAGATCAATCCAAAGTGTGCTGGCTGGAAGTTATGGCGCAGTTCTGTATCGTATCTGACCAGCTTAGCGATAACCGGCTGGCTATAAGTGGAAATGAACAGAAACTCCCATCTGTTTGGAAGCAGCTAACCGCTCGGCACAGGCTAAACCATTCTCAAATCAATTTGCGTACTTCCTTTCATTGTTTTCGATCTGCCGCACGAGGAAACCGATATCCTGAATAACAATTCGAGGTGATATTGTGGGTGTTATGGCAAAGTGCACGGAACTTTTATCGCAAATGTGAAAATAATCAGGTTCGTTAGGACTTTACAAAATCTTGAATGTATTTTATAAATGCGAATTACGGTGTCGCCATTTTCTTCCGCAGAAAAATCAGAACGAAATCGTAAACCTCGCTCAACAAATGTGCAATATAGTCGTTTGACCCACTTCCTCAAACGATGTCGAAGACCAACATCCGCTGGCCTGCGGCGTTGTGCTATTTTCTCGAGTGCCATTCGGCTATTTTCCTGTGTACTCTACTCCTGCCTCCCTGGTTGAATTGGTACTACCATACCGGGAAGCTGTCCCACAACTTGTGTACCCCGGTTTTCGAGTGGTCGTGGACAATGATGAATGCAGTGTATGTTTACAGTTTAGCCAAGACCAGGCCACAGCGATGATGACGCTTGTTTTAAGACGAAATCATTGTGGTCAGTTGTGTAAAGATGCAAGAACTAGTGAAGGTTTCGTGAAGCTGAAGAACGGGGTGATCTAAACATCCCAAAGAAAGAAGTTCTATAAAATCCCAATTAGCCCACTGAATAGTAATGAAATCCTGTTTAAAATTGATTTTATTGTGCATTGTATTACATTACCTTGATGAACTCCAAGTTATGCCCTACTTTTGTTTGCTGTTTCATCTTTTATTATATCCGTGAAAAACTATGAGAAAGTTGCAACAGGTTGTTATACACATTAAAACCATTGCGATAATAACAGACCATGCACAAATTACGTTTTCAGCTAAATCGAGTTCCATTGCTGATTGCTGAAAGATGTGCGTCGAAAGTAAACCCATTATCCGGCGGAGTAGGTCGGCGCTTCTGGCATGCTGGGGCCAACAGACATGCTAGCGCACAGCTGGCGGAAGAAAAAGAAAGGTGAACAGTTTTGCTTATGTTTTTGCCAGCGGGCAGTGTTTTTATGTACAGCGGAGAAACAGCGCTGAAATTGCAAATTTGACTAATTCGACTGCGGGAGCTGCAGTAAACAGCTTACGGGAGGATGGAAGGCGTAAAATTCGTGCGTGTATATAACTTCCCAAATAACAGCGCGAAATTGCAACGCATATATTCAAACGGGACAAACTAATCAAACCGTCAGCTGGGTAGCCGCGCATCTAACGCGAGATGGAAGTTGGCATCATCAACGATTAGAATTCTCTAGTATCGATTCGAGGCTGCCCGTTTTATATTACATGTACTGGATGAATAAAATATATCAGTATAAATAATATTATTGAACAAATGAAGCAATTTATTGTTTTTCTTAAAACCCCCTGTCTTTAGACTTGCATGGCAGAAACTAAATACCTATATAATTTCCCGGTCATCAAGCTAAGCTCTTGCTCCAGTACTGATATTAGCTATCAATGCACACTGGGCCAGAAATGGAATCTAGCGGAACGAAATTTATAGCACTCTTAGGGTTTGACCAATCGGTTTCCGATCTTCTCGTAAATTTCCAAAAAAATTTAAGAGATGGAAATTTTGTTTTTTCTACGAAGTTACATACAATTTTCTGATCTAAAACTTTGTCGAAAACTGCAGACCTCTAGCGTGTAAGAATAAAAGTTGATGTCGAAGCGCCATCTCTGCGGCCAAATCGCGAACTAAACTGAGCGTCAAGTTGGAGTTCTTATTACACTGAGAAACTTTGCTGAAGACTGCGCATAGGTTGGATAGAGTATCAAAGTACTGGACCGTGTATTCCATGCAATGAATACATAGCAATTGTATTTTTATATGAAACCTATGGTTATATTCGAAATTAAATATAAAAAAAACACCAAAAAACACTTCTTTTAATTTTTCAGAAAATAAAGATTTTTTGATGGACATTTTTTAGAAAAAATCATGGTTTGCTAATACTTGCTACCCGCTGAGATATCTACTGCACAAAATTATGTATTTTTTTTTCAAATTTGGTGTATTGTTTTTACTTAAGTACTTCAGAAACTTTTGTACTCGGAAGAAAACGACGTAATTATTAAATTTCTATCGAGAAAAAAATTGTAAGAAATTATTTCGATTGAATTCATAAAATTATCACAATGAAACGTGAAATTCAGACAAAATATATAAAAACTCGTAGATCTCTGAAACTTGAAGAGTTAGAAATTTTGTATATTCTGTGAAGTTTCATGAAATTTAGAGATCTACAACTTTGTTGAATACCGCAAAGCTCTAGCGTGAAAGGGAAAGCAGTTGGCATCGCAACGCCACCTTTGCGGCTAAATTCCGAACCAATTCAAACATCCAAAATGACGCCCTTACTATGCCAAGAAACTTTGTAGAAGATCGGAAACCGATTGGTCAAACCATAAGAGCGCTATTAATTTCGTTCCGCTAGATTCCATTTCTGGCCCAGTGTGCAATGCTGACACCTTTGAGAAAGTTGAGTCTGGTAAATAGACCTTCCTATCTGCGCTAGTATTAGTGGTCGATTTCACTAATAGAAGTTTAATTTTGGTTGCAAATAATCAAATTCCTCCTGCCCCGAGCTTTTATTCAAGTTGTAAGCCGATTTTTAGTTTTATTTCATCTGGTTTTCCACTAAAACAAAGTTTGTTAAAACAGGTAACACTAATGAACTAGGATTCATAAGTGCAATATTTTTCGAAATTGAATATCAGCTGATTTTTTGGTTAAAAACAAATCGATTTTATTAGGATACAGACTAAGCCTGTATTGGTGAGATCTGGCGTAGAAAGATCTATATTTGGGAATCTACGCCGACCTTACTTTATGTCATTAACACTGAAAATAATTCTCACGCTCATACTAAATGCTCTTTACACATGAATGCCAATAAACGAATCCAATCATTTTATCGATTTTCAATGGAATCTACGGCATTTTGACGTGTTTTGACATTAACGTGTAATCTGAATGTTAGGAGATTGATTACAGTATGCATGACATAGCAAACCAAAATGTAAAACAGTTGATTTTGTAATGTGACTGAATCCACGTAGATATGAAATGTTTCCTCTACGAGCAAATGTGTAAGTGAAATTTACTTCGCAGTATCGTGTCGATTTTTTATAGTGAATAATCTCAAGATTCCCTACATAATACGAATTTATTCACTACTTTTGCGTGTTGGTCATAACAACAACACTATATTGCAACCCTTAATCGATTGCATCACTGGAAACACAATAAAAAAAAATATATACGTAAAATATATGTAATTAGATGGTGCATCTACTGAATGGTCCATAAAAGAGCAATATACCCTATAGTGATTTATTTTTTTTAATTTTAAATTTCATCTTACATCGTGGTCTCAATGATATAAGTTTAAACCTAGTCTAAAGTTAACAATACAGTTCGCGAACGTTGTCTAAAACTGACAGAAGAAATATTAAAGTCAACGACGTGACTCCATCACACAGTGGTCCAATAAGGTAAAAAGTGGAACTTAATTCCATAGCGCCTTTCACCTCCATCCTAGCTTAATATTGCCTTCGGAACAATTGTTTGTATAAATGACCCACATAATCGCAAATTGTTAAAAGTTATGAAAAGTTTATTTTACTAAAAATAAAAAAACTAACTTTTTTATGAAAAGAGATAGAGGATGATTTATTCAGGAAAGGTGTAGAAAATTCGAAAATATGAAACTTTGTTGAACAAATGAAAATCCTATCTTAATTCGGTACAAAGTTACCGTTATAAAGTATGTTATATGGAACTTACTTAAAATTTAGTTTTTTGTACTTGACTTTTGTTAGTGGCATGTTACACGAAAATGTTGTTCGAAGGAATTGTTAGAGCATACAAACCACACATTTTTGCCAAAGACCATACATCTCCGGGACTTTTCCTTACAAAGTTATATCATATTGTAGCATATTTTTTCGACAACTTCAAGAGTTTATAGGTTAAAAAGGGGCAAGTGGAATCATGATGTCAATACTTTTTCTTGAAGTTGAGCTGAAGTGCTATAAACTCTTGTAGGTTCCATTTGTCCTAATCCTCCCATATTATAGTACGGTGAACATATGTTACAGTAGGTTTTCATATATTAAAAATACAAACTTTTTCGTGTTAAGAGATAGAGGAACGGTTTACTGGGCAAAGTTTTAGAACGTGCAAAAATATGAAACTTTGCTGAACAAACAAAATTCCTGTCATCATTGGGTACAGAGTTACAGAGTATTTTATATAAAAGTTAGTTTTTTCTACTTAACTTTTGTTAGTTACATTTTACAAGAAAACGTGGTTCTAAAAGTATTTGAGCATACAAAACACACATTTTTGTTGAAGACCACACATCTCCAGGACTTTTCCTTGCAAAGTTATATCATATTTTAGTTTATTTCCTCGATATTTTTAAGAACGTATAACGTAAAAAGGGGCAAGTGTCAGTATTGATTAATATTCAACCATTCGCAAGAAGTATCGTTACATCTTAAAAAAAATATAACAAACAGTAGTGGACCTAGATTGCTTCCTTGAGGCAGGCCAAAGGATGGAGTCAAACTTTCAAATACTGGTGATCCGATTTTCACGAAGAGCTGTCTATTGCTCAAGTAATAGCGAAGCCAGCTGCAAATGCTGTCGGAGATTCCATGACGACGCAGCTTAGCAAGGAGGATATTATGATGAGCGGTGACAGTTTTTTTTAATTTTTTTTATTTTTCATTGCTTAATAAGGTCAAATGCGGCCTTTTTGTCGGTGTATACTGAATCAACCTGAGCTCCACCATCCATTGTGCCGATACAAAATAATGTGAATTTGGACAGGTTAGTGTTCACGGAGCGTTTGGGATAGAATCCATGTTGGGCAATGCTAATATAACTCCTACAAGAGCTGAACAGCATATTCTTCATGATGATTTCGAAGCATTTTTATTCAGTTGATAGGGAGGTTATACCACGATAATTAGAAATGTCGGATTTATCGCCTTTCTTGTGCACCGGTAGCATATAAGAAATCTCAAATAGGTGAAATAATGAAAGCAAGTAAAATATACTCGAATGATACCAATACATTCATCAAAGCCTTGAGCTTTGCTTTCCAGGTTTTTGACTTCACTTTCAGAACTTTTGGAATAATATAATTTTCTTACGCTATCTTGCAAGGGAGGGAGGGGGTGAATTGATTATCTTGCGTAAGAAAAACATTGTTAGTGTAGCTGTTCAAATAATCATGTTTATAAAATTCATGAAAAGAAAATTACGGAATTACTCGAATAAAGGACAGAAGAGGAAACGAAGTACTGCGCTTGCTTCATAATGTTAAAACTGAAATAAAATTCTATATACATAAAAAAAAGTATCTTATAATACTTTTTTTTATGAAATAAAATTCTATATACATAAAGAAAGTATCAAAAAATCTTACGATGTCTTACAAGGAAGGGAAGGGGGTTTAAAAAAGTGGAAAAATATGCTTACGGTATTAATGAACGACCCCTAAGTAGGTAAATGAATGGGACAAATTTTAAGTCAGAGAACGTAAACAACTTTAGGTAGAGAAACGTGCGGCCTGGTGATCCATGCCTTGTCGGGGAGTTTTAGGTAGACACTTGAAAAACCATGAGAAGTGATTACCTTGATCTCTGTTAAGGAGCGTAACTGGGTTTTGTTCGAAAATTTCTAAACTTTCTGCGACATCCAAGGGGATGTTACGGATCGAACTAGACTAACATTATCGGTGGTCATAGCGTGATCTTCATGAAAAATATGTTCGGCTATTTTGGATCTGAAATGGTGAGTTATTCTCTTTTACGAGTCTTATTTAGGTTTTATGAGTTCTGAAGTACGTTCCTTAAACCGAATGTAAACCTTATCACAATGTGGACATGCAACTTTATAAACACCTGCCCTATGCAATTTGTCGATAGTGTCTTTAGTAGAACCCAATCTTGTTTTAATTTGGATATTTCTGCTACTGTAGATAATATCCATCCCAAATTTCCTAAGTTTTTTTATCAAGTTGATGGGTAAAATTAACATCGTATTCAACAACTACCCTCTTCCGATGTTCTGTTAGCGGTGTGAGTGTTGTGTAAGATTTCCTGTGTTGGAATTGATTCTTTTCATCACAAATAGCTTGCATGGTTCCTGGAGATCCAATGGGAAATTGGGTCACTCAAGAACAACAGAGCCACCGGTTAGGACAGGCTACCGGCAGAGCTCTATAAACATGGAAAAGAGGCACTAGCAACGGCACTCCACTGGGTAAGAAGTTGTATGCCCTATCTATAAAACGGGCGATCGGCTACAATGCAGCAACTACCGCGGCATAACTCTGATCAACGCTGCCTACAAAGTTCTTTCCCAGATTCTACTCCACCGTCTATCTCCTTTAGCGTAAGAATTCGTAGGAGAGTACCAAGCGGGTTTCACACAAGCACGCGCTACTACGGATCAAATTTTCACCCTCCGGCAGATTCTCCAGAAATGCCGGGAGTGCAACGTGCCACACATCATGTTTTCGTGGACTTCAAGGCAGCGTATGATTCAGTCGATCGAGACCAGCTATGGCAAATAATGCACGACTACGGTTTCCCGGATAAACTGACACGACTCATCAAAGCTACCTTAGACCGAGTGATGTGTTACGTGTGCGTATCGGGGACACTCTCGTATCCCTCGAAGCGCGCAAAGGGCTGAGACAAGGAAATAGATTATTATGCACGTTGTTCAACATTGTCCTTGAGGGTGTAATACGACGAGTGGGCATCGAAACGAGGGGCACGATTTTTAGTAAAGATAGTCAACTCATAGGCTTCGCAGACGACCTGGACATTATTACGAAAAACTCAGCGACTGCGGAGGTAATCTACGCCAGACTTAAAGTGGAAGCTAAATAAATTGGATATGAAAGGAAGAGGCTGGAAAGAATCCAACATTCGTCTCCCACGGACAGTGATCATGGACGGTGACGAACTGGAAGTGGTAGAGGAGTTCGTATACTGGGGATCACTGGTAATCGCCGACAATAGCACAAGTAAGGAGGTCCAACGACGTATTCGAGCTGTAAATCGAGCCTACTTTGCCCTTCGCAGGACGCTTCGATTCAGGAGCCGTAGTTCTTTATGGACTCGAAACCGTGACGTTGCTCACGGAGGACATACGCGCACTGGCCGTATTTGAACGGAAAAGTTGCGGACAATATTTTGTGTAGTACAAACCGAGAGCGGACAGTGGCGTGGGCGTATGAACCACGAGCTGCAGGGACTACTTAAAAAGATTCAAATTGTACACCTGACGACGGTCGGGAAGGCTGCGATGGGCCGGGCATGTCGCGAGAATGGACGACAGTGCGGTAAAATCGGTTCTCTTCAAGGACCCAACCGGCACCAGGAATAGAGGGGCCCAACGTGATAGATGGTTGAAGCGGATCTGCGAGTATCGAGACGTCTAGGAAATTGGCGACGAGTAGCCCAGGACCGAGTAGACTGAAGGAAAATTCTTGATATGGCACGAGCTATTACGGCTCTAGGCTGCTGAAGTAAGTAAGTAGAGTAGATTTCCAAACACCGGAAGGTCTCTAAATATCCCGGAGAGATGGAAGTGACAGATACTGGTCCTGTTGCCGAAGGCTTGGAAACAGTCGAGGAACCCATCGGTATACAGACCAATCTGTTTGCTGAACACTGTTGGCAAGTTGGCTTGAGTGGATTATCCTCGAAAAACTGGTGAAGTACACAGAGGGTGTAAACGGTCTGGCAAGTATTCAATTCGGCTTCCGAAAAGGTAGGTCCATGCTGGATGCTATTCTCTCCGTCATCAAGACGGCGGAGGTGGCAGTCCAGCGCCAAAGGAAGGGCATTCGCTATCATGCTTGACGTGAAAAATGCGTTCAACAGCACCAGCTGAGATTCTATAGCATCCATGTTCCGGTGTCGTTGTACAAGATTTTGGAGAATCACTTCCGTAATCGAGTACTAGTCACAAAAGAGGGTCAGGTATGCGTTTCAATCATTACAGATGACCGCATGGTTCCATCCTGGGCCCAGTGTTGTGTAATGTCATGTACGACGGAGTGTTGAAGCTAAAATTCCCTGTAGGGGTTGTGATCGTCGGTTTTGCGGAAGACGCTAGAGATCTACGGCGAGTTGATCGATGAGCTCGAGCTAATGGCCGGGCACTGCATACGCAAGGTTAAATACTGGATGCACGCAAGAAAACTACAGTTAGCGTATCATAGGGCGGAGGTCATGGTTGTAAATAATCGTAAATCATCTCAAAAATTATCTCAAAGCTATCTTTGAAACTCTTTGGGGTTATGGTTGACGACAAGCTTACGTTCAAGAGCCCCGTCAACTATTTTTGTAAGAGAGCCTCAACGGCTACTGCAACACTGGTGCTTATTACGGGAGTCACTTCACGGTGAAATATATTTCACTCTCACGCCCACTTCACTTTTTTAGCCCTATTCCCGATTCCACCTCAAGTGAGGTGACAAAAATCACCTTCGTGGAGTGAGATTGACAGTGAAGTGAAATTGAGAATAGGACAAGTGAAATGAGATTGTTTTCCAGCTCAAAAATGTCTAAGTCCAAGAAAGTCGTTTTTCCCCGTTTTTTTAGATAACACCAGATCCTGACGTGTTCTGCATTTCTAAGACATTCGGCATCAAAAAAAAAATGTTTTTTTCGGTATCGAAAATTTCCTGAACTAGTTTGCATTTTTTCATCGGGCAAAAAAATGAAAAATTGACCGCTTTAAGGCACGGATCAAACTCTGATTCGCTTCGTTACTGAAGAATAAATCCTATATTTACCATTGGATCACAAATCAATCAACTTTAAGACTTATGGCAGCTTCGTGGAATCATTTCACCGTTCAAAATGGTCGTGAAATAATTCCACGCGAAACGTCGCTTTTTCCGTTCTCACTTCACTGATATGACACTCATAATAACCATGATTCCACGGCAGATGTCACTTCGCGATGTTTTTCTCACTTACGTGAGTCCCGTAATAGGATTTTGTTCACTTCACTCTGATTTCACCGTGAAGTGACTCCCGTAATAAGCACCACTATCTCGAATAATGTCGAATAAAGGGTGTCCCACATCAGATTGCATCACGGAAAAACGCTGTAGAAAATTACCTATTGGGTATTTTGTCCTGAAAATTTGGGTGGAAGTAGTTTGGAGTGTATTGTTTGCACTGTATTTTTATTTCTGTCAGCTTTTAAAAAATTGGATAAAATGCCGTTACCCGAAAAGCAACGTTATAACGTTACTACGAAACCCTGAACATCAAATGAAAGGAGAAATGCGGTCAGAATGGATGTTCTATTAGTGATCAGGATCACAAGCGTGTTGTGAAAGCTTTTACGCGGAATCCCGATGCTTCGGTCAGGGATATGGCCAAATAATTGAATCTGTCCAAGATCAGAAGGAACTGTATAGTCAGAAGATTTCCAATCGTGACGACGGCAAAATACGGTGAGAAAGTCACGGGCCCGGACACTTTAAAACCCAAATGCTGACGAAGCCTCATTGTCTCATCGTATAAGATAAGACTTTGGTCAAGGAGAACTTCCGGGGCTACTGTTCTTCACTGCCCAGCACAAGTTGCCGGAGAAAATGTGGAAGCAGAAACTTTCAAAGTTTGCCATGAAATACTTGTTTTGGCAAGCGATCTGCTCATGTGGCAAAAGAAGTGCGCCGTTCGTGACTACCAAAACTGTAGACGGGGAAATCTATCTCAAGAAGGGGCTACAGGAGCGTCTGCTTCATTCTGTTGAAGCAACACGAGAGATCTTCTGGCCGGATCTTGCTTCGTCCATGAGTGGTACGAATCCAACGCGGTCACTTTCGTACCCAAGGACATGAGCTTCCCCTCTCCGACGCACAGAACAAAGACCAATGTTTTATTTTTCTATTTCTTTATTTATTTAGTATTTATTTATTTATTTATTTAGTATTTATGCTGCGATACCTTGGCATTTGCTTTAGTCCTCTCCGTAGGTATTTGAAAAAATCATACGGGTTTTTCCAACATCACATCGCTTTTCCGTTTGTTTGTAGAAACATCGCTATTTCGTTCAATCAAATTCGCAAGTTACAATGTCTGGTCGTGACAAAAGAGGCAAAGTCAAAGGAAAGACACGTTTATCTAGTTCAGGGCTTCCATTACCGGCAGGTCGAACTCATCATCTGTTGCGTAATGGTCGCTATTGCCCAGGAAGGTGCTCTACCGAAAATCCAAGCTATTCTTTTTTCAAAGAAAACAGAAAAACAGGGATTGTTCGATGGAGTAATATGTTAGTGTGTTTTTAGTTTTTGACTCTAATTCAAATTTAAAATTTTACATAAAATTTTCGTTGAACGTGATTCCGTTCCACTCATGCTGTTTTGTTTTGACGATGGAGTGGGTGCCCCCAGGCGCACATTGCCAATATGTAACACGCAGCAGGTTGCACTTTTAATAGTTGATTGTCTGCCTTCTAAAGCACGACATGACACGTTTCTTGGTTTATTGTTGTGAGAACTCCATCGGTCTGGTTTCACTGGTAGCCAACATAAATGAGACTTATTTTTCATACATAGCCCAGCGAACAAATTGGTTCATATAACTCGCGCTCAACTCTGTTGAGTAAATCCTTATTTGGTAGAAAATGATCATCTAAGAAGCATGAAATACGTCTATGTGTACAAATCTGCAGGCCTATACGTAAATCGTATGCAAAAATTGGTTACGATTTTCTATAACTTCGCAGGCTATATTAAATGGCCTCAGTTGAAACTTCAAATTGTATTTCATACGACTTCGAGGAATGACGCATTTTACAATTTTATATGACCCGTTAAATTGTTTCATATATAATTTAATATTGCGTTTCATAGGATTTAAATTTTATACGATATAAACAAATTTAATGTTGCATCTTGTGTAATTTCAACTTGATATCCACATTTGAGCGACTTAGAATTAACATCCTTTTACGACTTCTGGTTTGCTGGGAGTATTCCTACATACGAAACGAAATGTTTACGGGCAAGGGAGTGAGAGAATATGAAACAAACGAGAAGTCTTTATTAAGAAGATGTAATGTCCTGAAAAGACGGTAAAAGTTTGACCTCACAGCATAATTTCAAACTTCATACTCATGTCTGCCACCAGTTAATGCCAGCACGAAAAACAAATTTTCCCAGTCGCACATCGGCAATATGTAATACGAAACAATTGCACTCTTGTTATCTGCTTCCATACGACACGAGAACAATTTGATTGTCTTTCTTCAAAGCATACTCGGTCAAAACTTCATCAGCTTCTAAGTATTTTATAACAGCTAGTAGATAGACTACTACATTGACATACGTCAGGCTGTCGTTATTCTACGTTAAACTTAGGTCGCTTTTAGTAATATCGACTCTTTTTTATTAGTGCGAATCCATTCTCATTTTTTACTTTCTTAATCTCAATTTAAGAACAAAACATTGCTCTTTCAATTATTTAGAAATCGTGCGTCAGTGTTACACGTGATTATCTTATACGTACATCAAAATACGATTATCTTACCAGGGTTAACAAGAAAACTAAAATGATCAAACCAGATTTATCTGGTTTGACTGTTTGATTCATGTGTGTCAACGAAAATGAGCAAAACAAGCTAATAATCAAATTCATATTAAAATTAGTCTATTTCCGCTATCACAGTGTCAATAACCGATGCCCAAGAAGCCACCTTCATCCTAAGGCGTGACACTTTGGATGAAATTTTGAATGATGTCTTAAATAATGATCGAAAATAATATAAAACTGCCAATTGATATTCAAAATAACGGAAGTGATTTTATTTGAAAAGAAATGAAACATGTTTTGAGTTCATACACATAAATTGAGTTCAGAAAATCAACGTGAAAGTAGTGTTGGATTAAAGTTGATACATCGTTTGAGAATGATACGAATGAAACAAATAAGTTTAAAAAGAAATATCACTAGAAGCGTTATGAAATAAAATTAAAATTAATACCATGAATTGAAAGTAGTCTCAAGCCTATATTGACGTAAGTACGCAATGCAAAAATTCCACACGAATGAAAAATTGACGTAACCTAAAGGTTTCCAACGCTTCATTGCAGTTACAGTGGTAAATCGATGTGTAACCCTCCGCATTAGAATAATACAGAAAATTACAAAGCTCGTTCGAGTCGTTCTTTGTTCTGTGCCTGGGTACATTTTTCCGGTGCGCTGTGGAATACACGTTATTCAATCGCACGGGGCGGGGTGGCCACTGTGGAATGTGTTTTCCACCAGTTTCGGATCCAATTAACGTTTGTGGCTTTTTTTTTGTGCACAAAAACGTGTTTAAGCTGTGCGGCGGTAGCAGATCATAACAATGCGTGGGTGTATTTTGATTTGACAATTACTTCAGTCGGCTCTGCAATGGTATTGAAAATACTATGTTATAATCAAATTTCACGATCTGCCTAGTAAGTTTTTCGGTTGGCTAAAAATACGAAACTGATCCGTTCAGGTGAAGTAATCTGCACATGACACGTGCGAAGAAGACTGTGGAAATGTTCGGAGAAGTGTAGTCATTCCTGCAAGAAAAAACATTTCTTTTTCGGTCCAATACTCGATTCGAGCACGTTGTATGCGGCCAAGACACGTGAGCTAAGCACTGCCGTGCAAAGTTCTGTTTCAATTAAAAGTTCGGAGTAAATCAGAACCTTTCCTTTCATTTCACAAGTGCTTCTTCGCCGTCCCATTGCAAGGTGCGCGTGACCTTGCCAGCTGAGAAAGCCAAACACTCGGATGACCGTGAACTAGTGTTCTGACAGAGCAGATGATGTTCAGTGAAGCTACTTGACAAGGCAATGCAGTGTGTGAGTACGTGTGAGGAGGATGGAACTTCTCAGTCGGAGCATATGGGCTTCCGTTGAAGTGCCACCGACCGACCGGGGTGAAGAATGGTTTCGCGGAACAAACGATCCCCACTACTGTCGACAGCACTGCAGCAGCCAATGGCTTTGTCGCAGCGTAACTTTAATTACAATGAGTGGTGTCTTTCTGTTTTGTGTCTTACTGTTACGTAACGTAACGAGCCTAGTTTGAACGAAACGGAGGGAAAAAAATCACAGGAAGGTTGTATGCAAAGCCACGACCGCAAGCTTGAAGTAGAATACTTTTACAAGAAAGACAACTCGGCTGCTTGCGTGTCAGTCATTTTTTCTAGTAAATAAACGTTGACCGTTCATTGGCAGTATTGTAATTTCTTTTTGTTTGATATTTTGAATGAAGTTCATTGAATATTTTTGAATTTTGTGCAAATGAGAAGTTGAAGTGCTGCCGAATTGTAATATGCACATTTAATACGACATCATTAAACGGGAACGGAACAAAGGCTACGGTTATGCAGAACGCGAATGACGGCGCGATGCGATTCGCCTTACCGTGGTGAAATGTACAGCTCTTTTTAAGGCGAAGTAGAGCTATACATTTCAACACATTTCGTCTTGCCGAATCGCATCGCGCCGTTATTTGCGTTCTGCATAACCGTAGCCAAACACTAAGCGACGCACGTAACACGTAATAATAGTCAGAGTATGCATGTAAATGAAGATAATTAACTTTGGATTATAGCGCAGAACGAGAAAACATCAACTCTTTAAATATTCATTTTTGTTCTTCAAATTTCTGTTGTTCAATTTAATAACCGATGAAATGTCTGTTTATTATCTGATGCAGTTCTTATATAGGCCAAATGATTCATTCCCAATTTACTAGGTCCATAACTCTGCCGACCGTGCTTGGGAAAGCAATCGTATAACGACCAATCAGAGGTCGAATTTTGTGTTTTGACAAGGCTTAAGGATTTTCAATAGTATAATAGTTCGAAAAATAAAATTGCAATTTCATGCATCTGGTAGGAATCTTAGAAGATTTTCTAATCGATTGCTGCAAAAACGAAGGAAATCCATCGAGAACTAACCGATTTATTAGCATTTGAAATTGGACATATATCTCACTTTTTTCAGCTTTAGATTTTCATTTCACATCCCTATGTAGCCGAACTTCCTGAGAGAAGTATTCTACTTCAAAAGTAGGAGGTTGTATCCAAGACACGACTGCATAACTGACGTAGAACTACACACACTATTAACAAATGCATTGTTGTAAGTGTTTCATTGATGAGTCATAAAGTCTACTAATGCTTGCATTGTGCTGCTTCAACAGTGGGGGAATAAAGACACTGAAAACACGAGCTGTAATAGCTGTTTCACATTCAGTTCTAGGCCGATACAGATTTAAATTGCTAGTATCCAGCACAGATTGCTCGCTTGAGTTGTCGAAAAATTATTAACCTTCAAATATCTCTTTATTTGCCTTGAGAAAGGCATTTTACTGCTCAAAATTGGATTTGCTGATGACAACCTTTATGCTGCCTCAGTAGTGGGGCAATAACGGCCGTCTGACGACCCACGCTGAGTAGTGAGAAGAACCGCGCTGCTCCTGAGACATGGTGACCAACCACAGGGCAAGTGATTTGTTTGATTCAAAGGCAACCACAGGCGCAACAAGCTGTTACCTCTGAGTGCTGATATCTGCTGCTACTGCTGTCAACGTTGTGGACGGCTAGCCAGCTCATCTTCCGACTAATGAATGCAGCTGGTTTTACCAGAAACTCTTTTATAGCCAAAGGTTCCACGAAATAGGCCACGCCTTTCTGTTCAGTTTTACTATTCTCTAATGTTCTTTAGACAAATCAAAGCCTTTGTAGTGCTCCAACAGTGGGGGTATTAGGTAGATAAATAAAGTAAATTTTTTGATCGCGTCGCGACAGTATTTGATTGCTAGGAAACAGCACAGAATGCTTGTGTTATTGTCAAAAAATTATTAACCTACAATAACTTGTTCATTTGCCTTGAGAAAGGCATTTTGTTGTTCAAAATCTGTAAAAGCTGTTTTCGTACTTAGTAAATAAGACGGCCGCGACAGATTGTATTTTCATGGATTCAGCACAGAATGTGTTGTTGCCAAGATAAAGCAAAAGCTTATTGCGGGAAGAAGGCCGAAGCCCTTAACCGGTATATCGAGACGTTTGGTGTTACCTCGCTGCTGCTTCGATACGTGATGTGATTTGTTTACTGGCGCAACCCGCTGCTGCTTTTTCCGCAATTCGCTACGATGCGGCTAATTAATTAAACTATTCTGTCGATCTTCAACAAGGCTTGACAATTTTCAATAGTACAATAGTTCGCATGATCAATCAACACTTTTCTCCATTTGGATGGATGCGTGTATAATTTTCCAATCAATTACAGGAAGAATCAAGGAAATCGGTTAAAAACAAACCGATTTATAAGCATTTAAAAAGGGACATTTTCCGTCCCATTTTCGTTATTAGTTTTCCTATTTACATCCCTATGTGGTAGGCTAAAGAAAAACGTAGTTCTACGTCAAAAAAGCTATTCTCACACATAGTAAATTTAGATTGCTAGGCTAGCTGAATAGCACAGCATGCTGTTGTTTGCCAAAATAAGACCAAGCTTAATCGTGGGGAAGAAGGCCTAAGCCCTCAACCGGCAATCCGAAACGTTTGTTGCTACCGCGCTGCTGCTTTGGTATGTGACCAATCGGCAAATGATTTTTTCAAGCCGAAAGCAAATTCGGCAAACTAGCTGATACTGGCGCAAACTGCTACGCTACGGCTAACTAGGTATGTCGACCCTTTTAGGGAAAGCCAGCAAACGACCAATGAGAGGACGTTATTTTCATTTCAACAAGGCTTGACAATTTGCAATAGTGCAATAGTTCGCAGATTCAAACAACATTTTCCTGCATTTAGGCAGACGCGTGTATAATTTTCCAATCGATTGCTGCAAGAATGAAGGAAATCGGTTGAATACCAACCGACCTATAAGCATTTGAAAAGGGACAAATTTCGTCCCAGTTTTTCAGTTTGCATCCCTGTGTGGTATGCTAAAGTAAAACGTAGTTCTACGTCAAAAAGTTGGGAAGCTCAGTGTTGGCTCTAATTAGAAAAGATAACTTCTACGTGAGATGCCGGTGCGTTACTCAATTCATGTATATATTCATTTTTCGACCATATTAATTATAATTCTATTTTATCAGGCTAACCTTGAAAAGAATATTTTCTCATGTTTTTCTACATTGTTGTCTTTTATTTCTACATTTGTCGTCATTCAACTTAGTTAGGCTTAGTTTTTTCTTTGATTTTTGATAAAAAAAACATAAATCAGATCACATATAAATCTTAACATCAGTTGGATATTTCAGAAAGCAACATTTACTAGTAGCCAAAATTAATTTTTTATTGACACAATTATGTTTGGAAAATTTGAGCTTTTTATGAAAATATGATTTTTCGTATGTTGCTATATTCAGTCATACCTCGATATAAGGCAACCTCGATATAACGTAACTAGATATAACGTAACTTTTTTTTTAAATCTCAAAGTTAGAATACAACAATTGTTTTTCGGGTATAATGTGTTCGAATAAGTATTGTGAAATAAGATAAAATTTATCTTTTTTTTTCAATGTTTTGTGACTGATTATGTTTGTTCACGAAAATTACCTTAATAAGGCATAGAAAGGTATATATACACTGCTAGGCAATAGAAAAAAGGTTTTCATGCACCTTTGAGTAACCATCAAAAATTTTGAATCAATGAAAAAAAAAGTTTTTGTGCCGATATATCGTAACGAAAAAAAAAAGTTGCCTTATATCGAGATATGACTGTAGTTTGTTTTGGTGGAGTTTAGGATCAGCTTCAACCTCGTCGCTTCTCTCTTGAAATGCCTAAAAGATTCTTTCACAGCTATACGATCTTTTTTATGTTGATGAGTCAACCGCAAAGCCAAGGAGCATGTGGGTTTTGTGAGGGTGGTAACATTCCTTTTCACGTTTGCTCTTCGTACTACACCT
Source organism: Wyeomyia smithii (assembly GCF_029784165.1). Classification (NCBI taxonomy): domain Eukaryota; kingdom Metazoa; phylum Arthropoda; class Insecta; order Diptera; family Culicidae; genus Wyeomyia; species Wyeomyia smithii. Next base: position 198,066,104 of record NC_073695.1, on the reverse strand, counting down.
TGAATAGCAATGTGGAACAATAAGTTGAAGAGCGCAACCCTCTGCTTCAATCTATCTAACGGCGCGAAAATGCATGATATCTCACCTGCTATTCGTACACATGTTCTTGACCCCTCAGTACAATTCGGGCAAGCTTATTTAGTTTGTAAGAAAACCGTGTTCAAATATTATCTGTTACAGCTCATTTCATTTAACAAAATCGTACGTCGCCTTGAGATCAATTAACTTATGATGTTGCACATTTATACGATTAAATTTGTTAACAACATGAAATTTTAGATGCAGCCTGAAATATGAGGAAGATTATTATTCAATGAACTATTTCCCAGTATTCCACTATGAAGCACGTGCGCCAATTAGATAGTGTTGCTGCAGCAACTTGAAGTTATGCACGATGCGTGTAAACTTATTCCCATTACTTTTACGAATTTCCCCGATCCCCAGTATACAACAACAATCCGTAAATGCTTCCAGCCGGAAGGCACCGCATTTTGCCGTGTAACAATTGTGCCTCGGTGTTGAAATCATGCACGAAGAGCCCGGTCTGAGCGCCACAGCCGTTAATTGGGGGAAATCATGCATCGAAATTCTCGTGATTGTATCTGTTCTGTAATGACGCATGCCGTCGGCAAGAATGGCGCGAGACACATGCTGTTGTCCGCGTTGGATGACTAGATGGCCAGAACTTGAACAATCGGTGGTGTGACAATCACACAGGCAATCGCCCCGGGTGTTTGGATTTTCAACCATAATTAGAGAGGTGCAATTTCGTTTAAATTGATCCCCTCAACAGTATCTCGGTTGATCGATCGAGTAAGTGGAAGCAATTTTGATTCACTTATTGTTTGTTTTGTGTTAAGTGACCGTGAATTAGTAAATCTAAATGTAGAATGCGGAAATAATCCCAGTTGCATTCTCGGGCTAATGATTTTGCGTTGGTGAAACGACAACGCACAGTGGGGCAAATTGGTCCGTTGGCGCGACAAAACCTCATAACTCCTTAACAGTTGTTTTCACAGTGTTCATATCTTTGGCAATGTTGTTCACCATAAAAACATCTTCTTGAAAAATGTATTTAGGCAGCTTTAGCTTTTTTTCTACAGATGGCGCTGACATCTATCTTTTGAATAAATGGTGCTAGCCATTTTGCTTCTTCGGAAAAGTTGTTCATATCATCAATTGACATAAAGTTGTCGAACATATTACAACTGTAGGACTGACCGTTAACGAGATAACATTATTTTCATTATTCATAAACCCAAAATTTCAGTAACGAATTATAACTGGGACTTAAGTACATATATTTCAATTTCAGATATATTCGAACTTTCGAGTCATCATGAAATGAATTATTGAAGGTTCGTAGTTGCCTTTGTATAGTTTTTTGTTAACCTATGATGTGTCATCATATTTGATAAAGAATATAAAATATAATTTTTATGTTTTTGTTTGTGATAAAATGTTTCAAATGGGAACATTGTTCAATTAAAGATTAGTTGGTCATGTTCCCTTTCGAAGAGTTCCTCTTGTTCAATTTTATACCATTTAACATGAATACTAAACGCTTACTTTTGTTTAAAACACTGTTCACCCAATAACAAACTGTTTCCTAGTACTAATAATCATTTCCGAGGGGTCTTAATACTACTGGACATCAGTTTCGAAAGACCCCCGAACATTATCATGGTCGTGTTGCATACACCGGCATTCAGCAAAGCCTATTGTAGGAAAAACATCGATACGGACACTGCTGAATGACGATTTTTTACATGAATTGACATGAAAACAATCGTTGCGAAAACTCGAATTACTCGGTAAGTCGCAACTAGTAGCAGCTGATTTTCGGTTTAGTACTAGCCAATACCTTGTATATTAGTACAATAATAGTGTCATAGCAGAACAACGTAGAACTTAATGTTTTTCATATTGCCGAAAATGAGGAAAAATTACAAAAAAACTTGTTTTACATACTATGCCTCCTACGAACCTCTTTTCAACAAAACTGTCTTAAAATCACATTACCTATTAGTTTATACTCTGTTTTATGAGGATCATATGAGTTAGCTAATTAATTTCTAAGTATTTGCATGCCCTACTGGAAAATATCTGAGAAAATTTTTTCTTCCATTTTACAAGCCTTGTAAATCCTCACTTTTACAATATTATAGCACATTTTCCAAATAATTTTTCAATGTGAATTATCATTATTTCTAGTCAATAACATGTCTACTGCAAGTAGAAAACAAAATGAGGCATGAAAACTGAATTTCATTTTTTTTAGTTTTGTCGCGACTTTTCTGGGTTCTGCCCCACAGTGCAACGGTTTGATTCTGGATTCGGGTGAATGCCAGTGAAGGTTGTTTGTTTGTTGACAAATATTCTGTGTGAATTATTCGTGTTTTTACATCGCAAGTTTATTGAATTCATTACTAATAAACTTTATTTTTTCTGGTTTCGTTGCAGGTAATAGAGCCTCATAGTTCGTATCGGCTCAAAAAAATAAAAACAGAATAAGTAGGTATGTGCCCTGTATGATAAAACTATATAATTTGTTTAATTCGGTTATCGGTTCAATTTGATAACTACGTAAGGTATATTCGATTGTGTTGAGAAAATTTCCTGCTTCCGCTACTCAGCTCTTAGAAATCTTAATCTGGTTATTTTGCTCAACCTTGCACTTTTCAAGGTTACCCATGAGACTGAAATAAAGCATTCTCATAAATTTTAGGTTTTATTGCTTTTATTGTTGCGTACTAATGTAAAACGGCGTTTTAAAAGCTCCTAATCAACGTTTGATTTGATATCGCGTTTGATGGCATCATCGATAGAGCTCGGTGTTTAAGATCCAGTTGTGAGGTCGCCAGGTACGAGTTGTATACCGCAGGTATCGGCTGACCAAGATCTGTAGCTTGTAAATGTTGTCCGCTGGTACACACTCGCTGGCATATAGTAGTACAGATTACGTGTTAGAGTTAGAATTCAGTGCTGTTGACTGCGTTTACCTCAAGCAATTTGGTCTCGCTGACAATGATGTTGAGACCGACTGACGACTCTCATTTGTCAGTTATCATTGTTTGTTTACCTTCGACTTCACTAGGGCATACAAAAAGTAGATAATAAAGAATAAATTGTTCTTCAAAGACAGTAATAGTGTGGACTTGTGTTGTTAATAGATAGAATTTTCAGTAATTGTTCAACGATGAGCAAAATGGATTAGGAAATCCAAGATGAAATGGATGCTCATCGTCTATTCTCAGCAGTTCTCAGTCGAGAAGAGACGAGTATATAAGTGATGAGTCTCTCTAAGATGATCTCAATCAAACACTATTGTCGTCATCTAACGCTCCTGAGAAGGTTCCATCTAGTGATGCTAGTAATACCGGAGCCCTTCCAGAAAACAAAATTATACGGCTCACTGGAGCTGGCAAAAAGAATTTCAAATACTTTGATACAATTCCCAGGAACCCCGAAAATTAGCTGAAGTTACAATATAAAATACTACCAGGAGACCTGTTGATAATGACCAAACTAAGCGTCGACGAAACCCTATAGGTTTAATAGATCAAATAGCATTGATAATTATCCCCACCTCAAGAAGGCAGCTTACCAACCTGTATCCGGACAATCTTCAAAGTTCTCGGCCCAACGCAGGTTGGATCTAATTAGGGTAAGGTCCTCGATGTTTGGCCAAAATTTTTCTAGCCCAACTTACAGAGTTTATGTGAAAGTTGCAATTATTCCAAAAGATCAACGCAGGAAATATATGCTACCCAAAAGGCATTCTGACGTTATAACGGTAATAAAAAGTTAAGCCAAAGTTTGGTGCTTGTCTCGTCAGGCAAGGGCATATAATCATCATCTGCAAAAGCCTGGACACAGTTCACTGATTAAAGGCGATAGTTCCCAGTATTAAACCATGGCAAAATGCAAGCTTCGTAGCAGTTGATGAACCACCAACCTGATATTTTGATAAGATTGTTTCCGCATAGCTCAGAAGATAACACTGAAAAATCCTTGCTCTACTTGAAAGCCGAAACGATGGTCTAAATCGATGCGTTGAGAATCCTGAAAAGACAAACGATCAAAGATAATTATAATCATGTTCATATTTGAGCTCAAGATTCGGGTTTTCGTTCATAGAGAGATTTGACTTGACCATCATATGTTACGAAGGTGACGGAGGTACCCGTAGAGGTACCTAGAGCCTTTCTGATCCGGGTTTTTATATCACTCTTGGTACCGCCGTCCGGCGTTATCTGGGTAGCAAGATATTGGAAGATTTGTACCTTTTCCCCCTGCTGTACTGGTACTTTGAAGCTGGAGGGATTGCTTGAAATTATCTTCATTGACTTGGCGTTTGCGACGTTGACTTTAAGACCTGCAGTCTTGGAGCTTCAGCGAAGTCATAAAGCTTGCTTTACATATCTGTTCGTCATTGGGCGAGCAAGACAACATCCCCGGCCAGGCGTGCTTGTCATTCTCCTCAGTATGTGAAAAGAGAGGAGAAAAATTTCACCGCGCACTTCCCTTCCAGTATGTGCCTGCGTGTAGCAAATGCTTTCACCACACTGTTTCTTTCTTCACTCCAAAGTGTCTCAACCAGCTTCCAGAGAGACAAACACACTTCCAGCTCACCCCACATCTGATAGAAACAAGAGGGGTGAATCACTCTACAAAGAAAACGCAGGAGTACACAACAGTGTCCACTGGTGAGTAGTCCGGAAGGTGAAAAAAAACGTACCGGGCTAAAATTTAGTCCTCGTGTAGCTACACTGCGAAAACAAATTCCACCAGAGTAAATTTGCCCGGCACGAGCGGCACGAGCAACGCAGTCTATTTTTTTTTCTCCCAATCTCTTTTCCTCTTCTGCCGTGCTCAAGAAACCAACTGTGAAACGCACCGCAGCACAGTGGGGCCGTTTTGAAAAAAGACGGTCAATAGTCTTTACTCACTTTTTCTTACATTTTAGGGGTTTGGTGTCTTCGGAAGAGTTGTTCAGAATACTGATTAAAATTATCTGACGTTTTCATTTAATTGCTTATTGAGCTAGTATTACACTTGGAAAAATTAACTTTTTTTATTTTACGAAATATTCAATTTCTGTCTTCGGCAAAGTTGTAGAGCTATCAATTTCATGAAACTTTGCTGAAGACACAAAATTCCTAGGTCTTATATTTGAAGAGATATAGCTGTCTCCCTTGAAAGACTACCTTAAAACTAGTTTTTTCACTTAAATTATATCTTAACTACTTCTGATCAACTTGAGATGTTCTAGAAAGTTTAAGATAATAATAAAATACAAATTTTTCTAAAAAAAAAGAAGTTAATTCTGTTGAACCAGCTCCGAGATAGAGCGATTTTAAGGTAAAATTATGTCAATTTGCAGAATCAAATTATTTAAAATTGTGAATGTTTGTGAAGTATTACTCAACGTTATTGGTTTGGGCATGTTTTGAGGTACAAGTACACATATTTTTCAGAATCGGGACTCTTCGGGGACTTCGTATTTTCATAGTTTTAAAATATCGCTTTTATCTATTTTGTTCTCCTAAATATGTACTGCCCAAAAACTAGTTTTCCACTTTAATGATATTATAACGACTTCTGATCAACTTAATATGTATTAGACAGTTTAGATAAAAATTCAATGCAAAACTTATGCGGTTACTTAGATATCATATCAACATAAACATAAACAAAGCAAAGCAAAGCATTGGTTCTACCTTCCGATTCGGAATTTAACCTTCTGTTTATTTATACACAGACTTCGCAGCCGACTGTTTAGTGTACAGGACAATTGCAGGGCTGGCGCTACGATCCTACTGACACCAACAGTCTCTTCCGAGCCGAGACTCAAACCTACGATGACTGGCGTGTTAGGCCAGCATCGTACCTCGAGACCATCTCAACAATCAGTAATTCCCACCTGGGCTTATCACTTCACCTCGGACAAAGCTATCATCCAACCTTATCAAAACCCAAAGCTCGAAGTAGGCGGTGCCTTGAGCCTCGAGCCAAGAGCTAGAGAAATATGTCAATATTGTTACTAAGCTGTTTACGCTTAAGTTGTGTTGGTGCAAACAGTGCTTTACACGGATTTGTTAGTGTTTTTTATGAATATATTGCGTATCGTAACAATTAGTGCAATAAGTGTATATCAACCAGTGAGAGGTAAATTGTTCGAAATATGTAAGGCTCAAGGCACCACCTGCTCAGAGCTTTGGGTTTTGCAGCATAACCCGTTAGATTACAGTTGAAGGGTCTTCAATGAAGTTAGCCACGAATTCGACTTTAATCTAAGCAAAACTAGATTTAAAAAAGCAATAATTTAATTAAAGTTAGGTTATAATTGTCTGTACTGTATTCTACTGAAGACTAAATAATAAACTAAAATAAGCATGAGGTTGGATGATAGCTTTATTTGAGGTGAAGCGATTAGCCTAGGGACCTATTACGGATTGATGTTTTGGATACACAAGTAACCGCATAAGTTTTGTATTGAATTTTTATGTAAGCTGTCTAATTCATCTTATGTTGCTCTGAAGTCGTTTTCGGCAGTATTTAGAAGAACAAAGTAGTTAAAAGCGATATTTTAAAACTATGAAAATACGAAGTCCCCGAAGAGTCCCGATTCTGAAAAATATGTGTACTTGTACCTCAAAACATGCCCAAACCAATAACGTTGAGTAATACTTCACAAACATTCACAATGTTAAATATTTTGATTCTGCAAATTGACATAATTTTACCTTAAAATCGCTCTATCTCGGAGCTGGTTCAACAGAATTAACTTCTTTTCTTAGAAAAATATGTATTTTATTATTATCTTGAACTTTCTAGAACATCTCAAGTTGATCAGAAGTAGTTAAGATATAATTTAAGTGAAAAAACTAGTTTTAAGGTAGTTTTTCAAGAAAGACAGTTATATCTCTTCAAATATAAGACCTAGGAATTTTGTGTCTTCAGCAAAGCTTCATGAAATTGATAGCTCTACACCTTTGCCGAAGACAGAAATTGAATATTTCGTAAAATACTAGCTTAATAAGCTAAGACGTCAGATAATTCTAATCAGTATTCTGAACAACTCTTCCGTAGACACCGAACCCCTAAAATGTGAGGAAAAGTGAAAAAAGACTTTTGACCGTCTTTTTTCAAAACGGCCCCACTGTGCGCAGATAGCTCTGCAGTGTGATTATTGTGCGTGATGTCCACACGTGTGAGAAAGTACACCATAGTTCTTTGTCTCGCAAAAGAGAGATTTCAGATTTCACCGCAGTGCGTTTAGGTGACTCAACAGATGAAAATCGTTTGTCGCTCTCTTCTAGCATGAGCGTTGATTTGCTCTTTGGTGTGAGAGCAGTTGTTTTCGCAGTGCAAGATGTTCTCCTACACTCTAGAGGTTTTCTGAGGAGAGAAGACAAGCATGCGGCCAGGTTAAGATCGTTGAGGTGCTCTATTGCTAAAGTATTCCAGCGTAATTCACGGTTCGGTGTGCCCAGTTTCTTGCCACAGAACCCAGTTTATTGCCGTCGGTTCTCTTGGATCATGTTAAGAATTACTGTGCAGAGTACTTTGAGCTTTGTACAGAGCTACGAAATGCCACGTCAGTTACCACTTTCTGTAAGGTTTTCTGTGCTCTGTGAGTCAAATAATTGAATGCGATGCTGAACCAAACCATGTAAAATATTAAAAACAACCCCACAAAAATTAAAAAATATATGGAAAAATGTAGGAATCGAACAGATTTGAAAAAAGTGCAAAAGGGTGGTTTTGTAGCTTGAAAAAGTCATTTTTTCATAAATCACGTTTGGGCAACCTGAAGTCGAAAACAAAAATGCTATAAATAACATTATCTTTCAATTTAGGGCTGAGCACCTTGACTTTTTAAATATCGATTTTTTTTGGGACACATTATGTAGCGCTGTAGAAGAATTTGCTTGATAAAAATGCTGGTTTTTGGAGAGTCTCTCAAGAGTTTTTGTGTTGCGTAACGCTGATCTTAATCTTGACCCCCTCTCCAGAGTTTTTGTGTTACGTAACGTTGAACCTGACCTCCCCCCCTCCTCTATGTAACAAATCGTATCTCTCAAGAAACCCCTCCTCCTTACCTGCTATGGGCGTTACGTAATTTGTGGATGCCGTCTGAAGAGGCTGGGTCAGCAGGGATGCAGTCGATTTCCGGCGTTTTGTTGAACAGACATTGAAAAAGTCTTGCTGATAGCAATTTCTGTTTGTAAATTTCCGAGGTACAATCAATATTAAACAGTTGGCTAGTTTTTTTTGAAGGTACAGATATTTCTGGAGATTGGTTCAAAATATCCAAAAACAGATCGATGGAACGGCGTTGAAAATATTTCATCCAGTGATCTGCGTTCGATTGGTACAGGGGGACTGAAAGAAAATTTCCCTAAAAGCAGTCGATTTCTACAAGAATCACTTAAGCAGCAACTATTGCCTGCACAGCGCGAAACGAACAGAACGCTTTTGCGCCCTCACTCCTATTAATCCAAGTTGCTCCTATTAATCCAAATCCAATGCAAAAGAGAAAGAAAGAGAATGGAAAAAGGGAAACTAAGAAAAGTCAAATGCGTGTATTGCTTGTATTTAATCTTACGAAACTAGTAAATTTGAAGTTTGTGACGATCCATATTTTCGCTTTTCCTATTCTTTTTCATTCTCTTCTGCACTCTTTTCGGAGGAACAATGATGTCTATTGCAAGAATATATTCGAGAACATGACGTGTTAACTTATACAGGCTCATTGTACATTTCCTTATAATCACATACCCCGAGATTGCAAGAGTGTACACTGAAATTGCAAATATCTCAAAAACGGTTGAATTTAACGCAAAATTTGACCTTTAGGCCCTCTGCGCCACCTCTAGACCTTAATGATATTCAACCAATTTTTTATATGTTGATTATTGAACCTCAAGGAGGTCTTTTTGCCTGGGAAAACAGGGCCCGCGAACATTTTTGAAAATAAGCCCCACCCTAACGATACACCGTGCCCCAGTGCTGAGTCGAGAAAATTTCCAGCTCGAAAAGATTCTCAACCTGATCGTGAATCGGACCCGATATCACTACCGTGTGGTAGAGTTAGCCGATCGACATCGCTAACCACAGAGCCACGGGGACAATGAACAATAGTGAAATCTTTGGACACTTTCATAAAAAAATTCTAGTTGACGACTTGTACGGTCAATATTATTGGTTCGATGCGGCTCAAAAGTCAATTTATCACCAAGCGGTACCCCAAGGTCATTAATTTAATTTAGACAAGCTAAAGGTGTACGTCCAATTATTTAAGTAGCTTTTATGTGATCGATGAGAGGAAATTACGGAACAATTCGGAATACTGAATATCCAACAGTTTTTGCAAGCTTTTGGCAGCCGGAAAAATTTGTAAACGACCATAAAAACCTTCAGATTATCAGCATAGAACTACTTCATTTATTCCAAGCCGGGCTGCGACATCATTCATAAATAAAACGAAAAGAAGCGGTCCAGGATAACTTCCGTTGGGGAACGCCGGAAATGCTTGTAAATCATCGGGATGTGTGTTTCCAAATTTGGTACTTAGGCTTCTATCATCTAGGTACGATTGGAACCATTCAGCCAGTTTTTCGGAGTGACCCATTTTAGCGATTTTGTGGAGTAATATTCGATGATCAAGTCTATCAAATGCAGCTTTCAAGTTTTTGTATACAGCATCCACGTCATTTCTAGCACTTTTGACACCATTTTGGTTTGATATAAGATGATATGCTTGAGCCCTGTACCCTGTAACCAGAAAAAAATCCAACTCAATCGAGGCGATTCGAACAATAAAAAACTCAAATTTCTCAGCACTGTCAATGCATGATAAAGTGTGTTGATCTTTTCGATCTGTCAATGGCTTACCTACTTGGTCTTCAAGGTGGCGAGAAATATCACTCAACAAACTTATTGGCGGCGGCTCCTCTCCCTCCTCAGCTAGGGAATTATTCCAGACTCTCTTGTTCCATCTACAATATCGTTTAACTCGCTCGGCGGGTGACTCTTTGATTCCTGATTAGCTCCGTCTTTCGTTGTCCTCCGTTCGTCGATAATCATCTGGGCTGCATCCGACATCCATTTCTTCCTCCTGCTACGAACTTTCCAAGGAGTTCTTGATACCGGTCCACTGTTCTTAAACTGTTTCAACGGTCCGTAGCTACGAGGGTTGGATTTCAAGTTGCTCGACGTAATCCCTTTTCATAGCGACATCCAATGTTCTCCTTGTGACACTAACGCGCAGGCGTATCTCACCGATGCCGGTGGTGGTCGGCACTTCGCTTGTCACGGATATCAAGAAGGATCCTGGTGCAGGTACCCTCACTAACACGCAGAGAATCCATCCCCTGGATACCTATAACTCGGTGACGGAATCGTGAAAGGAATCGCAAACACGAACCGGAGGATTCCCACTCACGATTCTTATTTCAAGAATCCTAGAGCCATATACAGGGCATTCCTGAGGATTCTTTTTCAGGAATCCTTTTCAAGGACGCTCAGGAATCCAATGTGAGGAATCCTAGAGAATCTATGCGAATAGTATGTGTTCGTCCGGGTAGGCAATTAGATTTTCTTCTCGGCCATTTCGAGACACCCAAGTGACCTGATATGCTGGTTGATGAAGGAAGAGTAACCCATCAATAACCATAGTGTTGTTGCCACCGAACTCTACAAACAGCTTCCCGTTTTCGCTCACCTATCCTAGATCGTGGCGTTCCATGACGCGCCAGAGGGTCAGGTTTTCAGGGCCAACATCTGCGCTGAAGTCGTCTAGGTGGATTTGGATGTCGCTTTGGGCCACCTTATAAGCCGAGTGGGCCTCCGGGTCTCCGGGTCGCGTTTTCGCCTCGTATACCGTATAGCAGGACTAGCCCGGATTTAAATTGTGCTCAACCCTCTAGTGCCCAAGACCGCCTTGAAACGGGCTACGGTAAAATCACTATAATTTTTTATGAACATTTTTTAAGTATTCACTAAAGATTTACTGTAATTTCACTGAAGCCCGTCCGAAGGCGGGCTGGGGCACTAGACGGTTAGGACGGCAATCTCCCCTGGTTTGTCGAGCCAGCTTGTCTTGTTGGACAAGAGTCAGTACATTCTATGTTTCGATTCGTGTTTTCATGCTTAAAGTCGTTGCCGAAAAACCAGTCCGTAATCAGCAGATTCTCGTCCGCTTTCTGTAACAATTTGAAGATTTCGGAGACAATCTTTTATCCTCGTGATGGGGCTGCCATCTAAGGTGTAGTTTCCGAGGAAAAGGCGTTTCTTGTTCAGCTATTGGATACCAGTCAGACACTGTTCGTGCCGCTCCTCCTGGAGATCATTCGCACACGAGTGGGCTACCTTCGCGCCCACCGCATGTCCTGGAGTGCTTATTCATACCTTGGTGTGCTTGTTCGCACCTGCTTATGGTAGCACCTGGTGCTTTTTCGCACCCTATCTGGAGGTATTTCTGCTATCTGCACCTAGCAGGGCCTGCTTACTAACTTTACTTTTATGGTGACAGATTGTGGACGAACTGCCGAATCCAGAATACGTCTCCACATCACTCGATCTTCGGTTAGTCTTCTCCAATCGATCCTAACACCTACTGATCGAGCGTCCTCATCCACACCACACATCCAACGATTACGGGGTCTACCACCGAGTCGCTGACCTGTGCCGGGCTCTGTGATGAGTATTATCTCCGCTGGACGCTCCTCCGACTTGCTAGGGCCTTGCATATTTCTTCTCGTCATGTACTGAATTTTCGGCGACGTGTACCGGATTTTCAGCCAACGCCAGTGTTGCAGGGTAGTTGTCTGGCATCCGTACAATATGCCCTGTTCAGTCTGACCGTTCAGCTTTGACCAACTTCGAGATACTTGGTGGGTTGAGCAGCGTCTGAGTCTCGTGTCCGTAGAAAACAACCGGTTTTATAAGCGTTCTGTATTGGGTACACTTTGTGAGAGGGCTAAACCTGCTCGATCGCAGATGCTTGGGAAGCCCATAGTAGGAACAACTTCCGTAGATAATACGCCTTTGGATCTCACGGCTGGTATCGTTGCCCGCAGTTATCAGTGAGCCAAGGTAGATCAATTTGTCGACTACCTCGAGCTAATCGCCGTCGATCGTCACATCACTGCCTAAGCAGGCCCTGTCGTGCTCGGTTTCGCCAACCGGGATGTACTTCGTTTTGTACGTATTACTCCTCGAGTGATCTTAAGGTGAACAGATATGAGAGGTTGTGCTGGAAAAAGGTACTACGTACGGTCATGTTCTTAAAGACGGCAAAGTCGGAGAGTCTTAGACCGGTTTCGTTGGTCAGTTGGCGCATGCTGAACTTTCCAATTACCAACAAAATCTTTTCCTCCTGGTCAACCTGAGCGTTGTAATCCCTGATGATGATTTTGATAAAATGCGTTGGGCAGCGGTCATAACTCGCGTAGAATTCATCCTTATCATCATTGGTGCTTCCAAGGTGAGGGTTGACCACGATGATGATGCTGACATTTACACACTCGAGGAGTGATCGGCCACCACCCAATCACCTCTGCATCTTGCTCATTATGATAAAAGCTGTACCAAGCTCATGTGTGTTGCCGCAGCTCTGGTAGATGGTAATACCATCCCGGAACGTACATGTACAATAGAATCTTTCCAACACACCTCCTGCAACACTACGATGTCGAACTTGCGGCTCTGCAATATATACTCGAGTTCTTCCAATAAAATTGAAAGATCGGCAGTTTCATGTTTCGAGTTTCTAATCGTTAGTCCGGTTTCATCGCCTGGGTTTGTTTTTTGTTTGTTGTTTTCTTGGTGCAGGCACGCAAGACCCGCAACTAACCCTATTGTCTCGCAGGAGGACCAAAGTGGTACCTCTGTTTTACGTCCCGCATACCTTTTGGCTTTGGTGTTTAGAGTTCTCTAGGTGCACTGACAAGATGGTAGATGGAGAACAAACGCTGTTTCGAGCCGCTCCTAACATGGAGGACAAACGCTCGATTGGTCAGTGCATGTTTTAATGTGGTAAATTTATACAATGGGCAATGAAGTTTATTTTTTTCGTATACTTCAAGAAGGTTAATACTTTTGCCTTAAATTCTTCTCGTTTCAATTTCTGCATCTTGTCTATTCATCCTCGCGGAAATTCGGTCTCCCGTTCATTCGGCTTTGTATCCGTTATGCCTTGTATCCAACATACCTCACATCCGTAATGATTGACGTCTGTATGGCCGGTATACATGCGTCCATATGCCTCGTGTCTCGTCATCGCCACCCTCATGATACCATTCGAAACTTGACAGCTGCAATGTTTGTGAACTACCCGAGCATTGTGGTAATTAAGTTTAACCTCATTTAGAATTTCGAGTTGATAGTTCACAATGTTGTCGAACAACAAGCATGCCATTACACACCCAGCGGCTACCTCATTATGAGTGTAATAAACCGTATGCTGCTAGGTGTAAAATTCCCAGCGCTCATATTCTTTCGGTTCGGTTCTATCGTCACTTTCTGCCCCTTTTCGGTTTGGTCCTCCACCCAGCGTCAAATTGCGTAACGCTCTCGCCCAGATTAATAAGCATCAACTTTCAGTCTAAAATATAAACATTAAACACACTGCTCTACTGGTTGCGCCCTCCAGCGGCTAGCAACATTTGCATGACCCATATAAATTTTCTCGGATAGCAAATAGTACAAGCAGTTAGGAATAGTGCCAACACACGGAGCGAAGAGATCCACTTTCCGGCTCCAGTCGTTCAGGGAACTCTCGAAGGTTATCGCAAACTGGGAAGAAAGTGGATTTTCTTGTTGCTGCAACTCTACGGCGACAATGTCCGTCGTCTCAGCACTACCTGGCCGAGCGAAAGGTAATAAAAAACAGGGTTTTCTCTTCCTCATCCCCGTGACCCGTTGATTGGATGATCTGAATCTGCGTTCTTCCTCGCACCAACACTTAATTAAACATTGTGTACGTCTTTAGTAGGAGTGGGCACGTCTGGTGCTGCTTATGACTATGATTTATTTGCATTATTTATCAGCAGACTGTTTGCTTACATTTGGTGTGCCGTTATGGAGTGTAACTGGCTGCGACGCAGTTTGCTTGCCTGCGGTGTATGAGCGATTGCAGTGAGTCATGTGAAGAACAATACCGTAAACATTGGCGTAACCGGAGTTTAAAAAAAAGAAACTTTCTTTTGTTCAGTGATTTCGCGATTTTGTTTTCCTTTGTGTTATTATACACACTTCTGTGTGATGATGTAACGTCAAATATTCGAAAAGCTTAGCATCAATAAGGAAAAATGTTGTATATCCTGGTTATATTGGACTTCTGGCCGTAGTGGGCAGACAAAGGAGGAGTAAAAGAGAAAACGAACCTCCAAATTAGCCACCTGAAAAAGTGCATCATGAGGTAATAATTTCTAATTGCTTCTCGTTAAGCACCATGTTCCGCGCGTGATGGCGCCATCCAATCGACCGAGTAACACAGTGGCACAAAGATCCGTCGCTGTTGTCTAGCTGTTATGTTGCGCTGTGCTGTGGCACACCTCTACGATGCACGCCGCAATTTAATGGATCTTGGGTGCCATTTTCACGACGGCCATTTTTCGGCCACTTGCCATAAACTCGCAAAAGTCATCGACGAGTGGTTCGCGTATATTTAGTTTGCCTTGTCAGCTGGAAGCCTATCTTTATGCCGTTGTTTGCCGTGGCCCCCAATCACACTCTATTAGTGACGCATTGGCAATAGCGTTGCGATTAGCTGATAAAATAAAAGCAATCTAGCTTTAGTACCACCTACGTGCGCGATAACGAACTGATGCAATTAAAGTAAATCGCAGCCTGTATCATGTTTTACGACAGCCAATCAAAGATCTAAAATAAGGTGCACCGTGATTTTAAAATACAACGGCTTATTTAATCTCTACTCCAGCAATTCCGCAGGATGTGCTGGTAGCTTAGTGTTTACTTTCTTTAATCACTGTTATTTGTTTTTTACTCCTCTTAGAACTGATGTGAACTATGAAGGTTTTGTTTCAATATTTACATACAATAATGTATGACTTTCATATAAAACATCATTTCTATGTTCATATTTTCTTGCTAAGGCTTTCCTAGTTCCGATTGACCTTACAGTCTATTCACGCGAGTAATTACGCAGCCCCATCTCATACGGGTATTGTTTGCGTAATTTATTCTTTAACGTATTTCAATATGAGTAAAAAAGGTTAATTGCGGAAGTAAAGATTGTACACATTGAGCAATAATGTCGTTAATGAAGTAATGTCAAAACGCACGGCAGTTGTTTGTAAAGTGTTTGTAAAACAATGAACAAGTAGTGTGTTCTTTTTATGATCGAAAAAGAAAATGTTGTTAATTTTATCCCTCAAGGATAAAGCAAATTACAGCACTGAACTATCTCACGATTACTAATAATAAATATACATAGGCTCGAAAATTGGTCAAACGTGGCTCTCAAATAATAACAATCAAGACATAAAACAATGATTAAACCGATTGAACTACTTTTGGTTTGACATGATCTAAACTTAACTAACGAGAAATATGACAGGTAACACCTACGCTTTGGAGTGCGTTCTTTGCACACTAGAGCGAACCAAAAACACATTCTTCATGATGTAAATTCTGTGAAAACAAAAATGGGCATGTAACTTTTGCATTAAAAGAACTTTTTTCGGATGGTACTAAAAAACTAAGACAGACAATTTAGTTTGATAAATTTTCCGTTAAAGGTTACAAGCCCACTTGCAAAAAATTCCCTTGCGACCGATTTTCCGGCAGTTAACCCCAGATCATTCGCTATGGTGGGCGAATACATTCGAGTTCTTTCTTCGTTTTATTTATCAATTCCTCCTCAGTTTTCGCGACAATATTATTGAAATACGTTTGGTGAATTTGCCGACTTGGGTACCAGTAGGTACCAGGGCTTCGAGTAGTGGGCCGACGCCAGATTCGTCCAGAATACCACGTCTAACGGTGTTTCTTGCACGACTTCCGATAGGCACTTCGTACTATAAACTTTCCCTTTCACGACAAGTGCGTAGCGAAAAAAAAAACGGTCCTGGCATTCTATTCTTGTTGATTGTCAGCCACAGCGGCACCTTCTTGCTGAACGTGGCGTGTAAAACGAGCTTCACCTCGGAGCTCACTTCTTTCGTGGGGGAAGTAAAATACGAAGTGCCCTGTCAGTCGTTGCAGACGTATCTCTTCTCTGATTTGGGTCCGAAGGTGCCCGTAAACGGTCCAAAATAATCTACGCCGGTGTGGCTGAAAGGTGGTGTGACACGTGACATCAGGAGTAGAAACATGCATGGTTCTGCGGCTGGCATATCTTAATTTTATACCACAAGCAGGCCTTCTCGATCTACTTCTTCCTCTACGTTAGTTATCGGTCACCGGATGTTTCTTCGGCAGGTTTATCGGAAACCTAAGCTCTAATGGAAGTGGTGATCCTTGCGGCGTCCTGTCCTTCATTCGCAGGACGTCTTGCTCCTTTGCTATACTATACTTTTTCGCACGCTTTATCATCGCGTCGGCTACATTGATCTCTTTTGGAACCAATTCAGTGAGCGACGAACTGTTTATATCGGTGATGGTCTAAATGGATCCACGACAGCACGGTCTTCGAATCACTCCAGATGTATCGCTGCTTGACCTCCAGATGACAGAATTAGCGATTTTCACTCCCCGCTCGGCTGCTTTTTTCCAGGCGAGGAATCGATATAAGCTTCAACGGTGCCAGTTTTGATCGCACCATCATCAGAAAGTATACTGGACTACAAGCCATCTCAATCCGAAAACACTACGCAGCACCGTAGGCGTTCTCGATTGCACCGACGAAGACACGAAGCTCTACGTTGCTGTTGCTGTTTTGCCTGACCGACTTGCTCACCTCTAAAATATCAGCGAGAAATACGAGCTTCTTCTGATTCGGGTAGCGTGGCGATCCACTGATTCCACTTTTCAGTGCACTCTCGATCGACATAAGTCCTAACGTGTAGAAAAAGATCATAACATAGCTCATAACTACTATTTTCGTCGGTATTTGTTTACCGGAAAGGTTCCTCCTTCAACTTTGTAGAGAACATGAACTTCTGGCCATATTTCACACAATTCCTAGCATTCGCCCGCTTTTTTGTTTCTTCAACACTTTCGGGAACTGCTTTACGAGCTCTTCTGTATTCTTAGGCCAGCGACGGCGAGCAGGTGGCACCGAATATTACTAAAAGCAAAGCAAAGCCTTGGTGCTACATTCCGATTCGGAACTTGACCTGCTGTTTATTTATACACAGACTTCGCAGCAGACTGTTTAGTGTACAGGACAATTGCGGAGCTAGCGCTACGATCCTACTGACACTAACAGTTTCTCCCGAGCCGAGACTTGAACCTACGACGACTCGCTTGTTCGGCCAGCATCGTACCTCTAGACTATCTGGGAGAATATTACTACGTCCATTAAACATACCACCGGAACCGACGAAAAATCAGTCCGGAACAAAAACCTCAGCACCCACTTGTCGGCCCTCCGCATCAACATCTAATGGTATATCTTCCTAATATCGGTGCCGAACCCAAACCTACTATCACTGAACTTGTAGAGTATGGGAGGGAGTACAGTACACATGCCCGGGCCCTTCGGATATTAGTTCAGCTAGATTCCTTCAACTTCTGCTCTCGCGGCCCACACCAAGCGATCCTACTTCTTCCTTGGGTTGTAGACAACGTTCAGAGGAATGTACCACAATTTACGGCTGTCGAATTCCGCTAACTTCGACGGCGTGGTTACATGTGCGAATTTCTTTAAGTATTCCTTATAGTATTTTACTGAGTATCAAAGAGCCATTGAGGGTGACCTGATAAGTACTAAGCCTAAGAAAAATGAAATGTTGTGTCAATTCGACGTCGTACACAAATTACGTAACGCTTAAAAGCTAGATTTCAGACCCCCTCCCCCCTATGTAACGATAAGTAACGTTCGACATGACCCCCTCCTCTAAAATTACGTAACGCTGATCAGCCTGACCCCCCTCCGAAATTTTCAATTTAGAGCAAACATCACAGTTACGTAACTGTCTTTACAACCCCCCTCCCCCCTACGTAACAATAAGTAACGCTGACTCAAATCCCTTCCCCCCTTCAAGCGTTACGTAATTTGTGTACGACGCCTTATTTCTCTACATTACCTCCTTTGGCTCGATATACTTGATCCAGTGATGTTTTTTCCTTCAAAAGCAAATCCTGGGTGCTACATTCCGATTCGAAACATGACCTGATTATACACAGACTTCGCAGCCAACAGATTAATGTACAAGACAATTGCGGGGCTAGCGCTACGATCCTACTGACACTAACAGTTACTCCCGAGCCGAGATTCGAACCTAGCACGACTGGTTTGCTAGGCTAGCGTTAAGCGTAGTATGCAGTTCATAAAGAAATTCATTCTCCTATTTCAATCCCATGTAAAATGCAGGTACTGAACCAGGCAAGGAAATTTCTCCTCATGGGTAGTACGCAGCTAAAAAGAAATCATAAACCGAAAGGAAAAATAAAGTTCACTTGGTGGTGGGAACACTGCTGTAAGTGAAATGTCGCTTATTCTTGCGAGGAATGATGAGCACTGACATTATTCAGGTACTGAAAAAGTTAAGCAGTTAGTTGGTCGTCTCACACCAAATCGTCGCGTTTTGGTAAGTGTGTTCAAGTGTTTTACGATAAAAAAGGCCAACAACACGCGCTCACTGACGTCAGATATCGTTACTGTGAAGCATTCTCAGCTTTCAAAATTTCGTTTGGTAAAAAATGGTTTGGGCAGAATTCCGTGGACCTCTTTTCTTCTCAACTGCGTACCACGCTTTAGAACTTTAGAAGTGGCGATGAAAACCTCTTCATTCGATTCAAATTCCTGCCCGGTGAGTGACTTCTTAAGTTTGGAAGCAAAAAAAAAATGTAGGAGGTTGCATCTAAGACACGACCGCATAACTGACGTATAATTAGGTTGGTTTACCGGTAAAAGGAAAACCGGTAAAACCGATATTTTTTTCAATACCGAAATATCGGTATTGAAGAGGCGAAATAACCGGTATTTTTTAAAATTTAAAACAAACTTGTCACAATAATCATAAATCATCGTGAGGCTAATGCATGCTACCCACTTAGGTAAGCGTTACAAATCACATGACGGTGTATAGACTAAATACATTTAGACAGAAGCAACATTGAATACAGATTTACCCTATTCACCAATTTTTTCCATCTTGTTTTTTCTGCTTGGATACAGACGGTGTGTTTGTATGTGTCGCTAATATGTC
This sequence comes from Wyeomyia smithii, assembly GCF_029784165.1. Classification (NCBI taxonomy): domain Eukaryota; kingdom Metazoa; phylum Arthropoda; class Insecta; order Diptera; family Culicidae; genus Wyeomyia; species Wyeomyia smithii. The sequence continues at coordinate 198,046,755 of NC_073695.1, read as the reverse complement.
AAATGCTTCATATCAATGAAGTAAAACATTTATTTTACTCTATTTCATAGAACAGTTAATCTCTTTACGACCCCTACTTACAGAGGCAACTCGTGGGTTTTGAACTTACCAGTTCACTTACAAATTCTAAAAATCATAGTTTGAGACAGTAATCACAATCATGTCCGCGAAAAAACACAAGTCATTATTCGTTTTGTGCTATTTAAAAGTAAAGCCAGAAAAATTATATTAAAATATTAAGATGGATTAGGAATTTATTTTTTGTTTGGAGTCTCCGTGTGCACGACCAGGATTTATGCCCCCGCTTAAAGCACCTGAAGCAAACTTCAGGCTGTTGGAAGGTGCCCAGAGGGCAGACCTACCAACCCACCTCCGCTAGTGGGAACTTTATGGTAGCAACCTGGGTGCCGGCCGGGCCCCTGCGGAGACAAACTGCCTCCGCGGTCACTACCACTCCACACTCTCGCTCGAAGGCTTGTGCTCTGTCGCACTCTTCGGTGATCTCGTCCAGGTTTTTAAGCTGGAGAGTCACTTCAGGAGTGAGGGCTCGGATTTGAACCTCCTCGCCTAGCACTTCTTGGGCCGTCTTTTTATAGGCACAGCCCTTGCCCTTCGCCTCTTTGCGAAGTTCGAGGATCATCTCGCCGGTGCGTGACCGACGAATTGACCTGACATCCGTGCCGAGGTCTTTGAGCTTGGATTCGTCTCTCATGGCCTTCAAGACTTCAGCGTACTTAGAGGCATCCGTCTTGAGAATGAGCGCGTCACCCTTGCTCCGCCTATTCGCCCCTTGCGGCTTCTTATTGCGGTCGCCGCGCTTCGCGCGTCGTTTTCGCTTCTGCCGCTTTTTGTTCACCACGGTGGTCCAATCCGTGGCTTCGCCGTTTGTCGGTTCTTTGCTCGGCTGGACTGACGAGCCAGCTTCCTGGCTGTCACCGAAGAACCGCCTTCGTTGCGTCCTGGGGGCCGATTCCCCCGGAGAGTCTCTCGCACGTTTGCCAGTCGGTTCAGTTGAACAGACTTCGGCAAACGATGCTGCAGCTGTTTGTGTGTATTTAGACACAGCTGCAGCACTCCCTTTTTTAGGCTGGTTAAGCCTTGCCTCTAGCGCGAGTGCCTTGCTTTCGGCATCGTTAGCCCGTTTAAGGGCTTGCGAAAGCTCGGATTTCGCGCTGCAAAAGTTCATACGTAGCAACAGAAGACATTGCTTCAAATCTTTCGATATGTTGCTACGTTCGTCCGTGAACTTGAGTATTCCATCAAGTTGTACGGACACCGCCTCTACACTCGGGAACTTGTTCATGTGGCTTTCTACCGCAGAGAGTAGCATAGCCCCGGATATTTGTTCCCGCGCCTTGGCGGTTTTAGGTGTTTCCACCTTGCCGCCAATCTTCGCTGTTCCGGTTGGTGCTGGCTTAGGCGTGGCCGCCTTTACCCCAACTCGGAACTCCCCTGTCGGTGTCGCAAAAGGTGTACCAACCTGTGCGCCGCCTTTACCGGCATCGGCCAGTCTCGGTGGAGACCGGGCGATGCCCCGTCTGGCAAACGGGTTTATTAACCCGTCCGCCCCTTCCACTGCCTTCACTTCCTCATCGACTTTGAAAAAATTCATCTTTGTTAATAGGGTCCCCCTTCCAGCCGCTATCCTTGGTCATGGTGGAGTGGTCGCCTATATGGTTCCATGGTGGCCTATGCCGGAGCAGTGAGGTCATGGCTATTGGAGGTCGCCATAGCCCCTCATGAGAAACTATGACGCCTCCCGACCGGCGTAAGTCAGGTAAGGGCATCTGATCCCACTCCTGCCTGATTCCCATCAGGCAATGACCGCGAAACGTACTGGAAGGCCTGCCAGGTTTTACGGGACGGAGACCCCTGCAACCGTGTGTTACTTCGCCGTTTCGACCCGTCGTGGTCTGCAGCTCGACCAAAAGGTACATTTGAGCAGTGCTCTGATCAATCCTTTTTTCTACCGAACACAAAAATATCAGTCATTCAATTTCATCTTATCCGTTTTGTGCGAGACTTCGTACACCGTTCGTCTCTCCGAGCTATCGCGTTCAATTTCGTTTTCCGATTGCAAAATAAAACGAATGTGCATTACGATCATCTCTTTTCCTCTCTAGTGTAGAATCCTCGCAATCCTGTTTGCACTACGTTATGACGATTTTTTTCGCATTTTTCTTTCGTTCAATATCCATTGATTTTTAGTGGCAATGAACGAGCGGAAAAAAATTCATTTGATTTCGCTGTATGCTTCTGATGCGTATATTCTGTTACAGCGTTTTGGTGGCTGGAGACGCTTGTTTTTGTTGTTGTTGTTGTTGTTGGTAATGTTTAGCGATTATGGAAAAGTAAGGTGTTGAAGCTGTTTGATTAATTCTTCATACATCTTTCGAAGCATCCATGGAAATCAAAGCATCGCGTTTGGACATGAGTAGTGTAGTTACATCTGCCAACGCGGCTAGCACTTTATGTTGCGCAGCTCGCGTCGCGGCGGTGCACAGTGGGGCGGCTCCATACAAATGCTGGCCAAGCGAAAAAATATCTTCAAGTCATGGAAAATACATGTTTCAATATAATTTTGGGACGCTGAGTCGAAATTTGATATTATTTTTGCATGAAAATGCGTATTTTTGACGCCAGGGAAAATTTCGTGTTTTTCATATATATTATATGAGGAAAATTTTACGTCGGTTTCAATCTTTTGGAAAATAAAATGCATGATGCTTGAAAGACTTTCATATGCCATAAAAAACATAAAATATTAATCAGTTATTAAAAAAAAGAAAAAAAAATTGAAATATATACTTCGTGTTGAAAATCACTTATGACTTGTTTTTTTTTTTCAAAGTGTCTCTTGATTCTTTTTATCGCATTCGCATTTTTTCCATTTGCATTTTTCTCACCTTCATCTTCATTTTTGTGTTCATTTTCAATACAGTTTTAATAACTTCAAGAAGGGTTTTCGAAATGCAGTTTCTAACGTCAAAATAATTATTCACTACTTGCTCTTTAGAAATTAGCAGACGATGTATTATGTCATGGTTTATGTTTACACGATTGTTTCTACATGTGACTGGTATGATATAAACTTAAAACATAATTTTGGTAGTCAGTGCTGGTGATCCAAAACATAAACAATGACTAGTTTTTGATACTTCGTTAATTATCGAAATATAGATCAGTTAAACTTGTAAATATGCAAATAGTGTGATTAATTATACTGAAACTTGTTTGAGAACGTTGTTATTATCAGACTAATATGAGTCATTTGTTATTATGTAGACGGTTTGCAGTTTGCAATTCAAATTTACATTTTTGAAATCCGACATGTGCCGAACACTCGTTGTTTCTCTCGAAAGAAAGGTGCTCTGCGCAACTCTGCGCAGGATCGGACTAGATGCATTTAAGGCATTTTTTCCAAGCTATCTTTTAAAACTAGTGCCAATAGTGCCAAACCCTGCCGTCTAAACTTTAAACGCTGTTTTATGTAAAAAATACGTAATTTTTTGATTCCGTCAATTTTCAAATTATTCGTTTGTTTCTTATTTCTTTTTTTTTATTTTTGAAATTGTTTTTATTAAGGTATTTCAATTTCTTTTAATTTTTAAATTCTTAAAAGAAATCAAAATTTTTAATTGTTTTTAATTATTTGTTATTTTTTTCCCTTTCTATCAAGCGTAACGTATTTTCTGGATGTTCTCTTACGAAATGTTCGCTCTAGATCACATTTAAAATTTAAAAAAAAAATTTTTGCTACTATACATACTGCCGTTCTTATGCACGCTGGGACAACTATGCTTGGAACGGCAGTATAATCGAGTTTGAAATTATATATAATAGAATTATATACATATAATCGAGTCAATATATAATCGAATCCGACCTTTATATCATCGGCCTAACAGATAGATAGGGTAATCGCTCCATTATTCATCTCAACAGCTTGGTGCACCTTTATTCATCTTATTTCTCTCATTTGTCCAATTTACCGTCAAATTTCTACAAATTTTTGAAAGTAAATCTATTTGCTTCTCGATTTTCTCAATTCTCTGAAAATTTTACGTTGAAAATATGGTAAAATTTGACGATAATTTGATCAAAGAGGCGTGATGAGATGAATATAGGTACTGAGATGAATATAGGAGCGGTTACCCTACTTTCAAATTCGATAGTTATCAGGAAGCTAATTTTTCAAGTCAATTTGTATGCGGGAAATTCTTTTTTGTTATACATTAATAGTGTTCTCCATACATTGTTGATGATCCTTTTCATGCATCGAACATCAATTTTGAAGTCCGCCTGCTTCGCCTTCGCCTTAATCCGCTCCTGGGTACAAGAAACAACTAACAACTCACAACTAAAATTGAACTAGTTTCATCAATTCAATTTAGGTGGCCTCTAATGTTTCTGCTGATTTGCAATCTACCTTTATTTTATTTTTTGCATCTAAAAAAACACAGTTTGTAAGACGGTTATCAACCAATACATCACAAAACTATCAACTCAATTGTAGAACGTGATTTGTCAGGGTATAAGGATTGACATTTTCCACTATTTATGCATCACGAATCAGAAAACAAAATTGACTGAAAATTTAGCCTACTGATAACGATGGATATAAAAAGAATAGAGTAATTATCGGCTTATCTGTTGGGCCAATGATATAAGCGAAGCAAGAATCTGAATAAGCTTCGGAAAAATATAAATTACAGCCGCGCGCAACGCAACATATGGTATAATGCTAGCCGCGTTGGCAGAAGTAAAAACACAACTTGTGCCTGTCGGCGCTTTGCGACGTATAACTACGACGGACTTCAGCATTTCGCATGAAGAAATATTCAAACTATATCTCCACCTCATTTGTCCTCAAGCAATAATCAACATCAAACATCAACATCAACAACAACAACAAACTTCCCCACCGAAAAAATAACGTGCATCTGTAAGCAGTGCCCCAATACCATCCGATACAGCGAAAAAGCATTCATCGACCGTTTTTTGACCGTTCAGACAGCCAGTCAAGATAACCAGTCAAGAACGAGAGAAACGAAAATAAAACACGCCACATGCTGCCGATCATATTCTAGTTTGCTCCGTTCAACATACATTGTAAATGGGAATGATCAAGCGAGAGAGTTTTAAAATCGGCTTCTCCGAAACTGCGGTCGCTATCGTTAGGAAAAAAATCGTCACACGAGAGAAAGAGAAAAACTTTTTTTCGTTCAACCGATCGTTTCTGCCGTTCAAATCAAACGAAAAAAGCATGTGCATTCATCGCAGTCACAATCAAATTTCGATCCCTTCTCAAGCACTGCATTGGAGTGGCTAGATCGATAAGTACTCCTGTGCTGACAGGCATAATTTACGGGTACTGGCTGTGACGTTAGCAGCCTGAGGACTGGCTGTGTGTCTTTTTCTACGTTTACCACCCACATGATAAAAAAAATTAAGAGAATCAGGAAGAGTAAATGTGAACTGAAACCGATTTTAAAATATACACCCGACTCGCGATAAAAAGTCAGTGGACGAATGCATGATGATGTGATGAAATAAACCTGTGCGATTGTCTTAAAAAGCTACGGAGAATACTAACGCGACAAGTGGGTGGGGCTACACACACGGTTTTATGAACGAAAGTAAAAAAAGGTTGGACTGCGGTTGCGAGAAGTGCATTAGTTTTCCACCAACTGTTCAACCGTCAACAAACTCGTCATTAAGATGGCATCGAGGACCCAAGCGGGCTACGGACAGGCGGCAGAGCAGCCAACTTTAGCTATGCGTACTATTGCTGTTACTAGGAAAGCTGGCCAAAAACGCTGGGTTTGAATCTAAAGCCGTTATGAAATACACTAGCTCAAAGTTCGTTTCTTCTACCACGTAAAAATTACAATTGGTCTTTCTCAAGGCCACAAACACGTTCTTTAAACAATGCAAAATTTTCTTACCTTGCAAATGATGAAATATGAAATTCTACATTTATTTCAAGCAATACAAAAGTGATGCTAATGTTGTTTTTCTCTAAATGCGATCATATTTCAACTATCGAGCTAGCTTGAATTGTGCTTGAAATTTGTTTGTTGTTGTTATTGAGTCGTTTAGTATGTGTAATACAATTAAACAGCTAGATTAATGCAAATACACAACTCGGAAAAATCGTTTGATAAACAGGCTAAAAAAATGCTATTGGTGTGTCACAATAAAAAGACTATATAAACACAGTATAATGATAAAGACGAGAAAATGGTGGAAAATTCAAAACGGCTTCGATCGTTGGTTTTACCGTCTGCGGCCAGAAAATGCCCACTAATGGAAAAGCAAGATTTCAAAGTTTTTATCACTTTAGCAACGTTTTATAGAGTGGGAGAAAAAAACTAACTACTTCAATTGAATAATTTTGATGCGGTAAAAAACAAGGCACCGTCCGCTACGGGATGCTGCAATCGTCTGCTGCGCTGCGGCAAGTCTGCTTGCTACTGGTTGATCCGGTTTTCAGTAAATCATTCTTTTGCTACAGTGATCGGATGAACAATGAAGACTATATTGTTGCATGCTAGCTTTTATATGTGATTCTATATGTGACTAATGACAGTTATACTTCCGGTGGGCGTGTCGTTGTGCACTCGAGCGAACAAGGCTGTGCTGGGGAAGTGTTTAAACTATAACTGTAGACGACAAAATGAAAAAAGCTCACACCGGAGTAAAATCAAAAATTAAAGCTATTCAACCATTCCTATGAATTTTGGTGCCCCCAGCCATTACCGAAACGTGTTAACTTACGCGAGAATGTCGTATAAAAATTGTTCGCCGTTATGTTATGTCTCTGATGAAACGGTAATTCCTGTGAATTTTGGTGTCCCTAGACCAAAATTCACAGGAATGGTTGAATAGTTATAATCTTTCATTTTTTTCCGGTTCAAGCTTAAGGAGTGAACCTGTGTTTGCCAGAGAATCAAATTTGCTATGAACTTTAACCTCTTTATTATAAAAAAATGTTTCAAAAATTGATTTCATAAACTAGAAAAAATTGTTCTCTATCAAACGACTTATCAATGACTAAAATCTGTTCAGTGATAACAGAGTCAAAGTGAAATCCTTCATTATGCCGTTCCACTTTATTTTCAATACTTCGGAATGGATAGGGTACCATTCGTATTGTACGTTGAAAAAAGTTGCACGGAACAAAATCTAAAGATGCGGGTAGCAGCTCGAAGCTCCATTCGAACAATTTGGTCCTGGTGACGGCGGAGATATGAGTTAGTGCGTTGTCATGGTGGAAACGCATTTTTTTGAAATGGGGTTGCTTTTTCTGTACAAATTCATAATCGAATCGGCCCAAGTATTCGGCAAAGTAGATCCACTGTTTAGATTTTTCTTTGGTCTCTGGTGTGTACCAGTGGATTGATGTTTCGTCGATGGTGATAAAACGACGCAGAAACTCTTTCATCCCTTGCGCCGACTGCTTTCTCATGTCCAAAATTATATGCTGGATATGACCCACACGGTTTTTTCTGAGATGTCTACTTCCTCAGCTAACTCACGTATCTTCAATTGGCAGTTTGTTTATCCACGAGATCGTGAGTTTTTGTCACGTTATTTTTCGTGGAAGCTGTTTACCACATTGATACTCGATAATCCAATTTTTGACGCCTTTGGGCGCTGAGTACTTATTGGAACGCTCTCGTATGCAAACGGCACGAGAGAAAAGTATATTTTTCTAAAGAGAATGATTCAGATTTCGTTATGTTAGATGGTGTCATCTTGCAAGAATTGAGCGCCAGCAGTCTCTGGACACCATTAAGTACAAATTATGTGTTGTTTTCTAGTAAAGCCAGTTGTAGCAGTTCAAACAAGTTCGATCAAATGTTGATCTAAATGAGAACATCATATTGTGAATGGAAAAAAAAAAAAAGGAATTGAGCTATGAAAGAAACCAATTTTGAGGGTTAGGAAAATTGTTAGAAGTCTTTTTCATGGCTCATAAGTTTTAACTTCATCAGGAGATATAGAGGAAAATTATCCACAAACATTCCTTTGTGTGTATCTCCAGAGAAGTTAGATCTGTGAGAGAGTCTCTGATTACCGGAAAGATCAGTTTAACTGAATTATTCGTTTCAATCGTTCGTGGAATATGAAACAGAGCTCTTAATTACATTTTTGAAGTAGAATACTTCTCTCAGGAAGTTCGGTTACATAGGGATGTGAAATGAAAATCTAAAACCGAAAAAAGTGAAAAATATGTCCAATTTCAAATGCTAATAAATTGGTTAGTTTTCGATGGATTTCCTTCGTTCTTGCAGCAATAGATTGGAAAACCTTCTAAGATTCTTCCCAAATGAAGATAATTGTAATTTTATTATTCAAACTATTGCACTATTGAAAACAGTCAAGCCTTGTCAAAATTGAAAATTCGACCTCTGATTGGTCGTTATATGATTGCTTCCCAAGCACGGTCGACAGAATCATATACCTTGCAATTCAAAACATGCTATTTGGCCTATATAAGAGCCTGTTTCAGCCGAAGCTGCTCATAATAGTTCTAGACAGCGACAACAGCAGTCGTCCTCCCTTAAAAGCAGCAGTAGCAGTGCAGTGGATACCAGCGATAGCGGATAGCGGCCAAAGCTGTGGCATAATGGATAGCGCACTGGTTGCAGCGGATTTAGCATCGATAGCAGCTGGGCCAGCTGATGCAGGAACAGCTGATACCAATGGCAGCGTATAGCGGTTACAACTGTGGCACGGCTACGGAAAGCGTAGCAGTTGCAGCAGGTATCAGCATCGATAGCAGCTGATGCAGTGAGGCACTTTAGTGAAATGCAGTCCCTGTGCGATAGAGGGCACTAGTAAATGCATTCAATGAAAAGTTGACTCATTTTGACAACACATGAGCCGTCTAGTTTTGAATGTTAAATAAGCTTTTCACTCAGGATGAAATAAAAACCTGATGATTGAAGAGTTAATGTTTTCTCTTGAGTTCATTTACATTTTTAAATTTGTAAAAGTTATAAATTTTACTTTATCTTCGTGTCTCAGAACGTGCTGAATTATCTTTTCCTTCAGTCATGAGCAAGACATCCGAAAAAATTTCATTATATCAAAATTTAAAAATTGTCAAGCCCCAACCATGACAAGCAACTTAGCGCAAAATTCGATTAATCTGATTAATCAACGTTTATTTACTAGTAAAAACGATTGACACGCAAGCAGCCGTGTTATTTTTCTTGTAAAAGTATTCTACTTCAACCTTGCGGTCGAGGCTTTGCACACAACCCTCCTGTGATTTTTTTACACTCGGAATTGATTGATTACCTAAGTACAAGTACAACCTTGTTATGTTATTAAGCACAACCATTTATTCATGTTACTCTCCGCCTTTTTACTAAGGACAACATTCGTACCCGCATGCTTTTGAGTTGATTTATAAGCAGACGCAGGTATATCGGTCAGAACGCATTACTGTGAAGTAATCATCGTTAGTCTCTCATTGCATTAGCGTATCCTACACAAACCGTCAATTACAATGAATAACTATATAAAACTATGTAAATCGCTGAATTTACATGGCTAGAGAATCCGAAACACGCAGCCGACAGGCAAGCGGTACCTACATAGCGGCACAAAATGATGAAATACTCTCGTACGTACCTCTACCTCTAAACCACAACAGTGGGGTCAACATTCACCCGAGAGCCGTACCTGTCTATAAACGTTTCGATAACCCTTCGTCAAAACCGGACCAACATGTACCTCTACTGGTGGCTCGAGCTTTCGCGGAAAAAAATCAATGTCCTAAGACTTGACCACCACAAGGCGCGGCTACACGGTGGGTGTCCATGGCAATGAATTCCGCTCAAAGTCAGGTTGGTCGGCTGTGGTGCAGTGCACATGCTGTCCGGTCTGAAGCTTGCTTAACTGGTATGTGGTGAATTAGAAGGCTACTCTAGCTGTCTGCTGGTGGTGCCTCGGTTGTTGTTTGAGATGACCGCACGTACCATCAGCCACATGTGCAGCTTAAGACTGGAAAAGTATGTAAAATAGCTAGGGCAGGTGATTGAGTGCGGCTTGCATCCCATATTCCGGCATCCATCTTGTAACTCTCCAATCACGGCGAACAATTGTTTCAATGTATTATTTTAAATTGCTCTCCAATGATTGAGTCACGCCGTTTGGACGGACATAACGCATCTCCGTTCGCATCGCGCGTTCCATTCTGTGCCGACCAAAGCGTGGCGATGCTGGTTTCTAGAGCAAACCGGGCGGTGTTTTGTGCTGGTTTTACGCGTGAAGGAGGAAGCTAACGACGCCTCTGGTTGTTCATATGTGTGCCGGTGTGTCTACCCCGATGCATGGAAGTATTGGCACGCGAGTGAGGAAAAAGGGTCATTGTATGCACCAAGGTTAATTTTTATTTTGCTGTTTTCACTCCACTGAGCACGGATCCACCCGGCGCGGACGGTGGGATTAATAAATGTATCTATATTTATACTGTGTTGTTCTGTGGCAATGATGCAGATGCTTCGGAAGTACATTTCGCGAAGGTTGTGTTTATTCGAGAGAAAATGATTGCCGAACAAATGTTTACTAATATTCATTTTTTCTGTAGAAATCTGCTGGAATGAGTCATTAGAGATGTGAAATGGGTACCCAGTTATAATCATTCCACTCAAATAAGCTCTCCTCTTTCAGGTTTCTAGAGAAACTCGTCAATGTACTTTCCAGCTTACTGTCAATATGATAGAAAATCACGTCTGACTGCTGCTCACAGTTGAATGCTGATGAGTTTGAACAATAATATTTTGATATTCTTGCTGAATTTCCCGTTTAGCTGACCTTGGAATGTGTTAATGGCTGGCTGGGCGACAGACAGAACCGCATTGCGGGGTTGACATTCAACGTAACAGTTGCTCACGAATTATTGTCACACGCATACAAGTGGTAATTCTCTTTCTATACCGACTGTACGGGTCAGTGCGTCTTGAACTGTCCTACAGATCAGACGTTTTTTCGGTTGCTTGTGGACTGGTCTTTGACTGCCTATAGCTTCAAAGTTTGTGTTTTGTCAGTGTGTCATTTAAAGACTACCTGAAAGTCTATCAGTCTTTCTCAAGACTACCTACTTTTGAATTTAACATTTGTTTTAACTTTTTTCGTATCACCTGAAATGGCTGGACGGAAAAAGAAACCTCGCATCGCTGCGGGGAGGAAAAGAGAGGCATCTCTTTCTGACACTTCGAGTGTCTGTAGTGACAATCCTTTTGATATTTTGCCTGAGCAAGAAGCTGGTGAAATGGAAGTTATGAGTAATGAAACTATACAAAATGTCAATTCTTTAAAAAAGGGAAAAGTTCCATCTATTGTGGTAACTATTTCTTCTGAATTCAATATTTTCAAAAAGAAACTTTCAACGTTTGTTTCTGACGTTAAAGTTACCTATCAAATTGGTCGTAGAGGCGAATGCCGCTTATTAGCCGACTCTATAAAGGGTCGTAATCGTCTTATTCAGTATTTAACTGAAAAGATGTATAAATTTTTTACATATGACACGAAGAGAGCCAAGCCGTTCAAGGTCGTATTGAAAGGTCTCACCAACGATCAAACCGTTGATGAGATCAAACTTACTTTAACAGAATTACTTGGCATAGCCCCTACCCAAGTAATTCTAATGAAACAAAAATCACGAGGCGATAACAGTCACACACAGAGAACTGGAATTTCCCTTGTTAATTATTTAATTCATTTTAATCGCAATGAGGTTAACAACTTAAAATTTTTTGAAAAAGCACATGCTTTGTATAATGTGCGTGTAAAGTGGGAAATTTATAGGAAGTATGGCGGAGGTGAAAAGCATATCACCCAATGCCGTACTTGCAAACGTTATGGCCATGGTTCCAAATTCTGTAACATGGACCAAAAATGTCTTAATTGTGGAGACTCTTCTCACAAAAAGAACACATGTACTGTGAAAGAGAGTAAAAATTTTCGCTGTGCGAATTGTAACGGCAACCATATGTCAAATTTTTATCAATGCCCAGTCCGTTTAGCAATTGTTAAGGCAAGGCAAGGTAAACAAAATTCAATTCCTCAATTAAAACCAACTTCAAAACAAAATTCTCCAAGCGTTGCAGTGACGCATAGTTTACCTACTCCTTTGCATACCCGTTTAACTTATGCACAGGTTACAGGTAGCTCGAACATTATACCGCCTAGTGTTGGTAGTTCGAAAATGACCGTTAATATGGGTAAGCAAAACACGCTAGAAAATAATTGTACACCTATTACTCCAGCTTATATTGCTGCCGAAAATATTTTTTCTAATGTCAACTGCCTGGGGCCTATTACGGCAGGTAAACTTTCTTTTTTGCAACAGGCAATGTTCGATCTTATGAACGCCATGTTGCAGGCAAAATCAATGTTTGAAGCCATTCAAATAGGCACAAATTTTACTATTAAAATTGTTTCTAATTTAAAATTTAGCAATGATTTTAAATAAAACAATTAAAATATTAAATTGGAATGGTCGCTCATTGATGGCCAATGAGAATGAGCTTTTAATTTTTTAACAGTAAATAATGAGCATATTGCAATTATTACTGAATCATTTTTGAAACCTAACATAAAATTAAAATATGATCCCAATTACGTGGTTCATAGATATGATAGGATTCAGGATTCCGGCGGTGGAGCTGCAATTGTTATTCATCGCCGAATCAAACATCGTGCTCTTCCCCATCTTGAGACGAAAGTTATTGAAACTTTGGGAATTGAAGTTCAAACTGAACTTGGGATTTTATTTATTGCCGCAGCATATATACCATTTCAATGCACACGCGAGCACAAAAATTATTTTAGAGGTGATTTACAAAAACTCACCAGAAATCGTTCGAATTTTTTTATAATCGGCGATTTTAACGCTAAACATCGTTCATGGAATAATTCTCGAAGTAATTCCAATGGCAAAATTTTATTCAATGATTGTTCTTCAGGATACTATTCTATTTTGTCTCCGAATAGTCCTACATGCTTTTCTTCTGTAAGAAACCCTTCAATAATTGATTTGGTGCTAACAGATCAAAGTAATGTATGTAGTGATTTGATCACACATGCTGACTTTGATTCTGACCATTTTCCAATAACTTTTTCTTTATCACATGAATCAGTTTTAAACCCTATGAGCTCTGTTTTTAATTAAATCAAGGCTAATTGGGAAAGATACAAAACTCATATTGAGAGAAATTTCAATAATGAGCTTGATTTGCAAAACGAAGTGAATATTGATTCCGCTTTGGAAGCATTAAAATGTGCAATTGTTGATGCCAGGAATTATTCTGTTCCAAAGGCTCAAGTGAAATTTGATTCACCAATAATTGACGAAAATCTTCAACTTCTAATTCGTTTGAAAAATGTCCGCAGACGTCAATATCAACGTTCTCATGACCCTGTTTTTAAAACTATTTTTAAAGATTTACAGAAAGAGATTAAACATAGATTTACTCTTCTGAGAAATCAAAATTTTGAGACTAAAGTTGAAAAATTGAAACCATATTCAAAACCTTTTTGGAAGCTGTCGAAGATTCTTAAGAAACCTTCAAAGCCTATTCCAGTTTTAAAAGATGGTGAACGTTTTCTAGTATCCAATGAACAAAAGGCTCAAAGACTTGCTCAGCAGTTTGAGAGTGTTCATAACTCAAATTTGAATTTTGTGAGTCCAATTGAAAATGAAGTCACACGTCAATTTGCTTTAATTTCTTCCCAGATTTTTTTACCTGCAGAAATAATTGAAACTAACTTGAATGAGATTAAATCAATTATTAAAAATTTCAAAAATATGCAAGCACCTGGTGAATTATGAAAAAATGCAAAAATTACTCCAATTTTAAAACCGGATAAGAACCCAACTGAAGTTTCAAGTTATCGACCAATCAGTTTGCTTTCTTTAATAAGTAAACTGTTTGAGAGAATTATTCTTAACAGAATGATGTCACACATCAACGAAAATCCAATTTTGCAAATGAACAGTTTGGATTTCGCCATGGGCATTCCACAATTCATCAATTGCTCAGAGTTACTAATATGATACGAGTTAACAAATCTGAAGGTTATTCCACTGGAGCTGCTCTTTTAGACATAGAAAAAGCATTCGAGAGTGTTTGGCATAAAGGTTTGATTGCGAAATTGCAAACTTTTAATTTTCCAATTTTCCTAATCAAAATTTTGAAAAACTATCTTACTGATCGAACTCTGCAGGTTGTCTATCAGAATTCAAAATCTGATAGATTTCCTGTCAGAGCAGGTGTGCCTCAAGGTTCTGTCTTGGGCCCAGTCCTTTATAACATATTCACTTCAGATCTTCCTGATTTGCCTCCAGGATGCACAAAGTCATTGTTCTGCGATGACACAAGCATTTCCGTAAAAGGAAAAAGCCTTCGTGTCATATGCAGTCGATTGCAGAAAAGTTTAGATATTTTTTCTTCCTACTTGCAAAAGTGGAAAATCTCTCCTAATGCTTCTAAAACTCAAATGATAATTTTTCCGCATAAGCCTAGGGATTCTTTCCTCAAGCCAAACAATAATCACGTTATCAAGATGAATGGGGTTATTTTAAGTTGGTCTGACAAGGTTAAGTACTTGGGACTAATTTACGATAAAAAACTTATTTTTAAAGAGCACATTGAGAGTATACAAGCCAAGTGCATCAATTATACGAGATGTTTATATCCTCTTATTAACAGGAATTCTAAACTTTGTTTAAAGAACAAACTTTTGATTTACAAACAAATTTTTAGACCAGCAATGCTTCATGCTGTACCGATCTGGTCAAGTTGCTGTTCAACAAGGAAGAAAACGCTCCAAAGGATTCAGAATAAAATTCTGAAAATGATTTTGAAGCGTCCTCCTTGGTTTGGTACACTCGAATTACATAGACTTACTGGTGTTGAATCATTAGAAGCTATGTCAAATAAAATTGTTAACAATTTTCGACAAAAATCGTTGCAATCCTCAATTGCTACGATAAGCTCTCTTTATGGCCAATAAGTTAGCATTTAAGTTAGTTGTAAGTTCACTTTCCTTTCTTGACAAGTAGTACTAATATTTATCATAAATACATAAGCTACTAACAAATCCCACTATTAAAAAAAAACCGACTGTACGGGTGTGCTAATTGAATTTGCAAGCTGGCTTTAGTGAAATCCTTGCAGGCGAAACGAGAAATAAACATTTACTTTTGAGTTGACCATTGTTTCACTATTTTCTAGTTCTTAAAGGCACACGTTGTACGTACCTAAGCTAGACATCAGCCTTACTGATCCCCCATCAAGGTTCACAAGGTAACTGATTCGCAAATCACGCGAAGTGAAATCGCTTCCTTCCCCCACGCACGAAAACATGAAGCAGATGTGGGCATTGAGCCGCCTAGGTGAGAAAAACGAATATTTGAATATGTAGAAAAAAGAATCAACACAGCTCAGAAGAGGTCTCAAATTTTCACGTAGTATGGACGGACGAATCCACTACAGAAACCATTAAAACCGTCAACAACGTATATTACCACCGAGAACGCGTGCTCGTTTCGACAAACAGACGTTAATTGGTTCAGCGCAAGTTTATAACTTGGCTGTCTACCGTTGTTTTGAATTTTTGTTGCGGCCAAAGCGATCGAAATAGCACACCACCGCCGCCGTAACCTTGGCTTGAATCGTGCGAAATTCTTTGAACCGGACTGGCGTCTGAACTGGTTTTATTTTTTCAAATTTTGTTTAAACTTTACCAGAATCGTGACTGGAACTTAAAGAAAAGATCGTAAGGTAGAGCAAGTATGAATGAGCTCTTCATTTTTCTTTGTTGCTCTGAGTCGGTTGAAACGATGATAAGACCAATCAATCAAAAGTGTTATAAAATTGTAGCTGGCAATGTCGTAGACAAGTTTGTGATGTGGAAGCAATCTCCCTTTTTTAATGCCGGTTTCATTGAAGGATAACTTTGGGTTCAAATATTTACATTGTGCTCTGTCACTGTGTATTACCCCGTGTTGGTTTGGTAGCAAAGAGAGTATTGGTGACGCTTTCAGTTTTATAAGCAATTTCAATGAGTTGAACATAATAACTGCTGAAAGAGTGCAATAAATGTTAAATTGTTAATTGTTAATTTATATATGCTATTTTTACTAAACATTTCGTGATCCGCTATCTTAACTAAACATTTCTTGTGCATTCTTGTCAACAGAACGGGCTTCATAATTCATCCCACCAAATATAATATCGTAATCGTAAACACACAACTCAAAACACATTGAACGCAGTTATTGCTCACACGAAAAGCCCAACGCGAGTTCCATGTGATTCTAAATATGAAACCAAACTTCCACACGGGAGTTCATCACTCACATTCGGCTTTATGACAAAAACATGTGTTCCAACATCGTCTTACCCCCTGCAAGCATGGGACCAACCTAAAATCGTATAGTTGCGTTAGACATTGCGCGACAAGTAAATTTTGCAATGCACGAGAACGAATGTTTTATATTTTGACAAAGAAAAGATGATATTACTTCAAAGTTATGCGAAGAGATGACTAACTTTGACTTAGAATGACAGTCGACAGTATATAATTGGTCCGTTAAGCATTAATTTGTATATGTGCCGTGTCAAATAAATGGTATGTGAATAAAAATGACAGTCAAAAGTACCGATCGCATGACCGACTGACACGAAGAAAGATAAATCATACAGATGAAAATTCCAACTACCAATGAGTTTTATCCACGCAAAGGTTTAATCAAAACCCAGTTCACGGCATATTTGTCGATACAGCAGCGCTTATAATAGTTTATGATGCAATCGGCTACTCGAGTGTAGAATAGTAGACCTCTCGTTTCTCACGCCCGAAGCGGTTACTGCCGGAAAATGCATTGTTTGTGTTGCTCTATCAGTGCAACGAGATCGCTCTACAATCCTCCCGTCGGGTGTGTTTTGAGGCTTCACAGCCGATTATACCGGTTGGCAAGCTTGCATTAGTATACTACCTATATGAGACATGGAAATTCTCGAAGCTTCGTTTACATGCGGTTTAAGACGGCTCAAATCGCGCTAGAAATCCCACGCTTTCGACACAGAATGGAGCGTAAAATTCTGCTTTGTAGTCGTTGAGAAAATTGACTCGTACTGAGAAGTTATTTCGATCGGTGTCAAATTAGCAGCCGGTTTATTAGCAATCAACGTGTCTTTCTCAAAAACCTGCTCGAATTTTGATCAAATCTCTGTGTCTCGCGTGTTTCTCGCAACGTCTGCAACGACTGCAGCAGCGTTGCATCACGCGCCATCAGTTGTGCAATCGGGACAATTAATTCGCCGAATGACCGCGAATCTTCGTCTCGTTGCTACGGTTGTGGCTCCCGCCGAACTCTGGCGACGGACCAGCGCACCCTTGTCAAATCGGGCCCATATTTACATATTTTTTGTTTGATTGCACTCTTCTTCAGTTCCTCCACACGCATCGGTAACAGCAGCGTCGCAGTTGTGACCCTGTCCAAATCGGCCAACCACGACAAGATGAAACAACCGTTTGCAGCCGTGTGACACGTTGCTCTTTGGGCTGGCAGCGAGGATTTTGATTATGGCATTGAGATCAGGGCGACTCGTTCACCGGCAATGACAAATGGTGGAACTTAATATTAGGGTTCGAATTCACAATGGAACTGATAAATAAAGCAAAGCTTAGACACATTCCGCAATTGGAACTTAACCTTTCTGTTTATTGGACACAGACTGGGTACTAACAGTCAGAAAATATGGAAAAAAAAATTCGTGAAATCGTGAAGTTGAACGAACGAGTTGGTTTAGACCATAGGCATCCTAAAAAGTAGGAGGGTGGTATTCAAGACACGACCGCATGACGTTGGACTACGGTATTCTTATATTCCATTAAAACAAATAATAGAGAGAATTGCTACTCTAGTATTTGCTGCAATTTTATCTAACAGTGCATTTCTGGATGCTGAGACGTTAAAACGTTATAAATAATAATATATACTAAAAGAATGGATATCTTTTATTTAATCGCTGTCATTTCATACATATTCGAATCAACCCTTTGTTTGCTGCACTACCAAGACAATCATTTAATTGAGCGAATTGGTAAAATTTTCCTATCTAAGCAAAAAGCAAACTTTACGAAACTATCTGAAATTGGAGCCCAGAACGATTCAACCGAAAATTTTAAATTTGAAAATTGTTTGACACTTAATCGATAAAACTCATGCTAGGTTAGTTCCAGCCCAGCATATAACTTCATGTATTTGAAAAAAAAACGTTTGGTTCAATAACTCAATATAGCAAGAGCTCAATCACACGTTTTTCGGTAGTTGTTATCAAGGTTTGGGCGAGTGACAGGAAAATATCTTAACTTCTTCAGTTGTGATTTAGAGCATTTCTAATTGTTTTGTTATTTTTCACGATAGCGACAAGTTTGTTTCTTTCTCTGTGTGTGAGAAACAAAATCAAAACCGCGCACCGAGAAACAAAAACGAAAATTTAATGAATGCTCATTGAGAAAACTTGCAACTCTTTTTACCAATAACTTATGATACTCAAAAGAACCCGTTTTGATCTAAATCAAATTTCTGGTAAATAAGTGTTGATCATTCATAGGTAGTAATTTTTCCTCGATGAATAAAGACTGGCTGAAGAAGTTAGAATCGCTGCTGTAAAATCAAATTCACAACGGTGTTCGTTAAGACGTTTTAATATTTTCAATGACAATAATAATCTTCGATAAACACCCGCTATAGTTATTCACACACATGCTATAACTATCTAAGCACGCGTTAAAACTATTCATACACACGCTGTAGCTATAGCTATCCATACACACGCTATTCCTTTCCATACATCCGATACAACTATCTAAACACACGCATAAGCTATCCAACCATGTGCTATTACTATCCATACATACGCTATAACTAATCATTACACACGCAGCAGCTATCCACACACAAGCTATAACTATCCGTACACACGCTGAAGATATACACGCAATACCCATAATATGCTACACATGCTAGTGTCTTACACACGCTATAGCTAGCCATACACACGCAACAGCGCCATCCCTATCATCGCAAATGTCATAGCAATACAGATGCACATACGCTATATGTGCACACTGCACACACACCCAACGTTTTCACCCAACGATATCTGAATTGGATTACCGCTGGTGGGGTCCAACTCAGATCGAAGGAGCACCGAACTGAATGAAGAAATGCAGCTTCCCACTACCTCCGCCGCTGCTGCCTGATACCACCGCTCTGGTTATGCTGCAGCTCAGTTTGGCCGCTGGAATCAGCCACCGCTGCTGATTATACAAGACCGGCCTGGTGGCCTTTCACTTGTTAACTGATGAATGCTCTGAGACGACACAGGCTATTATATAGCCCAAAGCAAAAATCCATCCGCGAGCAAACAAGAAGCGAGCTTGTGATTGGTTGAATGTGCACGACTTTTAACACAACTTTTAACTAGTTTAGTATCGAAAACATATTTAAATTATTATATGACAATCTTGCGCAATATTTCCCCTATCAATCAAGCCATTGGTATTTAGAATCTGTTCAGTGGTAATGATAAAAGAAGCATTTTAAAACGGTGTTGAAACACCTGTTGCAGCTACCGAAAGCGAGCTCGTTATTGGTTGAAAGCTGTGAGACTGTTTACAAAGTCAGATCGGTTGTATCCGTTAGTGTCGACTGTGCTTGTGAAGAGAGGTGGTGATTGGTTGCTCGGTATGATTTAGACAATCGATGTGATTTATCAATTTTTCAATAGTGTATCTCGAACAATAGGTTATTTTTGTTACATAAATTCAACCGTAAAAGAATTTCTGATCGGTTGATGCCAAAACCTCGAAATTCTGAAAAGAAATGACTGATATATAAGCGCTCAAAACCTGACCACTTTTCCCTGGTTTTCCCCGGTTGAATTACTAGATTTTCAAGTTCAGGTGCCTAACTTCGATATAGACGTTATATATATAGACCTTATATATATAGACGTTATATATAGACGTTATATATATAGACGTTATATAGACGATATAGACGTTATATAGACGATAAAACAAAAACATAGCAAGAGCTTATCATCTTATAAAATCGCGCATAAAATCAACTACCAAATAGATGGTCAAGCATTTAAAAGAGTTTTGTACGAGAGTGATCTTGGCGTCACCCTCGATTTAAAGCTGACTTTTGATCGTCATTGCACTATTGTTATTTCAAAAGCCGGTTAGGCTTCATATCGAAAATTGGACGTGATTCTAAAGATCCGTACTGCTTCAAATCACTCTATTTTGCTATTGAAGTATACGATTAGAACGTGTGCAGCGTAGGTTCATACGTATACGCTCTTAGAGACTTACCTTGGCGACAACCTGAAAATCTTCCATCGTATGCAGACCGTTGTCGTTTACTCAACCTGAATACCTTAGAACGCCGCCGCAAGATACAACAGGTATTATTTGTTGTAAAGCTGTTGAATAATGAGGTAGACTCTCCAAAACTCCTGTCGTTGATAAATTTTCATGCGCCACAAAGAGCTCTTCGACCATCCTCACTATTAGGGGGTTATATACCTTTTTGCTCGAGAAAAAAAGCAAAGTTTGGATTTTTTTAACGTGTTGCATAAAAATAGTATTTTTCTGAGAGTTTAGTTATTCAACAACAACAAAACACGTTTATTCATAATAAATACTAATTATTTGGGGAGTAACGGTCGTTTTCCCGGTACTCTTTATTTTTGGCAGAGGTTTTCGATGTTTACGATAGCGACGCAGCAGATTTGAAATCAAAAAACTATTTTTTTTTCTTTAGTTTTGAAGTGTGCCGGGTATTTTAACGATCATTTTTATAAGTATTTTCTTTTCAGTGCAAACTGGAACGTTTTTCCCGAAAAATATGCTTTGAGCACTGGAAATTGCAATAATTTTTTTTTGCAGCCAAGTTAAATTTTGTGTATCAAAAATCGATCGTTCAACGACCGGGGAATTTAATAACGAACATTTTAAAAAAAAGATGAAGAATATCGGTTCAGTAGTTTTACCGCATTCGTAAACACGGCAAAGTCATTTTTTGAGAAACACCATTTCGAGATAGACGCGTATAAAGTTTCAAGTTGAGCTTATGCGGCCGTAATTAGGCGCGCTGCAATTCGCTCTAACTTTCTCCCTTTTGCTCAGATCTTTAAGAAAATTTGTAAAAATGTTCTTAAGATGTTGTCCTTTCAGATAATGCAATAAAAAAATCGATTTTTTGAAAACTATAAAGGTATATAACCCCTTAATAAATCACTCTCGTCGTACGAACTTTGGTCGCAATGAAACCGTTTCCTCGTGTATTAATATGTTTTGTCATATAGAAGAATATAGATAGGATAGTTATAATTTCATAGACATATATACATTAGTTCATAGAGTTCATAGAGTCAGATGAAATTTATACCCTAATAAACAAATTTATTTATTTATTTGAATTAATTTAACTGTCAACAGTCTGATTAAACGTTGTGCGGTCAAAAGATGAAAGTGAGATATTTTTTAGTCTTTCTTCAAACATAAGGGATGGTTTTCCAAATTTAAACAAATTTCGCACAACAGAGAAGGTGCGAATACAGGCAGTCACTAGATGGGAGTTTCGCTGCGGTAATCCAGTAGAGCGAAGAATTTGATATGAAGCCCGAAAGTTTAATAGTGACAGGGTCCTTAGGGAGTCGATTTTGTTGTTGATTATCTTAGTGATAAATAAAGCTTGGTTTATTTTCCTTCGTCGTGTAAGTGTCTCTAGACCGAGTAGACAACAGCAATCAGGATACGGAGGAAAATTCATAGTGTTCTGTCAAGATTGCTGCCTTAGCGGCCTTAGCGCAAATCGTAGAAATGTTGTCTTCATACGCTCGATGCGTAAATTCCACCCTAGCTCATGAGTGCAATAAGTTAAGAAAATTCAACAGATTAAACTACTAAATTTTATTTTTACATCATCTGGGTACACTAATTTGCAGCCGGTTTTAAGCAACAAGACAATGTCGTTGAAAAGTTATATAAATAACAGAGGTCCTAAATTGCTGCCCTGAGGAGCACCGGGAGCTTTTGTTAACTGGGACTACTATTTGAGCGTTTCTATATAAGATTCAACGATTTTGGCAGTATGAGACCGACCATTGTCATGCAGTCGAATCACTTTTTCGTGCCGCTGCTCGTGTTGTGGCCGTTTGTTGCGCAGTGCTCCGCAAGATTCCTTCAATTGAAGATGTTACTGCTCCCCAGTGGTGGTTTCGTTTGATTTCAATAACACGGACCAGGTGAACACCGACCTAGCAAATACACAGCATATTCTTCGCAGTGCGTATATTCGCCCGAGCCCACAGGGTTGCAGTAATAAATGCAATTTTTCGCCATCCGTCAGGATTCGAAAACCGCTTGCCGTTGGAGTGGTTGTTCACAGGCGAAAAATCGATGCCCAACGTCCCACACTGTTTCTAAAGCTGCAAAAACGTGATCGGAATTATTTTGACCCAGAAAACTTAATTTTAGAGCCATAGTGTCTTCAGTACAGTTGTTCCATTAATTATTCTCCATGTTGTAGAAGTTACAGTTTTGTGATTAATCCACTTAACAGTGAAAAGCGAATTTTTCTTTATTCATTTTTGCACATTACAATTTATCGTCTTCGGCAAAGTTGTAGCACATTTTATAAGAAACAACTTTGTCGAAGACACCATATTCCTATCGGCCTATTTAAATGGACTTATGTGGAGATTTCTACAGATTGCCACTAAGAATCAGTTTTTTTTTTCAATATAACGTTTAGTAGTGATTTTCTATAATTTTTCAATGTTCTACAATGTTATTTGCTATAATAAAACAAACAATGTCTGTAAAGAAAGTTTATTTTTATCTCACATATTTCGCTGGTTTCTGATGATTTTTAGCAAAACAATGCATTAATTCACTAACAGGTATCTTCAAAATCTGCAAATATCTGCAGACTAAACCATTTCCAATAAAAAGTATAACTAAAACATCATTCAATCCAGACACAAGCATTTGTCTCTCATACAAGCTCTCTGTGTTTATATTTGTAAGTAAATTGGTGCACTATTTTAACAGAAATCTTCAATAACTAAATAATTTTAAGAGATAAAAATAGGCTTCCTTCGGTGAACTCATGTGTTTTATTTTACTGAAAAACATTATAGAACATTGTAAAATTTTAGAAAATCACTATAAAAAGTTATATAAAAAAATGATTCAATGGGGTATTCTAAAGAAAACTTCACAATAGTTCATTTAAATTGGCAGATAGAAATATGGTGTCTTCGACAAAGTTGTTCCTTATAAAATGTGCTAAAACTGTACTCAGCAAACTAAGCTTTGCGTCCTGCAAAATACGGGAAATTGTGGTTTTGTGATGCTAGCTATTGTTTTATTGAAAAAAGTAAAGTCTTGTTGAATGCTGATTTCGACTAATCAGAGCTGAAATAAGATCTTTCAATCAACCATAAAATATACAATGGATTTGTTGTTGTTGTTGTTTTATTCGCTCTAGTCCACAAAGATACGCCTGCCGGGAGTTAAACCCACAATAGCCACGTATAAAAGGTAGCATGCAAAAATTTAGTTTTATTGTATAACTGCCGACAGTAAACTCTTACTGGAAACTGACTCGACCCACAACCGGCAGAGCAGCTGAATTTAGCGCAGTAAAGCTGAGTAGGTGACTCAATCGATCGCAGCATTCCACATCGAATGGACCAGTCAGCGGACCGCAGCACTGCACAGCATTGCTGAACATGTCCGGGTAAGTAGGTAATTTTGTTGCACCGCCACGTTTACCTGTAACCATTTGGGCACTACCAATAGCTGTGAATGTGCCGGTAGCGTGTGTGTATGATCGTCGTCATGTCTTGTTTGCTTGATTGCAGGGTGTGCGGAGGGGAGAATAACAAGAGAACTAGAATCAACGCTTGTCTTCAAAGTTACCAATTATTTAGGAGGACCAAAGAGTTGAAAGAGAATAATCACTGAAATTTACGTAATTCTACAACCTCCTAAATTTTTTAACTCTCGATGCGCTTTAGCTGCCGTTTTTTAGAAGGAAACAAGGGAAGTAATACTTTCCGCAAATGACGATTGTTTCGCTCAGAATCCAACATTTTCACTAAAGTAAGAGCAAAGCGGTTCTCCTAGCATATGTCCTCATTTGGTTCATCACTTTTAAGATATGAGCAATTCCACGAAAAAAAAAACGGGCAACCATTTTTGATTTGGCTGAAACTTTGCATAGATATTTGTATGGGTAAAAGATGCCATTTTGTGCTATTGGTTTAATTTTTTGGGCCACGACTAATTTTTGGGAAGCTATTGAAAAAATTCTATTTTGGAAAGGTATTGATGATTACAAATATTTTTAGTACCAAAGCGATTTGTTTGATCGGTATGATGCCTTCGGCAGAGTTGTAGATAACAATTCTGTCTTTCCAAAAAAAAAAATTATACTCTAAGAAAAATTGAATCTTATTTGAAAAAAAAAAAATAAAAGGAAAATTGAAAATTAATTATCTAGAAAAGCTCATTTTAAAAATCTAAACTTTTTTATCAGCACTACACAAGATTACCTAAATAATAGAACCGGTGTGATCATGGAAAAATAGAAAAATAATATGATTTTTTGAAAAAAAAAATTGTTGTTTCAATTGTTTTCTTCGAGTGGTATATTTTTTTCTTTGGAAAGACTCCAATAAGAGCTCTGTATTGGGAATTAAAAAATATTTTTACAGTCAAAACGGTTTGTTTGATCGCCAGAGTGCCTTCGGCAAAGTTGTAGATAACAATTTTGTCCTTCCATATAAAATGTACCCTGTGAAAAAAAAAATTTTTTTTTTTTAAATATCATAATATTTACCTCTAATTTCTCCATGGTCCGATCAGGTTCCATTGTTTAGGTAATCTTTTTTAGTTTGTATAAAAAATATTTAGAAAATGAGTACTTTTAAATAATCCATTTTTAATTTTTCTCTTATTTATTTTTTCAAAAAAAGAATAATTTTTTTTAGAGTGTATATTTTTTCGGGAAGAAAAAAATATTATTTACAACTCTGCCGAATTATCTACAACTCTATCTCTGCCGTCACACCGATCAAACGAGCCGTTTTGGCTCTAAAAATATTTGTTATCATTAATACCTTCCCAAAATAACATTTTTCAATAGCTTCCCAGAAATAAATTGTGTTCCAAAAAATTAAACCAGTAGCACGAAATAGCATATTTTGTCTATTCAAACATGTATGCAAAATTTCAGCCAAATCAAAAATGACAGTTAAAAAAAACAAGGAGCATTATTTAAGCGCATTGTACAGTTTGCTGTAAACTGCACAACAATTCTAGCAAAAAGTTCACGGTAAACTGTTTAGAAACTCATCACATTACGTCAAAATCAGAATATCATCACATTATGTCAAAAAAACACAATCTACTCCATTTGTACCCCAAAAATGCAACCCAACGAGTCTACTTCAATGAGTTTCGTAGGTGCAAAATTAACTGGAGATCATCGAATTGTGTACAGTTGATTGGTAGAATCCAGAAATGTATTCGAAAAGCGGACTTGAAGGCCGTACAACGCTCTTGTTTTGGCATCATAAGAAAGATTGTCACCTGTTGAGAAATGAAAACATGTTAGAATGCATTGAATTTAATATGTTTTTTTTTCTAGAGCTTGTTTTTTCTTTTCAAGTGCTTCCAGTTATTTCAGGGTGCATTCTTGATGATCTTACTCCTGGGTTTTATAGCTTTTGGGAGCGCTTTGCTCATTCACTCGATAGAAGAGCTTCCCACATTCGATAAAACGCAATGTAAACTTAACAAATGTAATAAGAAAATGTTTGTCAATTACAAAAGAGCAAATTTTTGCATGTGAACAACGTGTCATGTTTTTCAGAGTGTATCATATTATCTGCGCAATCATTGTTGATTCAACCTGATTAGATAGCCACACTTATTTGCACACTTCCGGACCTTTTTTACTTTGATTACAAATTGCACTCCAATTTTAAAATCAATTTAATTTTTTTCTGGTCAAAACAATTTTCATCTTGAACTGTGCAGCCCTACACGGGCGATACATGAAAAAGAAAATTAGCGAACAGAATGTCAGGAGAAATTCAAAATCCTAAAAACGATACACCAAAACTTATTACAAAACAACTTCAATTGATTTTTTTTTCCTTTCTACCCTATCTACATTCCAGATTCGTCGATTTACGCCGGCCCGGTGATCGAGTCGAACGACCGGTGCAAAAAAGGCCAACATCATCCGGTGCCACGAGCGGAACGCCAGAGCTCCTCAGGTTTTCCAGGAGAGAAGCCCCACGCAGCCAATTCCAATTCCATCCGACCACCGTTGCAGCTTTTCGGTCTAGCAACGTGCCGCAGCAATCGTAATTCCGAACGCCCGCCTGCACACATCAGCGTCGCAGCGCAGTCTGTTCTACTCACGGCTGGCGCAAGGAGGGCCGCGGCAAACGGAAGACAGTCACAGTTACCACGCACCATGCTAGCAGTGCAGGCGGTTACCAGTAGTAGCGAGCAGCAGTCCTTTGGCAACTGCCGTCACAGTTGGTCGTAGAATTCCGCAGAGCTTCGCTGGAGCTAATCGTACGCATTCGACGCGGATAGTCAGCGGAATTGACGAAAAAGTACTGCGGTGCGCGACGTGTTATTTGGGGAAAAAATTACAACAACCGGTGTTGGTTGTGTCATAAGAAAGGCAGAAGTGAGAAGTTTAAATTCGAACATTTGTTCGTTGCTACACCCACGAGAACGTGATTGAGTGTTGTAAGGCAGAGGCTTTAACACTCCGTTAGTGAATTGAAGAGTTCGGTTTGTTGTTATCTTTCGCGAATATCGGAGAGTAATCGACAGTGCCGGTAGTATAATTGCTCGCTGGTTGTGTTGGAGAAGTTGAAAGCGGTGAAGTGCGTCCGTGTGACGTGACAGGGTGTGATATTTGAGGGCTTATTGTATCGCGAGTGCTGACAGCCCTTATCAGAACGCCAACGCGCGCGTCCAGAAGTGGCTGTTATCGCGACCTTTCGTAACCTGACGGAGCATATACAGCTTGGATGGAAAATGATCATTACAAAAGTGCCAATCGAGTGTGATTGTAGTCAAGTTTTTGCGTAGCACCTGTCGCTGACAGCTTGGCTAGTGAAGTGCGAAAAAGTGAAATAACATGTCCATTTCGTTCTGAGCGGATGTAAGAAAACCGAAGCTCCATCCAGAATTGTAGTTCACAGTGAGTGATTGTTTGTTAAATAGGAATATGTCTGCCCTAAGTCATCAGGTGAACATGAATAACTTCCTGTCGCTGCTGGTTGGTGCCTCTCTGGTGGCGGCCAATTCTTCCCCCAGCCACCACGATCTGACCTCGTTTTCGCAGCCAACGGAGTTCTCGAACGGGGTGTCTTCCTTCGCTTTGCCCGCGGAAGACCGCATGGCGTTCGACAGCTACACGCTGGCCTATCTAAACTACAGCTATGTGGACTCTAACAAGATCCCCAACCAGGAGGGAGACTTGATTGGAAAGTATGGCGAGGGTCGTATCCTGAACCGAACTGGTCTGCTGGTGCACGTTACCAAATCAGACAACGAGGACGACCATACCGGGTGCACTAAGGATTGGAATGGGACGAAGGGAAGACCGCTGCCGCCGCTCGGCGTCCAGTGGATTGCACTGATCAAACGGGGCAGCTGCAACTTCGAGGAGAAGGTGAAGCACGCTTACACCCACGGAGCGGCCGGCGTTATCATCTACAACGATAAGGACGATCCGCGGTTGGATAAAATGAAGATTAACGACAAAGAACGTAAGTACCGAAGCGACAAGATCTGGGTGTGCTTAGCGTCTGGGGGCTTAGCGATACTGGTACAGACAGATAACATTTTCAGTGCGGTTCGTTCGTGTTTGGTTGGGGATTCCAATTTTATGGGGTAGGATTCGGGGAGCTTGCTCACGGGAACTTGCACTTGTGATTAGTTTGATAAGACTATTCATCGATAATAGTTTGTATTGCAAGTTCTTTTGATTTATTCGTGGTGATCAAAACTATTGTGGTCGTGTTAATTTTCGTGGAACATTTTTGAGTTTTTCCAAACTTCTATTTTGTTACAGTACATTAAAAATGTTTAAAAATCGGTACGAACTAATGAAATCGAACAGATTACATTAATAACAGTTGAGTGTTCCTTGTTGAATTGAGTCAAGCAATTGAATTTTTTTCTTGGATGGACTGAAGAAAAATGATCAAAACAGTCCTAATATGTCCTAACAAAAAGTAAATGCATTCCACTTAGAGAGCTATGGTCTTCTGAAAAGTTGAACAGAAGGTCAAGGGCTTCTAGTTGGCCACCAGCTTGAAACTCCGCTACAACGTAGTGCTAGTGTGCATAAAGTTCGCAGTATTTTCTACTTACTTTATCTCGTGAATTCAACCGCTTAGAAACATGTGGTCTTTAGCAAAGTTTTGCAGGATGACAAAGGCTTCTGACTTATGGATTGATTGTCTGGGAATAAGGCCGCATGTGGTGCTACTGTGCGTTTAGATTTGGGTGTTATGCACTAAATTTATCTCGAGATTCCTACTTTTTAAAAAATTGTTATATTCATCAACTCAGCTATTAGAATTCCTCTAAAGAAATCACACAATTCAAATTATTAAAGGCGACAGTGTGTGCAGCTGGGAAAGCGAAAAAAAAGTCAACTGAAAATCTGGTACAGACTTGGAAAAATATGCAGCATCCAGACGGGACTTGAACTCGCAATCTTCTTGTCTCTGGCATGGTGTTTTGACCAAATAAACCACTGGGACGTTGATACTGTTCCAAAATCTATATCCGTATTACATTCCACCGCCGATTATTCTATTGCTCACTCCTAATAGCTACACACACCGCTGTGAAGGTGTTATTTTTGCGACTGAAAGAAATGTCTCATCACACGCAGAGACCGAAGCCAGTCTGTCTGCCTTTAATGAACTTGAATGTCAAGGTTTAAAAGTTGCTGTAAAAATAGAAATTGTGAGAAAAAATTAACTCAAAATACAGCGAATTTCGTTCTCGCTAACGCTACGTAGTGGTAGCATTTTGCTCCAAACTGTCCACTATCCAGAAGTTTCTAACCTTATGAACATGTTTGTTGAAGACCGTAACTTTCTAGGTTTTGGAAGCACTGCAATATTCACACTGGTTGTTGCAATATTCAGTAAAGCGATTCCAAACAGTGCAACAAGAATTGACTTTTCTTCTGCCTTGGTTTCCATATATAATTTTTTTGTGTATTTTGATGCAAAACCAAATATCCCCAAGTTTGAACATATTTCAACTTAAGGGGCAACAACAGCGCCATTTTGAATTTTTGAGAAATCGAAAATTTTTGAGGTTTTTTAGACGCCATTTTGTTTTAAGACCAAATATCAAAATTCCATGAGTTTGTCCACATATAAGCATCTTCTTACTCATCTTTAAAAAAAAAACAGATCTATAATCGGACAAAAACTGAGCTCAAAACGGTGATTCTACGAAACCGGTCTTGGCATGATTTTAGTATATTTCACAGAGCAAAATCTCCCAGCTGGTCTCGAGGTACGATGCTGGCCTAACAAGCCAGTCGTCGTAAGTTCGAGTCCCGGCTCGGGAGAGACTGTTAGTGTCAGTAGGATCGTAGCGCTAGCCCCGCAATTATCCTTTACATTTAACAGTCGGCTGCGAAGTCTGTGTATAGTAAAACAGAAGGTCGAATTCCGATACGGAATGTAGCACCAAGGCTTTGCTTTTTCACAGAGCAAAATGATATCAAGTATGTATGAGCATTAATGGTAATGCGCTAATATAGTCAAATTATATCTTATATTGAGTAAAAAAGTCTCAGAAATCGATTGGCAGGTGTCTGATCTACGTAAACTGTCAGCAACATGTCGATTTTGCCCCAATTCCCCTACAATATTGAATTAGGTTTATCTTGATGTTAAATTAACCTATTTGAAATCTGTTTAATGTTATTCCAAAAGTGTAAGCAATACTCAAAGATACAATAACAATTTGGCATCACATGATCCTCCCCCTCTTGCGGGGAGGGGGTTGCATTTTTGGCCAGGACCGGTCAAAACATAAAAATCTCGCTTCAGCTATGAGACGGAATCATCGCGTCTTCGACAAAGTCAAATGCGACCCCCTCCCCGCAAAAAGGCGAGGATCATGTGATGCTAAATTGTTATTGTATCTTTGAGTATCGCTTACACTTTTGATATTACATTAAACAGATTTCAAATAAGCTAATTTAACGTCGCGATAAACCTAATTTAGTAATATGGGATAAACTCATGGAATTTTGATATTTGATCTTATAACAAAATGGCGTCGAAAAAACATCGAAAATTTTAGATTTCTAAAAAATTCAAAATGGCGCCATTATTACCCCTTAAGTTGAAATATGTTTAAACTCGGAGAATTTTGTTTTCGCATCAAACTTCATCAAAAAATCATACATAGAAGCCAAGGCAAAAAAATTGTTGCACTGTGTGATAACTAAAATTTTGAATGGGTTGTGTATGAGACACGACCGTAGGGTGAACGAAGAATTACGACAGCATGTCTTATGTCAATGTGTTTTTCTTGCGATAGGTTAGGGAATACTCTCGATTGAAATTACTTCTAATTTTTGATTACGATAGATTATCTTGTATCAATGAGTTCACGTTAGTAACTTTCGTTCAATACTAATTAAAAAAATCTCTGGAAAGAATATGGTGGCCCTGAAAAGATTCAAAATGGTAACTGGGCTCGACTTACGGCCTATGAATATCATCCCAGTTACTGAAATACTCATTTAGATGGTATTCGGCCTGAAAGTCTCCACCTAGGATTTAAAAACGGCTTCTAAGTTTGATTTCTGGCCACTAAACATCATCCTAAGTACAAAAATACTCTTCCAAAATATTGGATGGCATTTGGACTTGTTTCCAGCTTTGATTGATCGGAATCTAAGCTCAAAACAAGGCTTTACAGTTTTCAAAATTACTGCGGAACCTACCTGTGTAGACTTCGTCAGAAGGTCCTTTTACAACCTACACATAGTCATAGTTACTTAGTTCTATGCTTAGGCAATGCGGCTGGCAATGTTTCTTTTCTTCGGGAACTAGAGTGTCAAATAGTGGCTAATGCATTCCTTAGTGCTGGGAAAGAATGTCGTGAATCAAAAATGATACTCTTTCGGAATATGCAACTGAAGGTTGCATCCAGTGGCCGAAAATGTTCATGAGAGTTTTTTGTGTACTTCCTTTTTCGAATTCTGGGAATCAGGTCGGTTAATCTCCTCCCACTCATGAGCCGTGAGTCATCTAGAAGAGATGACTGACGTCGGCCAGCTTTTTTTTAAATATAATACAAATTTGAAACAAAAAATATGATTTCGCTATCTTCTCTGGTTTTTACAATCACTTCAATGCTCGAAGTTTTAGTGGAATTGCTTGCAGGATCACGTCGCCGCACATAGGAGTAAATCAAGTAAAAACCTGATCAAAAGTCAGAAAAGCAAAAGTTTATTAACCATGTTCTGCATAGTCTCATTTTGAAGTGTGATACCTTCTGAATCTATCGACAGCTTATGAGCATCCGGAAGTATTTTTAACCTTTTTTACTGCTGATTGAAATCGATGAAATTTTAGTTTTCTGTTGTTGCATTCGATGCTCCCGTACCGTTCACTGTTTTTCAAAACTATCAAGTGCAACGTAGTGATTTATCATCCAACCAACTATGGGGATTGTCAAAGAAGGTTAGTTTAATCAATCTTCAAACTTAAAAGACTGATAAACAGTTTCGATATTGCCAGGGAACATTTTAATAAACACAAAAATGCTGTAAATGAGTTTTTTTATATGTCATATTATTTGAAGTAAGTTAAGTATCAATGAGTTTCAATGTAAACAGTCAATTGCAAATGAAAGCCTGTATGTTTCTGGTCAAACTGGTGGTATTAGAATATCCGAACCAATCCGAACTCGTGAGATACATCATTTTGAAAATCATCGGAAAAATTCAATTTTTCAGCTTCCGGCAGTGTTTTTGCGTTAGTTCCAAGACATAGATACATCAAAGTTTGCAGATTATGTCCTTAAAACTGCTTAGCTCTACATTCGGCTTTATCCTTGGTATCCAATGACTCCTACTTTGCATAAAATAAAGAAAAAGGTCAAACTTTTTCGTCTTTTCGTTTCGTGAAATGTTCGTACACGGGCAATGATGATAATACTAGTGACTCTTCAAATTCTTCTGAGTACTCAGATTGAATAATAAACAAATCAGTGTTAGCCCTGCACCTCACTGATCTAAAAAACTGTTATATTTCATTCATAAAGGCTCAGCCATACATTGTAGAAAAGAAACTACCATTGAATCCGAGTAACAAATTGAAAAGTAAAAAATCGTTTAAAGGTGTGTTATATCATTAAAATTTTCAGTTACAACTATTTATTATACTATATTTTCGATCCATTGGGGTACATCCACATTCCACGTGGACAGCTGTGGGGGTCTGTATAATGTCCACGGTCCATACAAAATTTTCAGAATTTATATGGGCAGTTGTCCACGGAGGGGGATGGAGGGGGGGGGGTCAAAATCGTCAAAAACCTGTCCACGTGGAATGTGGATAGCTTCTTATATGTTTCCAGTCCAAAAATCCTTTGAAATAATTTTGATCAGGTTTGATGTTCTAAGTGCTCCACTGTGCGCCGCTCCACGGCATCGAGACGGGTTGCGGGAGAAATTGAACGGGTGGGGCATGCCTGGCCTACTAAGGTGACGAACCAGCTCCGGCTAGTGGTAGAATCGTCATGTGGTAGAATCCGTTGACTGGCGGATCTCCAAGGTTTTCTGAGGTTCAACTTACACCCCTATACCAGAACGGTATCGTAATACCTGACTCTACGTCAAAAAAGTCTGTCTTGCCAAAAAAAAAAACACATGTGACAAAAATAAAAAAAATAAAAATAAAAATCGAAACAGAAATTGACTTGTTTGTTCATTAGAACAAAATTAGAAAGTGAATGTCTTTCAGAATGAAGCCAACTTCAATCCACTCCAAGCTATATGGCAATGCGATGTATGGAAAACTGAATTTGAATAATAACCTGTGCAAAATTTTAGTTTAATCAGACATAATTTAGGGGTACCTCAAAGCGCCAAAAATTTCAGTGTTTTTACCCCCGAAAATTAACATTCCTAATAGAAAATTATGGTTAAGATGTCTAATAAACATTAAAATGATTTACATGTGGTTTGGTGAATCATTTTAATGTTCATTAGGCATTTTGAACTAGAATTTTTATTAGAGATGTCAATTTTCGAAGGTCAAACAATCAAAACTTTGAACACATTGAGGCACCCTTAAATCTTGCCCGATTGAGCTGAAACTTTACACAGATCATTTTTTAGGTCGATAAACAAAATGTTCATGGTCGGTGACATGACCATTTTCGCTGGCACCCTAATGTATAGTTTAACACTAGATTAATCTTACATGAATAACTGCGGAGCTTTTTAAAGCCGTATTCGATAATTACTGCGACACTGTCAACCTTTTTCATACCCAACCGAAATGAACTTAATGTCCTGAGCTTCGTCTGATCGAAATCTATTAGACTATGATAAAGCGAGAATTTCAAATGACTAAAGAAGAAACGAAATTGATGCAAAAGTGGAAGAGAACTGAAAGAAAATAGTTGCGGAAATGACTGTACAAACTCTGATGTAGGGTGTCAAGCAAAATGTCGAGAATTTTACTAAAATTCGTCCCAAAACCTAACGCATGTACACAACTTCCGTGAAATTTTCAACTTGTTCCGATAACTAACACCCTTTAAACCAAATTTGTAGTCACAGTTATCACATAAGACTGCGCGTCACCAAAGGGAGGTAAAATGTTTACACGATTTATAAACTGTTATCGTGACTAAGATTTGATAACAAGTTTCTGCCTAGGTTGGTATACTATCTGATGCAACATGAAACTGTCAGCTGGAAATCGCTACTTCAGGGTACTATTGAGTAGTTTGATAACGTTCAATAATCTTTTTATAGATTCCATGTCTGGTTGATTGTTGGGATTAGAAATATCGCGTGTAGAAAATTCTGGAGTGTCTTGAAGTGATGATGTGCAGAAAATATAACGAAGGCAGTTGTGAAATAGAATAGTTTTATGGGAAATCGTCCCGCAATTGATGAAATCTGAAACGAAAATTTTTAGTTTTGATAAAAGTTAGTAGTTACTTTCCACTACAGAACACATGACTTCAGGATTTTAAATCATTCTGATTAAAGCGTTATTTTTCAAAAGGCAGTTGATGTCTTTTTGAATACTAGTAGGGTGGAATAAAAAGACATCCTCTCGTGTTAACCATCAGAGCACTTCTTCATAAGGACAATATTCTGCAGGCCTCCCTCATCTTCCACAGTTTGATATGACTTAGAGATTTCGTTTGCATAACTGCCAAAATATCCTCAGTCTCCCGTGAAAGCTTTGGTTCTGGTCAGATTCTGGACGAAATTGGGAAATTTTTGGGCAAATTCTGGAAGTTTCTGCTTTCTACCTGCCTCCGGGACACCAAACTCATTCTTGGCAGTGAAGAACAGTTGGTCCGGAAGCTGCCGGAAGTCCGTCTTGGCGTAAGTCTCTTCATCCAGAATAAGACAATGAGGCTTCGTCAGTAACCGGGTGTACAATTTCCAGGCCCGTGACATTATCACCGTATTTCGTCGTTCGTCACGATTTGGAGCTGTCTGCACTTCCTTCGTATGCAGTTCCTCCCGGTCCTTGGCTTTCTGAACGAAAGACAGATTCAACTTTTTGGCACGATTCCTAACCGCAGCATTGGGATTCCGCGTAAACGTTTTTATAACACGCTTGTGATCCTAATCAATAATAGAACATCCATGCTGACCGCTTTATTCCTTCCGTTCGATGCTTAGAGTTTCGTAGTAACGTTTAATCACACGACTCACCGTTGACTGCGCGATGCCGAGTTGTTTTCCGATGTCCCGATAAGAGCATTATCGATTTTACAGCCGCGACCGTGCACACTCGGAACAAATGGACCGAAATTCCCACTAAATTAGCACCGCTGAGCTAGCAACCTAAAATATAGCATTTCTTATTCAAAAGTAGTAAACTAATCGATTGGTGATAGTTCCATTCTGTGCAGGGCACAGGAAATAATCAATTTTGCCTTTTTCACCCTACATTTGCGTGTCGTAGCTACGATTGCCGCTGATTTTTTTGTGCAAAAATGAACAAAATCCACGAATACATTAGTGGACGACTCGAGAGATGGTTCCATTTAGTTCCCGGCCCTAGAATAAGTAGATTTCTCCCATTTCACCTTATTTATGTGATTTTTGTGCCGAAACTTGTATAACAACAAACGCCGCTCAGATTACTGTTCAAAAGTAAACTTATGAAATGTGAAAAGTACCTGGGAATCGAATGGTGATGGTTTCATTTATATCCAGGCCTTGCAAATGGTACAATTTACCACACTTTACCTTATTCTAGCAATTTACATAATTAAAATTAGTTGGTGTCCGTAAATCACGATTTAATACAAGAACAAATCAGCGGATTGGTATAAGAATATGATGTAGGAGTTTTTGAAACCGAAAAAGGTTATTATGCTGGTTTGTGGCCCCTCCCACATCTGGAAGGGAAGGCTCCCATACAAATGAAACACAAATGTATTGATAACTCAAGAACTAATCACTTAAGCAATTAGAATCAAACTTGGCATCTGGAGGTTATTGGAAGCAAGAAATATTTCTGTGGTGGTTTTACACCCCTTTTTCTTTTAGAAGTCCCATACAATTGGGTCCTAAAGCTATATCAGTTTTTATATATCATTTGAAAATGCCGTGTTTTCTGAGCAAAACGTGATTTAAAAAAAATGTTTATCGTTTTCCTTCGATTTTTGAATAAAGAATAAAAAAACTTCTCGAATGGTCTTAAATGACTTTTCGCCCATGTACGGTATATGGAAGAACTGTCATCTAAGGCACTTTGAGCAGTTTTGATGAAGAATTTCATTTAAAAACCGAAGGAAAACGATAAACATGTTTTAAAAAACACGTTTTGCTCAGAAAATTGCCCTCTTTCAGCTGACATATTAAAATCAAAAATCCGTGTAAAACTTAAGGACCCTTACCTTACCTTACCAGTCACTCCAGGCCGAAGTGTCCCTTGCTGTTCGAAGAAGTCGTCTCCATTCAACTCGGTCCATGGCTGCAGCTCGCCAGCCATGTCGTCTGCGGAGGCCCCGCAGGTCGTCTTCCACTTGATCGAGCCACCTTGCTCGCTGCGCGCCTTGTCGCCTTGTTCCAGTCGGGTGGTTATCAAGAACCATTTTCACCGGGTTGTCGTCCGACATTCTAACGACATGCCCAGCCCATCGTAGTCTCCCGATTTTCGCCGTTTGAACGATGAGTGGTTCTCCCAGCAGCTGATGCAACTCGTGGTTCATCCGCCTCCGCCATGATCCATCTTCCATCTGCACTCCACCACAGATGGTACGCAACACCTTTCGTTCGAAAACCCTAAGGGCGCGTTGGTCCTCCACGAGCATAGTCCAGGTTTCGTGCCGTAGAGGACTACCGGTCTGATCAGTGTTTTGTAGATGGTTAACTTCGTGCGGCGGCGGATTTTATTCGAGCGGAGCGTCCTCCGGAGTCCAAAGTTGGCACGATTTCCTGCCATAAGGCGTCGACGAATTTCTCTGCTGGTGTCGTTGTCAGCAGTCACCAGTGAGCCCAGGTACACGAACTCGTCTACCACCTCGATTTCATCACCGCTAATATGAATTCGTGGCGGGAGGTTGACACTGTCTTCTCTGGAACCTCTTCCTCTCATGTACTTGGTCTTCGATGCATTTATGGCCAGTCCAATTCGTCCGGCTTCAGCCTTCAGTCTGATGTGCGTCTCCGTCATCTTTTCATGGGTTCGTGCTAAATATCAATGTCATCGGCGAAGCCAGACTTTCTAAAAATCGTGCCACTCGTGTCGATACCAGCCCTACGTATCACACCTTCCAAAGCGATGTTGAATAGCAAGCACGATAATCCATCACCTTGCCGTAACCCTCTTCGCGATTCGAAGGGACTCGAGAGTGTCCCCGAAACTCGAACTACGCACATCACCCGATCCATCGTCGACTTGACCAACCGTGTCAGTTTATCCGGAAAGCCGTAATCGTGCATAATTTGCCAAAGCTGGTCTCGAACGATTGTGTCGTATGCCGATTTAAAATCGATGAACAAGTGATGTGTGGGCACGTTATACTCACGGCACTTCTGTAGGACCTGCCGTACCGCGAATATTTGGTCCGTGGTGGCGCGGGCACCCATAAATCCCGCTTGGTATTACCCCACGAATTCTCTTGCAAACGGTGATAGTCGACGGCACCGAATTTGAGAGAGTACCTTGTAGGCGGCGTTCAACAACGTGATTGCGCGGTAGTTGCAGCAATCCAACTTGTCGCCTTTTTTGTAGATGGGGCACACTGTACCCTCCATCCACTCCTCCGGTACTACCTCCTTCTCCCAAATCTTGGTAATAACCCAGTGTAGCGCCTTAGCCAGTGATTCACCACCGTGTTTTAACAGCTCGCTGGGGAATTGGTCAGCTCGACCGATCCGACCTCCTCTCTAACCTCCTGGAGGTCAGGGGCTGGGATTCTGTCGTCATCTGCGCGTACACCGAGGTCTACTACCACAAACTTAAGGACTTAACTTGAGCACTAATCAAGCAAATGAAACAAAATTTTGAATTTGTCTTCTCTTGAATGTGCTGATACGCCGTGCAGAGTTATATTCTGTCCATACCACCTCATTTTAGATTTTTCTATCGATTTTCATACTATAGTTCCGGGTCCTGTATGAGGTATTTTTTGTTTTTTTTAAATCTCATATCAATTCAATATTAATCATGATTAAACCACCATAAAAACATGTCTTACGCTCTTACTCTCCTTATGTCAAATTTGTTTCCATTTGCTTGATTAGTTCTCGAGTTATATAAAAATTTGTATTCCATTTTTAACAATTTTCAAAAGTTTGACAGCGATAAAAATACAGCGTTAGCAATACACTCCAAACTACATTTACCCAAATTTTCAAAACAAAATACCCAACGGATAATTCTCTACAGCGTTGCTCCTGTGATGCAATTTGATGTTGGACACCCTTTACTGCTTCAACTTTGGTAATGGACTGCTTGATATCCTTGCCTTAATAGTTACTTGATTACCACATCGAAGGAAACATATTTTTCTTCGGTGGACGACGGTGTTACGTATTCCAGTTTTCGTGCTGTCTGACTTATCGTTCATTTGTCTGGCTAGCTTGAGCAGGAAACCAGAATTGAACCTCCGATTTACAAGATTGCCCGCCCAATTCGCGTCAGCAAAGCCTTCGAGAGGACCGCTACCTTCTAGTTTCAGCTTGGGTTCAGCAGTACTCTTTAAATACGGTAACTCTCGCTTTGCGTCCGTCTATTGCTCTCAGTGACTCACTTTAGGGTCAAGGACAGACGCCGTGATTGCCAGATCTGACCGTGTTCATACGGCGATGTAGAATGACACTCGTACCAGATTCTGGGACTCATATTCTCTTCGTTTTTCTCTACGGTGACAAAGTCAGAATCCATCGGAATCGACGATGGCTTCGTATGCTGTTTTCCGAACTTCATTAGCATTTACTCGATGTAGTTCTTTTGGTTCAACAGGACACTTTCGTCTTCTTGTTGCATAACATGAATGGTAGTTCTCTACATCACCCAGACATGGAATCTGGAACTTCAAATCCAGATGTTTCCGAACTCTACCGTACTACTTCCTATCGTTTTTGTGTCAACGAACAATGATAAAATTCCATAGGGTCGTATTACTGCTGCTTTGGAACGTCAGTGATGGTCCGCCTCCAGACCCGAACTGCTTGTTTCAAACCGTATTTGATCTCCCTTAAATGGCACACGTCTTGAAGATTTCAGGTCTCGAAACCAGTTGGTTGTCGCAAGTATATGGTCTTCGAAATCTCTCATTGACTTGCATCTTCTGACGTGCTACTATCAACAAGAGTACCCGGAGCGTGATACGTAGACATCGTAGTAGGCTCAAATTTTTAGTTGAACACATATTCTTCATCCAAGGTGTTCTTCCAGTGCACAATGGTCCAGAAACCAAATTTAGGGGGAAATTTGTGTCTAGAGCTCTATAGCAACATTTTACGCTAGTTTCGGATCTTTCGATGAAATCATTTCGTTTCTAGTCAATCCCGCAGAAGCAGTTTCGACAAAGTTAGCAAGCTCTAGGATCACTTTAGAAAATTGACCTCAATTACGGTATTTCTGGATCTTCCGGGAGGCTATCGGTGGCCTGCCTAAAGCCAAACCTGGGTCCAGAGTGTAAATATATATCTATGTCGAAGACCTCAGAGAGTTATCTTCTAAACAGCATACGAGTTGATACTGAAATAGATAAAACTCTTTCTGTTACAAAATAGTCACGGGTACACTAGCGCCACGTAGTGAGAAAAGTTAGAGGGTATGTGCTTAAGTGCACAAACGTAGGCTTGACGTGGGACTATTGTGAGTGTGAAGATTCAATTCTGCCATAGCCATAGTATATAACACACACCAAACGTACAAATACCAAACACAACAATCCATGAACACTTCACAGAAAAACACATACACCTTTCATAAACCATAGCATACAAACTAATAGGAAAAAATCACAAGAAGGTTGTATGCAAAGCCACGACCGCAAGGTTGAAGTAGAATACTTTTACAAGAAAGATAACCTGGCTGCTTGCGTGTCAGTCATTTTTTCTAGTAAATAAACGTTGACCGTTCATTGGCAGTATTGTAATTTCTTTTTGTCTGATATTTTGAATGAAGTTCATTGGATATTTTTAAATTTTGTGCAAATGAGAAGTTGAAGTGCTGCCGAATTGTAATATGCACATTTAATACGACATCATTAAACGGGAACGGAACAAAGGCTACGGTTATGCAGAACGCGAATGCCGGCGCGATGCGATTCGCCTTACCGTGGTGAAATGTACAGCTCTTTTTAAGGCGAAGTAGAGCTGTACATTTCGACAGATTTCGTCTTGCCGAATAGCATCGCGCCGTTATTTGCGTTCTGCATGACCGTAGCCAAACACTAAGCGACGCAAACACGTAATAATAGTCAGAGTATGCATGTAGATGAAGATAATTAACTTTGGATTATAGCGCAAAACGAGAAAATATTAACTCTTCAAATAATGATTTGTGTTCTTCAAATATCTGTTGTTCAATTTAATATCCGTTGAAATGTTTGTTTATTATCTGATGAAGCTCTTATATAGGCCAGATGATGCATTCCCAATTTACTAGGTCCATAACTCTGCCGACCGTGCTTGGGAAAGCGCGGTATAACGACCAATCAGAGGTCGAATTTTGTGTTTTGACAAGGCTTAAGGATTTTCAATAGTACAATAGTTCGAATGATAAAATTGCAATTTCATGCATTTGGTAGGAATCTTAGAAGATTTTCTAATCGATTGCTGCAAGAACGAAGGAAATCCATCGAAAACTAACCGATTTATTAGCATTTGAAATTTTTCTCACTTTTTTCAGTTTTAGATTAACATTTTACATCCCTATGTAGCCGAACTTCCTGAGAGAAGTATTCTAATTCAAAATTAAATCTGCATTAATTCATTTGTTGTCCTTATAAGAACAATTGTTCAATTTATCATAGGATGTAGTGTTTATCTTACATCTCTGTGTTACCTTGATAGTGAGGACTAAGGCGCACGGTCAACACAATGAGAAAGGTGTTTTCACATTGAAAACTAGACACGGCTTTACTGGAGGAAGTGTTGGCAAATGCATCTACCGCTAATACCACCGCTATCATACGAAAGCGAGTCGTTTCATGTGGGGAATATCAACAACGAAAAATGACGCGCGTCTAAGCATAACCCGAACTGTTTCGCCGTGCTGCTCCCATTTACCTTTACATCGGCCTCAGGGAAGTACCGGCTGCATCTGCATCTACCGCTGAGGCTGTCACTCTATACTGCTATTAGTACCAAGAGCTATTAACTCTTCAAATAAGTGTGTTATTTGTTCTCAAAAGAACAATTGTTCAATTCAAAATCGGATTTACGCAATCGCATCTCTGTAATATTACCGACAATAATATTCTTCTGAACAAACTGATACAACTTTTCCATTAGGCCTCTGCCATAATAGACGCGAAAAGCGACGCGAACCGATTCGCTCAGCTGTAGGTTAATGTACAGCCATCAGAAGAGCTGTACATCAACCTACGGCCGAGCGAATCGGTTCGCGCCGCTTTTCGCGTCTACTATGGCAGAGGCCTTAGAGAAAGTTGCTGGCTGATGTATTCACTTCATGCAAGCCTGCTGCTGATGCTTCCCGCTACCACACTGAAACAGCATTTTAGTGAAGGGAGTGTCGTTGCTGACCCTGCTACTATCGATGCTGATATACCCGCTGCAACAGCTAAGCTATGCATAGCCATGCCACAGTTGTGGCCGCTATACGCTGGCCCAACTGCTGAGCAACTGCAACGCTATCCGTAGCCATGCCACAGTTGTGGCCGCCATTGGTATCCGCTGTACCTGCATCTGCTGGCCCTGCTGCTATCGATGGTGAGATCCGCTGAAACTGCTACGCTTATTCGCAGCCATGCCACAGTTGTGGCCGCTATCCGCTATCGATGGTACCCACTGCTCGCTCCCGCTGCTGCTAAGGGAGGACTGCTGTCGTCGCTGTTCAGAACTACTATGAGCGGCTTCGACTAAAACAGGCTCTTATATAGGGATGAAAATAGGAATGAATTATTTTACGTACGTGGTGGAATGATATAACTTGAAAAATATGTGTGACTTCATTCTGGTTCAGAGCGATCATTTGATAAGTTCCACCTCTTTTTTCAGTTTCTAAAGTTTTTCCTCAGTTTCGTAGCACGGATGCACAAAAATGATTTCTTGTCGAGCCGGACCGATAGCACTCTCATTGAAGCAACAAAATAAGATTTTTTGTGTCGTGTTGCGCAGCTTGGTTGAAGAAAATGTTCCCGTCCCCATGTCGCATGTAAGCAGATTATTGCGTTCAGTAGATAGTGTATCAGTAGATAGTGTATCGTTTGCTCGCTGTTGCGTGTTGCATCATGTTGCAACTTGGCAGCTGGGAGACGACGAAATTCTGTTTATGCTGATTGATTGAATCGACTTCATATTAGCTCTGCATAGTCGAACTTACTGCTTTTGTGAATGCGTTCTAACAGGGCAATTTATTATTCAATGTCGGTTATGCTGATCGCAGCCTTTA
Organism: Wyeomyia smithii; assembly: GCF_029784165.1. Taxonomy (NCBI): domain Eukaryota; kingdom Metazoa; phylum Arthropoda; class Insecta; order Diptera; family Culicidae; genus Wyeomyia; species Wyeomyia smithii. The sequence goes on along the minus strand of NC_073695.1, from coordinate 198,004,255 downwards.
CGCTGCCCCTACAGTGGGGAGTTTACTAAATAAAGTGAAAATTAGACAACTACAACAGAATTTGATTGCATCCCGCACAGAATGTCTGCTGGTGTTGATGCCAGAAAATTATTAACCTTCAATTATTTTTTTATTTGCCTTGAAAAAAGCATGTTACGGTTCAAAATCGGTTGCTAATTACAACCTTTGAGCTGCCCTAACATTGGGGGAATTAAGATACACGGACAACATGCACTGTGGAAGCTATTTCACATTCAGTAAATTAGACGGGTGCGACAAATTTAAATTGTTAGGATGCAACCCAGAATGCTTGCTTGCGTTGTCAAAAATTATCAACTTTCAATGACTTGTTTATTTGCCTTCAAAAAGGCATTTTGATTTCCAAAATTGGATTTCCTGCTGGTAATCTTCATGCTGCCCCAACACGGGGGGAATAATGGCTGTCTGGCGACACACGCTGAGAAAAACCGCGCTGCTCCTGAGACGTGGTGACCAACCACAGGACTAGAGCTGCTGCTAAGGAAGGACGACTGCTGTTGTCGCTGTTTAGAACTATTATGAGCGGCTCCGGCTGAAACAGGCTCTTATATAGGGATGAAATTAGGAATGAATTATTTTTCGTAGGTGGTGGAATGACATAACTTGAAAAATATGTGTGACTTCATTCCGGCTCAGAGCGATCATTTGATAAGCTCCACCTCTTTTTTCAGTTTCTAAAGTTTTTCCTCAGTTTCGTGGCACGGATGCACAAAAATGATTTCTTGTCGAGCCGGACCGATAGCACTCTCATTGAAGAAACAAAATAACATGTTTTGTGTCGTGTTGCGCAGCTTCGTTGAAGAAAATGTTCCTGTCCCCGTGTCGCATGTAAGCAGATTATTGCGTTCAGTAGACAGTAGATAGTGTATCCAGCGAATAAACACCGATGGTGCTCTCACACACGCAACGGTTTTAACCCGTATCTTATTGCGGTTTGTAACATCAAGCGATTTCGTTTGCTCGCTGTTGCGTGTTGCATCATGTTCCAACTTGGCAGCTGGGAGACGACGAAATTCTGTTTATGCTGATTGATTGAATCGACTTCATATTAGCTCTGCATAGTCGAACTAACTGCTTTTGTGAATGCGTTCTAACAGGGCAATTTATTATTCAATGTCGGTTATGCTGATCGCAGCCTTTGCGCTGCCCCTACAGTGGGGAGTTTACTAAATAAAGTAAAAAATAGACAACTACAACAGAATTTGATTGCATCCCGCACAGAATGTCTGCTTGTGTTGATGCCAGAAAAATATTAACCTTCAATTATTTTTTTATTTGCCTTCAAAAAAGCATTTTGCTGTTCAAAATCGGTTGCTAATTACAACCTTTGAGCTGCCCTAACATTGGGGGAATTGAGATACACGGACAACATGCACTGTGGAAGCTATTTCACATTCAGTAAATTAGACGGATGCGACAAATTTAAATTGCTAGGATGCAACACTGAATACTTGCTTGCGTTGACAAAAATTATTAACTTTCAATGACTTGTTTATTTGCCTTCAAAAAGGCATTTTGATTTCCAAAATTGGATTTCCTGATGGCAATCTTCATGCTGCCCCAACACGGGGGGAATAATGGCTGTCTGGCGACACACGCTGAGAAAAACCGCGCTGCTCCTGAGACGTGGTGACCAACCACAGGGCTATTGCTGCTGCTAAGGAAGGACGACTGCTGTTGTCGCTGTCTAGAACTATTATGAGCGGCTCCGGCTGAAACAGGCTCTTATATAGACCAAATAGCATGTTTTGAATTGCAAGGTATATGATCCTGTCGACCGTGCTTGGGAAGCAAGCATATAACGACCAATCAGAGGTCGAATTTTTCGTTTTGACAAGGCTTGACTATTTTTAATAGTACAATAGTGTGAATAATAATATTACAATTATCTTATTTTGAGAAGAATCTTAGAAGATTTTCCAATCTATTGCTGCAAGAACGAAGGAAATCCATCGAATACTAACCGATTTATTAGCATTTGAAATTGGACATATTTTTCACTTTCTTCGGTTTTAGATTTTCATTTCACATCCCTATGTAGCCGAACTTCCTGAGAGAAGTATTATACTTCAAAATAATTACCTTGTTGCCTATAAAAGTATTCTGTCATGAATAAATTTACCTCGGATGAATGCATTTTTGCACACACATACACGTTATACACACACGCTATATACACACACTACTCACAAGCACACGTTCCTTAGACACACCCACGCTACTTACACACACACATACACACACCACTTACATACACACGCCACTTACACACATACACGCACACACGCCGCTCACACATACACACACACGCCACTCACACACACACACACACACACGTCACTCACACACACGCCACTCACACATACACACACATCACTCACACACACATTCACACACACGCATTCACATACACGTCACTCACAACACACATTCACACACACACACAAACATTGACACACACACACAAACATTGACACACACACACACATTCACACACATACATTCACACACATACATACACACACACATTCACACACACACATACACACGCTAACGCCACTCACACACACACACACACATACACATGCTAACGCTACTCACACACACACACACACATACACATGCCTACGCTACTCACACACACACACACACACACGCTAACGCTACTCACACACACACACACACACACACACACACACACACACACACACACGCTAACGCTACTCACACACACATACACTCACCAACGCTACTCAGACACACACACTTGGTATACGACACACTATACCTACACAAATTAGGGTAACGGGGGTATTTTGGCCCACATGCATATTTTGACCCATCCGGGTACATTTTAGGTATTTTATCTGATAAATTCAATGAATATTAGAAAACAATGCATGCAACATTGAATAACAGACCTAGGAATCATACTACACTATAATTTTCGGCGAAAAACTGGCTCTAGGTAGTGTTATTTTGGAATTAGTTCATACATATTCAAAGTCATGGCTGAGTCAACCCAAAGTCAAGAGGAAGTGGTAATATACAAGTCAACGTCCGGAAGCTATTGTAACAAATATGTATGCTTATGAAACAATTCGTTGTTGTAGTAACATCAATAAAAAAAAATGTCCTAGAAACAGTTTTTATACTCTAACATGTTGGAAAAAGTTGAAAAGTGGTTAAACGCATGGCCGAAATATGTTTGCCTCTTTCTGAAGCAAACATATTTTGGCCATGCCAAGTTTTGACATCTCTTTGATTACCGTTCGGCCGTTGCACGTGAACAAAGAAGCAGCTTGTGACAATTTACAGGTAATTTCTTCTTAATTTATCACATTTAACGATATAAAATTAGATGAGAATGCTTGTCAAACCGCTATAAGCCAAATCATTTCATTTTTAGATACCTAAAATTTACAAAAATTCACAGCAGAAGAATGTTCTCCTCAAACCCACTATTTTTGCTCTAAAAATACCGATGATGATCTTTAATATAATTAGTCCGAACTATTTCCATACACGTCTGTAGATATAAAGGTGGGCCAAAGTAAAAATTTGGTGGACCAAAATATGTTTTTAGTACTTCGTAGAAATTTTGATATTTCTAGGATATTTTTCAATATATTGCATTGTTGAACGGTGTATATTAAAATAGCCACTTAGCTTTTAACAATGGTATAATAGAGTAGGTATTCATGTTGAAAAATTGTGTTTGTTTTTATTGAACTGTGCGAACACTTCCCAAAGCTGGCCAAAATACCCTCGTTACCCTACTATCGGCAGCATCCAAACGGCTTCCAAGTCTTCCAATGGTCCCTTCCAATGGCTTCCAAAGGTCCCCAGTGCCAATCACGTCCAGTTTCGGGCTGTATTCCAACAACGATATCTGAATTGGATTACCACTGGTGGGGTCCAACTCAGATCGAAGGGAAGCCGAACTGTTCGCTTTGACGGTCGACCAGGGAATGAGCGTCTCTCAACACGAAATGTCCTTTTATAGTGTCAATCAGTGTGGGGTGGAGAACTTGGGTGATTGGGGGAAGAACCAATCACGTGGAAGCATCTCTGCTTTCTTTCTTCGTCGTTTACGTTGGGTGATGAATGCGATGCCAATTGGCTGGCATTGCTAGCTTAGAAAGTTAGAAATTCGGATACCCTCCCTCTCCCCCTAAACCCTTACACAATTCGTGGATGACCCCGGGGACTGCTCTACTCTATAAATCTCGTTCCTCCTGCCATGTAACGCCAAATATAATTCCCTGGAGCAACTTCAACTATTTGTCTCAATGGTTAATTTTATTATTAAAGGTTTTTTTTTGTCAAGAGAAAGTCATTGAAATATTGTAAAATTCAATGATAAGGAAAGTTAAGTAGGAAGCCTGAGAAAAAAATAATGTAAAGTTAATGAGAACCGTTATGAGACAGATTCGAATAGTACTTAAAGTAAAACAATTTTTGAGGTAACACATAACCCAAGCCATTGTAAGACTTCGCGGTGAAAACTGGAAGATCTGAGCACGTTACAGTCGTAAGATGATAACCACCACAAGACATTCAACTCTTTGACGATGACTCCAATAAACGCAGACGCAATATGCGGTAAAAAAAAACAAACTGCGCATTTCAAAAACAGATCAAAGATTCTTGACGCAGGAAGGTAAACATATTCATAGCTTGGTGGTTAAAGTTTAGTCGCCTTTTGTAAAGCTACCTTCATTCTAGAGAATTTACATTTTTCACAAATTTACTTATAAATTTACCCAGACTAATTTTGATCAATTGATTGGACTGTCCAATAGTCGTAAATTTACTCGGTAAGTTGAATGGGAATAACCACGAATCGTCGCTGCTAAATCTCTGCCCAAGCACCGCAGTGGCGGCGGCCGGAATGGCAGCGCTTTTACGATTCTTTCAATCACGTTCAATAAGCAATGCTTCAATAGGCACACGGCTTCCGCACCGCCCGCCCGCCCAACCAGTTGCTGCAATCATTTGATTGCATTCCAGCACATTAGGAAACACCGATGACCCCGTCCCACTCTGCAATCCAATTGCGATCAAATTCAATCGTTAGTGACTGCGCGTAGAACACCGGCCATGGCCCGTGGCTACGGAATTGTTAATTGAAGACCTTTCCATTGTCTCCCGACTAATGGTCATCAAATCAGAACCAGAAAAGTATCGAGCATATTCTACGCCAGAACGCCTCGGGTCCCTAATAAGTGAATACGTGACCACATCGCGCTCGGTCGCCACAGCAATCGTGAATCAAGTTCTAACGGTCAGTCAGCATAATTTTCGTCCACAAATACAATGCCTTGGCTGTGACAGAAAAACAACAAAACGGCTGTCATTACGAGCTCAGAGCTGTGCAAAGATCGCTGTTTGAAAACATAAATTTACCTTCCCACTATGCACTGACCTGGCCGTGCTACATACTGAACTGAACTTGTTTGCGTTGGAAACCGGCTTCGAAGCGATCGGACTCTTGTCTCGGGCAAGCCTCCCGGCGGAGCAAACACATGCCCTGGACCTTGATCTTCTACAGTTGAACCACTAGCTAACCGATGGCCATTTCCTTATAATTTATTAATACCTTGTGTACCGTTTGAAGCGTGCGTCGGTGTGAAGGTGTAATCGTGTTGGTAATCTGACAATCGTATCACTGTTCTGTTGAACTTTACCCGGTAAACTAAGGGTACTGTCGCAGCCGCTGGCGGCTGGGGCACCTCTTGATGTTTACCGAGGCGGCTGATAGATCAGATCAGACGTGTGCGTTTGTCTCTACTTTGCCACAGGTGACAACTAGATGATCAACAAACGAACCGACAGTGGGTATAATTTCCATTCTACGTGTGTGTATTTGTTACATCGTCGTCGTCGTCGTCAGTTGCAACGCAATTGACTGTTCAGTAAAAGCATTTGAGTCTATTAATAACCAATGTGGACTACGCGTTTCTGTCATAATAGTTATTGAATAATTGGTTCGAGAGAAGGTGATTTGTGGACGATTAGACTAATGATTATTATATTTTAGGGGGGGGGGGGGGGTGTTGCTCTTTCAAAGCGTGTGGTAACATGCACAACATAGTTAATGAGCTATTTCAATGTGTCTGATCGAAAAAAAGTAATGTAGAAAGAGTTATGTTTCGTTTCTAAGTGCAATAACCGCAGAGAAATAAATCAAATTGAACCGGCTATCTTAAATTGGGACTCATTCATTTTCCTATACATTAAAGTCACTTTTACGCTGGGGAAAAACGCGTAAATTTTATCATATATATGCGACTATAGTAGATTTAATTATTAACCTATTTGTAAAATCGACGATCATGAAGTTTTGAATCATGTTTCGTGTGAGTAAGCGTTGACTAAAATAGGAACGGGTAGCCAGTTTCTCTTAGATTCGGGTTAACACAATTATCACTAAGTCGCCCCTCTCTAGATCTGACATGTTCTAGTGTTGTGTTCGTTAGCGCTGGAAAAACCATGAAACCGCAAAATAAATGAGCATTGACACCAAAAGCCTACCGTTGGATTCGTAATAGAACCGGCACAAACCAAACCATTCTATTTGATTCCGGATGTTGATTTTATCGCAGAAGTGTGTCGTTATTTTGGATGGTACGGCATTATAAACTCCATAATGCTATATGTAATTTTTTTTAAGTTAGCTTTACACTGTGTTAGTAGTCTTCAGATGACTCTGCAAAATTTTAAACTGACAGGTCACGATTTAAAGTGCCATTTTAGTTGATAAAAAGATCTAATCCAGATTTGATTGAAGCTGTGAGAACTGTGGTCAGTTCCCAAGTGTACAAATAAACAAACTGGAATGTTTGGTCAGTTTTAACGTAGAGTTTTGTTTTGTTATTACCAGGTATACGGGTATTCGAATAATACGATGAAGTCAGAAAGATTTTTTTCTATATTCTAAGCAATTTGTATGCATTACCGTCAGTAAAAATCTGTACCTTTTGCTACTGGACTTTGAAACATTTTTTTAAATTTTTTTTTCTCTGTGACTAATTATAAACTTCGAGGTACTTTCAATGTATCATTAACCAGTTTTGGCGTATGTGATGGAGCGTTGTAAGCGGAAAACAGATCATAATGGAGCACACTGACTAATTTTCAAGCCGCATATTGTACAAATTTAATTGCGATTTGGAACGCAGCAAAAAACTGTAGTTAGAACGTTGCTTTTGCTGATATGTCTGCTATCACCAATTCCTCATTCATGTTCTTTACCGGTCAGCTAGGGAGCTCTTTCTTGCGTTGGAAATAAGCAGTTGATTCCACATTTTCGTTCGATGCCCTCTGCATGCTCACTATTGCAAAGATCAATAAGTACACACCTTATCAGTCCGATATCTGTCACATGTGCGAATAAAAATGGGCTTTTGTTATTTATGAATAAACCAAACAAAATATATATTAAGCTTGAAAAGTTCACCCGAGCAAACATTGAACCAGCAAACTGCCAACCAAGGGCCGCTTATCAACGCCGCATCAGCCGAAACATTCCGCGATAAGCGGGGCAGTTTTTTTTACAATCGCCAATTTCACCTATGCCCAAAATTGATACGGTAACAGTAAACAAACAAAAACATTTGCCCTGTTGTTTCATGACCTAATACAAACACTTCCCGGCAGGCTAAAAATAGTCAACCAATTAGCACAGCACTGTTAGCTAATGGCTGATTTTAAGTCAACCGCAGCAATGGTTCATTTACTGCGTGTAACGTGGGACCTTTTCTGGTGGCGGTTTTTTGGCGGCGGGAATTGGTCACACCCGCACATATTGCAAGCAATGATTTTTTTCTTTTCCCTCCAGCTGTTGGGTCGTGATTGTTGCAGCCGTATTATTCGAGGCGATCAGCGAAAATTGCCACTCAAAGGCCGTCGCGTGCCATGCTTCACGGTTCCGGTGGTCCGCAAGGTCAGTGACGACAGCAATGGATGACGAGTTGGCCTCGTTTCCATTCACTAATATCATTTTTTCACCCATTACAACGGTTGGAAAAGTGTTAAACTCACGAATTAGCACCGATTCTTTTCATCAGGTTGTCAGTTATTTTCGTAAATATCGCAGCTCATGCTAATTAGTTCGAAACTAAATGAAGAATTTGAATATTGTGTCATACATTTGGCAGATAAAATAAGACTTTCGCGATAGCATTCAACCGCAGCGGATCGATAGATTTCGCTGGCTGCTCGTGATAGAAGATTTCCCCCGATGAAAAAGCAGAATGGCTCCACTTATGGCGCAATTACGTGATGGGCGATTGATAATGGCTACGTAATGATGATACTGCTGTTTGCTGCTGCTGCTGCTTGCGATGATGATAACGATGGAAGCGTTGAACCATGTGGCTATTGCTGCAATCCATCCTCTCCATTTAAAAAATCTGCTAATAATTTCGGTCCGGCTCTAGTTTTCTTTTTTCGCGTTTCGACGTTTCGCTCGCCACACTCGTCAAGCAGATGTTAATGAATGAACTAGAAAACCGAGTGAAAAAAATTGAAAGTTGTGCCGTGAACGAGGCCGCACAGTGAAAATGCAAAATGATGCAATTTTCTTGGTTGGTGGGTGCCCAATGTTTCGAGGAATCTCCGCAGCCTTTTCTGCATCTGTTTACAAAACATTAATCCAGAATTAAGTTTAATGGCGTGTGAAAAAAACACATGGAAACGATAACGGGGTGCGTACCTATAGAATTTGTGGATGATTATGTTCTGAATAGCGGTAACTGAATTATTTTTATGTTGCGAATAATTGTAGTCCATTTTTTCGTTTATAGTAGTTAGGATCGGCTAAACTCTAAGTTTTTGTTTCTCAAAGAAATGAACATAGTTCTTACAGACTCTGCAGTCGCTTATTAGTGAAAAATCAAAGAAATTCTTGGTCTTTCGTTTTTTCGAAACCTGATTCGATGAAAAGTGATTCTGTAATGTCGTGTGAGTACTAGACTTTATTAATTTCTACCAATGTTGTTCAATCCCATCTACTACTGTATTTTGTTAGATATTGTTTTCATCCCTTTTAACTATCAATGTAACAATTTAAACAAAATGTTCTTTTATTGTTCATTTACTAAAATATATGTTTCGGAAAATAAAAATTGAAAGTTTATTTATATGATAATGTTGAGAGGGGCCAATAAAACCTCATATAATAAATGATGTGACACTTAGAACAAAAAGGAAAAGGATTATCATTATTTAAAAAAATTTTATCACAATTTCTTACAATTTGGTGCAAATTTGAAAAAAAATTAAGGCGAATATCCTCGTTCATTTTGGCATAATCCACGTAGGAATAATAAACGTGATATATCGTCGACCATCAACTCTAGGAGTCGCAAGGATCGCTTTGAAACGATAGTAAATTATCCGGCATTGATCACCGCCTCTTGCTCAGATTTAAATTTGTTTACTACATTAAGCTCCGTCTCATAATACGCTAACTTTAGCTTCATGGAGTGCATCTAGTCCTCTACTATGGGTATAGAGTGCGTGTCTGTCAACTCAACCTCTGATTGATTCGCCGTATACCTCTAGGCTTATGTCGTTCCCAAAGCCAAACAATCACTTCTAAATGAAGCATAAGCTTTAACACAAATACATAACATTACACAATACCGGGCTCAGGATGGAACTTTGCGGCACTCCTGTGGTGAGTGGGACGCGTTTCTGGCCGAAGAAGACTTTCCAGAAGACTCCGAGGAGCCAAGGCTACGGGGTTCCAACTGGTACTATTCATCGTGTTTCTCACAACTGGCGTGACAAAGGTGCAATAGCGGACGCCTTATCTGCTGATGTGCTACCACCGCATTCTTTGCGAGACAGAAAATATTGTCTACTATTGTGTAAACCAAACGGCTTGCTCGCCTTACCGTTTTTTTTTTGTAAGATTCAAACCACTGCGACCATTATTTTGATCTTTTGTGGTATACACCTTCTTTAGCCTAGGTACTCGTGGTAGACATATCACTATTGATGGAAGTGATCGTCGTTGTCATGTTGCACCTTTTTTCTCAATTTGGCACTGAATTTCGTATGAAATTTATTACCTCATTAGGATTTGCAGACCAGACCTCGAAATGTTTTCTTCACGTTTGGTTTTATTAACCGTTTCGATTGGCGTAGCCCTACTGAGCATATCCAGTTCTTCTGTATTGTCCGATGTTACCAGGTTTTCCATTCTGCTTTCAAGGCACTTGATGACACCCCCCACAACGGTTCTGGGCCAATAATTTCGGTGACCTATGTCAAGCTAACGTATTGGCTATTTCATTGCTTTCCACTTCGCAGTGACCAGACCCTAGAATAACCATACTTGATTCCTTTCTGCCAGTTGATTTTGTGAAAGGATGCACTCCTATACTAGCTTAGAGGTACAAGTGAAGGCTTTTAGTGCGTTAAGTGCTGCTTGACTATCAGAAAAAAATGCATTTGTTAGCATGCCTGTATTTCTTAGTTAAACAAACTTGTGCACATTCATGAATTGCAAATATTTCGGCCTGGAGCACTTTAGGTCAATGGCCTATTGGTATCGAGATACTTATCCCTGGACCATACCTGCACCGGTTGAATCATTTATTTTTAAGCCATCCGTGTGAAAGACGACAGAGCCTTGTCGGATATTCGGGCCACCTTGTTTCCAGACTTCCAGTTCGGTCTTTATGATTTCGAAAGGTATTTCGAAGTTTGCTTTTGTATTCATCAAGTCCTCGATACTTGGTGTATGTTTGCTCAGCTGAAAATTTTTCGAGGATTACCAGTTGGCCTCTCTGATCTCCATCAGGTACTTTTTCATGGCGTGTTAGTTTCAACGCTCTTTTTCCGCCTCTAGTTGTGCTACTTGATGGAGTGGTAATGGATGCAGAATTGCATCTAAGGCTTTTGACGGAGCACTATTCATTACTCCTGTAATTGCATTACAAATTAGCCTTTGCAATTTGCCAAGGTCGATCTTCGTTGACCGTTCTTTCGTTTTCTTCTTCGTTCTTTCGTTTTAGTGTGGTGGACTAGCGAGGCATATGTTGTTCTTGGTCTTATTATTATATTCTGCCAATAGCTTTGTTAAACAGAGGGCACTTGTAGCTTCACCGATGACAGAATCTACATGTGAATTCCAGCTGAATTTCTGATCTAAAGCTACTCCAAGATGTTTATTCTCAGTGGAAAACTGCAGTACAGTCTCACCCAGTTTCATCCTTTTCAAGTTGTACCTTCTTGTCTACACCATTCGCCCCCTCTTGTCTACACCATTTTAAATTATATTTTAGAGCCAACTGCATTCTCTCCTATCGGGTTTCCAGCAGTGAGACCCGTCTCTGTGGGTTCCATAATAACATCCGGTCCCGGTGCTTTGCTCTCCTTTAGGGAGTTAGCGATCCCAATAATTTCCTCGTTCGTAACCCCTTCTGATTTCCTGGTCTCTGCACGACTCTCGTCACTCACGATTTATGTTGACCTATAATATTGTCGACTGGTGATCGCTATTAATTAGTGTGCCCATCATCTATCCGTCATTTCGTGAACATTCCTGGGCTGCAGAACATTACATCGATGATAGCTGCTGCAGGTGTACATGACGCTGGTGTTTTCCAGGTCTAGGTTGAGCCAACAACTTGTCTCTCTCGTTCATACAGAATCTTCCCTACTCGACAGCCCAAGCGTTGAAGTCACCTGCAGCCACCAACGGCGTTAGGCCCGTTAGTCAACCTTAGTCAACCTCTTGGGGCTTAGTCAACCATCTAGTTAAATCTTTTTATGGATCAACGTGGTGGAATGCTCTGTCCACCTTGCCAACCGCGTATCTCTCGTTTGAGGTTTTCAAACTGCTATTAATTGTCCCTTGCAGAACCAAAACTTTGGTCCTCTTTAAAAGTACATGAGGCTGGAGGATGTGGAATCGAAGTGGCTCAAAGTTTATTTACCACTTCGCACTACTTCTCGAAGGCTTGTACAATGTCGTACCCTTCGGTGATTTCATATAGGTCACCTTTTTTTTTTCAGATAACACCGCATTTTGCGGAGTTCCAAGATCATCTCGCCGGTACGAGAACGAAGGATCAGAGCCTGACAAAGTAATTTTCAATTGACAATTATCAGGTTATAGTGACGCTTTGACCCGTCGCTTTCAATTGATAATCTTTTGCATCATTCTAAAGCTCTTCGTGAGTCACATGAAAATTACTCGGAAGCCCTTGCTGATAGAAATGCGTTTCAATTAAAAGAGAAGATTATCACCATCACTCTCACATGACGATTCTCAATTGAAAATGACAATGAGCACTAACGGAGATAGGGGGCTTCCATACAGTACTTCGCGTAAATATATGGATGAGGGAAAAGAAAACCGTTACTGTATGAAACGGAGGACATCAAACTCAGTTTCACAATCCAAAGTGGTTACGCAGCGCCAGTGATCAACAGCGAACAAAAAAATGGAAATATTGATCGGAACTTGCAAGACGTATTTATTGGATCCCATTGCCGTTTTCTCTGCGGCTTGCGGTGTTAGAAAACAATCGTCAAACGACGCAATGCGGCGCTAGTTTCAGTTGAGACGCCCTACGACAGATAATCCCCACATCTGCACCCAGATCTTTTCGCTAGGATCACTTCGCATAGTCTTCAATATGACAGAGTACTTAGATTCGTTTGTTTCGATTATGAGAGAGCCCTTGTTTCTCGCATTCTTTTCTCTTTTGGCGGTTTTTATCCACTACGGAGTTCCGGGCTCCGTAATTCGTAGCTTTATACTTGGCCGTTTTCTCTATGAGCCGTGGTGGCTCTGTCGGCTTAGCTCGATGCCCTGGGTTAGCTTGGCGACCAGTTTCGTGGAACAGACCTCTGCGAACGATAACGTGTTTTGTTTAAATGAGTATCTTCTTCTAGAGGATATTCTTGTTTATACTAGAGTAGTCGCATATCTGGTCTATGTTAACATGCCCTCATATTGGCCCGTATAGCTGTGTACGGTCTTCGTTGCAAATTTTATTCGATATGGTCGAAATTCGGAATTCAAGAGTGAATTGGAAGTTATGAGTTTTCTACGACTCATAGTCAGAAGAATTCGTCATAACATTTATAGTTCTACATCATGCATGCCTCTTACTTTTTTTACGTAGAATTATGTTATACGGCAACATAAATAGGGGTACAAATTCAAAAACCCGAAAGCATCGAGAGCGTCATAAAAATTTTACATTTTTAAATGCAGAATGGAGGAAATTCGTTGGAAACTGATTGAGTTTTAACTCACTTTCCAATGAATTTCCTTCATTATTACAGCAATCGATTGAAAAATTAGCTATGCGTCCACTGAAATGCGGAGAATTGTGGTTTTGTAAAACCATTGTACTGAAAAATGTAGAGTTTTTTTGAACCAAGCCAAGCTACGTAGCAAATATGAAACTAAGAAAAAAATGGATTTTTCTAATTGTTCTTTTTTGTCACTGTTTTGTCTGTTACGGGTCATTTTTATTACACGTTGGGGGGAGAAAGGATAGCAACAGGAGAACATCATGTCGCTTGAGCAGCAGCAGAGGTGTGGTGTGCTGAGCGGGAAAGTGTGAAGGGACTTCTTCGGCAGCGATTGAGTTGAGCGAGAGTAGGAGAGCATACACTGTCATTTTCTTTCTTTTTCTGACAAAAATTATATTCATGCGTCAAATGATTAAGAATATAACAATATCTGATCGCTTTGTGTAACAGAGACGACTAACTCCATATACTGAGTTGTGCACGTTGAGAACCACGTGTTGTGGTGTACACTCAAGAGGAGAGGAAAGAAGAAAGCAAATAGAATGCACCAACACCGATACTTTGTTATTCGCATACTGACGACGATATCAACACATCTTAGGCTTGCTTCATATGTATTCGAAATCGTTAGAGGTGATTTTTCCCTTCGCTGCTTTCTTTTTTTTTTCTTCTGCATTTATGATACAAGGTATGTTTTTGATAATTAAATTTGCAAAAAAAAATTGTCATGGTATGGGGAGGGGATTTTTCTTTACATTCTTTTTTTTAATGAAACTACTATGTTTGAAGTGGCTAATTTTCTGCTATAGGATATTGATTTTTTTCAAAATTTAATTCCAATAAACTTTTCTTACACCAGATGTAGAAAGTTCGGATTTCATTTTGAAATATATTGATATTTTTTAGGTTCATTGTTCCCAAGAACAGCTTGATTCATTGTTTCTGCATATTTATACTTCCAGATTTTTGAAGATAAAAGAAATGTTGTTTACGTATAAAAAAAAAGAACTGGTCCTATATTGGAGCCTTGCAAGCCACTTGAAGTAACTTGAATGAGGTTTAATTTCTCTCCATAAAATTTATTATTGAACCTGTTAGTTAATCTGTGTAAAGAGCTTGAACAAGATGATCCCATTATCCATTGCATTCAGTGAGTAATCTTCAAATTCAAGTAGATTTGTGGATGCTGAACAGCCTTTGAAAAAACCATGCTGTTTGTCTGTTATTCGACTCGAAGCAATGCTTTTTCTTTGACGTTTGCCGCATAAAGTTTGAAAATTGCGTATATCTGACATACGCAATTTTCAAACTTCAAAAATCCGCCCAGATTTGAGAAAAGTGCCTTGAACTTTTTTCTAAATTTTGGAAAAACTCCAGTTTCCAGTGACATGTTGAACAGTTTTTTGGACATGTTAATTCCTTTACAAGACTCTTCATAAATGCTGGAGTCAGTTCCAGGAACTTTTGAAGGGTCTACATTTTTCAAGCAACTGATGATTTTGAATAGTACATAAACACTGCTTGTCAACCTACCGCACATTACTACTCAAGTAGCTAACCATCGTAAAATCATTAAGATAACACTTTGTGAACTTTTACTGCATTCGGCTCAATACTAATAAAAATTGCAGCGTTCATAAACTTTATTGAAATGAACTAATAGTATCTATAAATCAAAACTAATGGGTGACAACTAAAAATTTGGATTTTTTCTGTACTGCTGTAAAGAAAGGTGGATGAACTTATAGAACAACTGGATTATTTCTCACGAAGATAAATTCATTATGAACTAACAAAAAATATAGAACGTTTGAGAAAGGTCCATTACCGGCTCTACGACGAAGCAATCGTCAAAAATCCGTCCACGTGGTATGTGGATGGCCTCTTAGACATAAAGGAAAATGTCCTTTCTTGTCCAATATTCTGGCCGATCTTCCACTACCTTCCTGGTGAATTATTGTTGAGGTTTGTAAGAAATCATAGGCAAAAGTAACAGGAAGATTTTCGCTTTCGAAGTGGTTTACCGAGAACTTTTTGCCAAAACTGTTGTGCAGTTCAAAGCGAACAATGCGCTTGTGGAACGCTTCTTGTTTCGACGCCATTTCAAACAGAACTGGGCATGCATAAACAAGACAAAAATACTGGTATAAAGAGAAAAGAGAGAACTTTCATATACTACATACTCTCATTTCTCTCTGAGCGTGTTTGTTGTAAAGTAAGAGAGCCTAAAAAAATCAATTTTCTGGTTGTCATCCATTAGGCATTTGCAATGTTGATGAGGAATGTTTTTGTTTCATAGAAAAAAAAAAAAGAAAATGATATTGGTTGCTTTGTTTTCTCTGGGTTTAAGATATTGCACAACACTGATAGAATATAGTTTTATTTGATAAAATGTTAATTTCATATTTATACTATTTATCAAATACTTTATAGACCGTAAAGTCGCGAGTATTTGCATGATCGAATCAATAAAAACAATCAAAAGAGTATCAGGTGAAGAATCTAGTAATTACTGTCAGAAATGTAGTCAATTCGATAGAATGATCCAGGAAAGACATACTCACTCCGTGGAGAAAAATGCTAAACAGCTGCCTCGCGTAACTCATTAGCATGTGTCATTCGTTGCTTTTGCGCAAACAGCTGACTCTCCTCTCTCCCGGGACCAGAAGCACGCAACGCAGAGCACCAACGCATTCATAGTGGAGCCAACGCGACACTAGTCGAGCTCGAGGTCATTCAACAGTGCTGTTATTTAAAACTGATGCAAATTAGTATAAAGCTTGCCCGAACGCGCGAGCGAGAGCGGCTGCGGCGCGGTTACTAAACGGCACAAAACACGACTTCACCCGGCTTCTAACCAGTCATGGCCGGCGCTCGTAGCCGGGAGATACGCTGCGAAGAGAGTGAGCCGTATCTCATAATTTATAAATAATCGCACAAACTGGCCTTGCGACCAAACAGCAATTCCGTGTTTACCGTGCATTTGCATCTTCACCGTTGACTGTTGACGGTATTGACTGGGGCGATTGATTTCATTAGCTTGAGTTACATCATCTCCTATACCCTACGCTTGCCGTTCCAAGGACAGTTGGACGTACTTGGAAACACTCACATAACTTGACTTAAGGTGAAACCTCATTGAATCCAAAAATGGTCGACTTCGAGTCACCACTTCGAATTTTCGAAAGCACAAGACTCGGAAATAGTTAATGCGTTCCCTGTGAAAATGCTATTTTATGTTTGCTGTGGTGAAGCAAACATAAAATAGAATTTTCAAAGGGAACGCAATGAGTATTTCCGAGTCTTGTGCTTTTGAAAATTCGAAGTGATGACTCGAAATCGGCCATTTTTGGATTCAGTGAGGTTTCACCTTAAACGATTGCCCTAATGAAATTATCGTCAACTGTAAATAAGAAGTGAAAATAGTAAACAGTTTTAAGCCCTTATCGAATGCTACGAGGTTCAGAATCGGTAATATTTATCCTGTGCAATGTGCGTCAAGGCTTCCTCCTGCAGTCAGACGGGGTGATAATCCCGCCCGTTTTGTTCGCGCTCAACGTGCATTTACCCCTAGCCGGGTAATTAAAAACCTTCATCGGAATCCCGTTGAACCTTACTAATCTAGAATAAATTATTGATTTAACGACTGTTTCTATTTAAACTAGATTTCACACAGCCCGTCATCATATCAGTGAGATAAAGGGTGCTGCTGTTTGCCAAACAAAACTCGCTAACCGGAATAGGATTAAACACGCTATTTGCTCGGCACAAACTGTAATGTTGTTGCATGATTGGAGCTCCTACACATTCGTTTTTTTTTCTCCCAGGCTTGCATAGGGCTGACCGTGAACCTTTCGAGCGGATATTCTACACATCGCCATCAGTTGGTAGGAATACGTAACGTTTTCTTACGCACTCTGGTCCTGACGAACGGACTGAGAACGCTGGTGATTCCCGGTGTCGATTAGATGGCTTAATTATTTATATTGTAACGAAGGAAACACAATAACACTCCGACAATCTGTATTTATGGTCCTCCGACGTCGTAAATGATGGATAGCGGAGACGCTGTCTGGCGGCAATCGTGGGCGCAATTTGTTGTAAGCTGCTTCGAGTGTTGTTTGATTAGGTGCTTACACAGTGTACTGGCAATCGCTTGCTTTTCTTTTGCTGATCAGCCGGATTCTACTTCCTGTTTGACGGGAGAATTAAAGGATTGGGTGGACGGAATCGCACCGATTATTATCGATCTCAGTTAAGTGCGCTGCCGCCAGTTGCCATTAGCGATTAATGGCCAAGAAGATTTACATATTTTTTCTTTGGCTAATAGAAGTTATATCACACAAGCGGTTTGCGCAAGTATCTTTGCGCAGCTGCTTTATGATAAAATAGAAAAAAAAAAAAATACAATAATATGTAATTATAATTATCTGTTATTCATGGCTTTTTTTAGCAAACTCAAATCAGCCAGTTCAGACAGATGATCTTTATGGAAAATTTTCGCTTGCTATCCATCAAAACGCAATTTCAAATTATGTTTAAGATTCATTATTCATGAAAGTGTATTTTTCACCTTCGAATGTATTTTTTACACCATCGAATATATATTTTTAATTACTGTTTGTTGTTTTTTATTTTGCGCGATCAGTTCGTGACTTCTGGTGCCACACCAATCAATCCGTTGGTACACTAATTCAGCTAGTAAATCTTTTTTTTTTTGCATGAATCCTACATGCACGTCGTGGGAGTTTCGACCCCATTGCTGTAGAACTACGGATCTTGTTTTGCCCTAAAACTCACAACGTTTGTTTCTTGCTTACTCATTCCATTAAACACTAATGTGGCGCGAAACGTGAAACGTGATTAGTTGGAGCTTTGGGGAAAAACTTTGCACAACAAGTAGAACGAATTCTAGAATAGTCATCGACTGCTCCTTGATGCACAAAGCATGCAAGCGTAGAATGATCGTAGTTTGGAGTTTTCCAGGTCGCCGATTTCATGTTTGTTATGTGGGCGCACAGGTTTACCATTGTGTCACGATTGTCTGTAAGTGGATTTGCGTCACTGTACAATACCTACTAGCGCCTTGTGTACATACCTGCCAGGTATGGGGACTTGGTGCAATTTGCAACATTAGTAATGGGCCTATGCTTCATGTCGATCTGTCTTTTGTCATCGATGATGGAGGCTCTACCATAGAAGCGGCCGACGGCAATTGGCAGCCCGGAATCTAGATCACTGGTTCCGATAATGACCGCAGCCTCGTACTTTCGCTGCAACGGCGATTGTGCAAACTGTGGTGCGGCGGAGATCTACGGCATCGTCGCTCGGTAGGAGTCGTGGTGGTTTCGACCGCAATTCAAATCGTGACTGCTATTTCGTTCAGCCTCTTCCCAGTGAATACTTATCCGATGGTGTGCACAAAAGGAAAAGCGAACTGTGGATGATTTACTGGTTTTTGTTTGTTTTAGCTGGTTTTTTTTGCTCTGCCCATAAATTATTGCTGCGGTGGTGGGTCATAAATTAGGCAATTACAAAATAGTAATTTTGGTCTAACAATCGAATGATTTGCTGGCGTGCACAACAAACTATTCAAACTGCTATTTTGACTTGGACTTGATTGACTAAAGTGATAAAAGGATCGAAAGTCGCTTGTAAGCAGAGTGCTCCTTTTCTTGTGTTTCTAATGCTTGATGCCGCATATAACAGTTATCAGTTTGGGATAGAAGAAAGGCAATTTCAGCTTGGTACAATAGCAGACCAACAAATCATCCACATCCCCACTAGTAAAACGTGAGAGGGAAAGTTGTTATACAGCACAAAGATCGGGAAATCGTTGATAAATGAAAACTTGGTTGTTTGAAGTCTTTGATTATCAAACCACCATAAAACAAATTATTATGGTTGACAATTTTCTCTTGAAGTCATATATACTGATGAAAAACAGTCATACATTATCAATTCAGTGGATTCTAACCCAAATCGTCAACGAGTCTTAACTCATTTATCGCAGTAAATGACCAGCCTGTTCACAATATAAGGTACTTGAACAACAAATGAAAAATGGACTACAAAAATATTCCCTGATAGAGGAGAGTGAAGCTCAGTACTGCATAAAATATGATATAAAAAGGACAGTTGCAATGGTCTATAACAGAGCATGGTAAAGTTTGATGAAGTAGGATAAACTATCCAAATAATCAACTGTTTCAAGTTCCAGTTTTTTCGCAATCGTTTCTCAAATTAAACTTTTGCAGTCGGATGGTTAAGTGAGACACTTTCTTATTATAGAGGAGTGATGAGATCCAATCATCCTTACAAACTTGCTTTCTACTGAAATCCTGTTTCCTCTGACATTTCTGATACTGTTTTCATTATCGAACTCAATTCTGGTAGTAACTTGTTCCCTCTTTAAGCTGTCAAAAAATCTCTTTAAGCTGTCAAAAAACTTTAATGGCAAAAAGTGGTTAATATCCCAAATTGGACTGGATTTCAAAATGGCGTCTCAAGACGGATTTCGGTCTCTGGGCATCATAATAATACTCAGATTGAATGGTTTTTAACTGTTCTACGAAGACGAATACACTTCAGAAACGGAGGGAACAATATTAATAAGATCAACTGCGTTACGGAATTTTATATATTTTATATATATATATATATATATATATATATATATATATATATATATATATATATATATATATATATATATATATATATATATATATATATATATATATATATATATATATATATATATATATATATATATTTATATATATCAAATATCTAATGTTTATATTTGATACAATTGCGCAGTTGGTTGCAAAAAAAAAACATTATAATAAAAAAATATTCTCAGGAAACAACAAATTCTCAGGCTGGCATATTTTTTCCGAGAATTACTACGTATGTGGTAATCTGTTTTAACAAACAATAGATTTCGTATAAGAAGGGCCAGATCACACCGCAAGGTGGATTAATTTGTGGTTTTTAACTCTCGATGCGCCACCTTGTTTTTAATCAAATTAAGGAAGCATCACTTCCCGCAAATGACGATTGTTTGGCTCACAGCCAGACATTTCCACACAACTAGGATGACATGACGCTACAATGAAACCGCTATATAGCGAGAAGTTAGTTGCGCATTTATTAAATAAACAATCAACATGTTCTGTCACCACCAAGCTTCTTAAAAAGACTGCATATCCAGTACAGCAAGTTTTCGACTAATTCGGCTGTCATTGCATTGCACAGCACTTCCTGCTTCCCGTACGTTCGGTACATAACCCGACAGTTACTGACGACAGCACACACATGCAATGCCATACGGGCTATTATTTTTCATCTCCTTATGTCTATTGGTTCTTTCAAGCTGTCGCTAATGACAGCCTATAATTTTCAACATTCTTCGGCACGAATCCGAGCGGGATGTCAGATGATTATGATTCACGACAGTAAGGCCGATTCTATAATGAAAGTGAGATGGTCGAAGCACGTTTTATCTTACGTGGGGAATAATATCAACAATGGAAACACATATGAAACAGTTTGCTTCGTATTCAATATGCAACCGGCCTAAGAGAAAAAAAGAGAAACGAAAGAGTGCGAGTCGATGACAGCCGCAGCCGATCAGCAGGCTGTCAACAGCGCAAGCCGAGCCAACAGGACATCTTCAAAATGAGCAAACAGGTCCGAACGAACAAAATACATGCGCAAGAATGAGCTGTCGTGTGCAACACAAGACAGTTTCTTTGCCTTGTGGAAGTTGTAGCTGTATGTGAGCTCTCATGAATAGCCTATTCATGAGGCTGTTAGAGTGAAAAGAGAGAAAAGTCGTTGGTATAGTGTCGCTCTACAGTTTTTTTCCTGAGCTTGGTCCTAATACCGAATCCAGATCACTCGATCTTGAGCTATTCTTCTTCAGTCCCCTCTAACACTCGCCGATCGGCGTAGCTCATTCACAAAGGCTAACACGTCAGTTTCCAAAGTTCGAAAAGAGTCGGGATAAGCGGCCAAAGGTGGCAGCGCTGTCCGCGGTGAATTGAAGTTATATCGCCAGGGATCTGAAGCAGAGCATCCTCCTGCTTTGGACCCCCATAATGAAGCTCAACAGGAGTACGCCGAACTTTTGGCTCGGGCTGAGGCCTCCAAAAAAGGCAAGGTCTAGGAAGGCAATAGGGCAACTCATTCGTAGCGAATCTAAGCGATTCAGGCAGTCCACGGAGAGGCGGCCCCGATAATGTGAAAAAGCGGTCGGTGGAGCGAGCCTCGCAAGATAGCACACCGACAGGCTCGAGGTCTGCAGGGGCGACCGCGGGAAACGGGCGCTAGTAAATTAGAAAGCGCCAAGACGGAGCGTCCGCCAAGGTCAAAAAGGCGCGGAGCAGGGGGGATGCCCTCCTACTCAAGACAGAACGGGTCCAAGTACTTTGATCTAGTCTTGAAGATGACGGGTTTAGTCTTGAAGAAAATGAGGAGCGAAATACAGCTCAAGAATTTATCCGTTGATCTCGCATCGGTGAGATGATTCTAGATCTCCGTAAGAATGCTAAGAATAAAGGCCCTACCTACAAGACGGTAGCTGAGCAGGTCCTAGGGAAAGAGGTGGACATGCATCGCATCGACTCACATCGGAGGTAACGCTCCAGACTAAAAACCTGGACGAAACTACCGAGGAATGCGACGTTGCACAAGCCCTCAAAGTGCGGAGTGAAGGTCACTGAGTCAATCCGCCTCCTAAAGGGTCCAGCGGGGACCCAGGTGGACACCTTCCGACTAGCGTTGGCGGATGCGAACCTGGCACTAAAGGAAGACAAGCTCAAGGTCGGTTGGTCACTATGCTCTCTAGGTATACTCCATCAACCGGGCGTTTGCTTCAAGTGCTTGGAGGGATGACAACAGTCCTGGACCTGCAAGGGGCTCGATAGGAGCCAGTTATGCAGGCGTTGCGATGTTGCTGGCCATAAAGCGCAGGATTGCGGGCTGTCTCCCAAGTGCATGGTATGTTCCAAAAAACGCGACGCCAAACACTTTATGGAAAACCCGAGGTCCCCAGCCGACGAACGGTTACAAAGTCACGAACATAAGGGAGACACTATTGAACCTGTACAACTACTACGTGGCCCAGCAGCTGCTATACCAGGCAGCCTATGAGTCGTCGTATTGGACCTTCATCGTATTCCTCCCGGTATCGGTAACTGAGTTGCGGATAAGCCCAGTACGCAGCCATATTGATGACGAGCAGGTTCTTGAACGAAGGATACGCTGTTGCCAAGCAGAACGGATTGGTCTGCTCCGCCACGTTGGTCTACAGAAAGGTTCGTCTAGATGGTCGACCTTTTAACTATGGAGCTAACGGGACTAACGTCATTGGTAGTGGCGAGTGACTTCAACGTTTGTGCTGTTGAGTGGGGAAGCCGTACAAACCAGAAGGGCCTGACCTTGTTGGAAGCTCTGGCAAAGCTCAACCTAGATCTGGCCATCGTTGGGACCAAGTGTTCTTCCCGAAGAAATGGTGCCGATTTGATTGTTAACGTGACGTTCTCTAGCCCAGAACTAATCACTGGTAGGTATACGATGGCCATATCAATAGCGACCACCAGTCGGTCCGCTTTAGTGTAGATCACAACGGGAGGCGATAAGTGACGGGTAAAACCAACACTGCGACCGTCCGCGGAAGGAAGACATCGCATGCCAATGCCACGGTATTTGAAGAGGCATTGGAAAGCGAGCGTGAGGCAGGGGTTACGAAAAAGGGACTCATCGCGATCGCCAACTCCTTAATGGTGAGTATGGTACATGGATCGGATGGTATCCCGAACCTGAAAATAAAGACAGCTATAAAAGTGACCTCCGGGCAGTCATGCATAGGTGCCTGGATGACTGACTCTTACATGTGGAAGCGACAGAGATTGGTTCTGGAAAACCTAGGTTGTGTGCTGGATACTGCGGCAACGTGGTTGAGAGGTTTATCCTCAACAGACTGGAGAGTATCTGGCCATCGTGCAATCTGCGTTTTGTCCGGCATGATGCCTAACAGGATCACCATCAAAAAGGACAGAGAATGCCTCCACCAACGTGACACAAAGGGCATACGAGGTACCAGAAAGTCATTCTCGATTTTCCGATGGCAACGGGAATGGTCCACTGATGGACAGTATGGACGCTCTAAGTTATTCCAGAGGTATCTGGTTGCGTCGAAAGGCACCATGACGAAGTGAACTTCAATCTGTTACAGATCCTTTCATACAGTTTCGGCTACGCGGGGTCTCCCATATGTCCCGAGTGCGTGGATACGGAAGAGACTGCTGAGCATGTCTTCTTCACAGCAAGTAGTGACATGATGGTAGTGAGCGGACCGGACAACCTAGTTTGGAGGATGTGCGTGGACCTGAACACTTGAAGCGCGGTCTGTGCCGCCGCCTCGCAGATTGTCCTAGAGCTGCAACGTGTGGGGCGGGTCTACCACCAACACGCCAATGATAGCCCATTACCAGTTTTCAGTTACTTATTTAGGAGGTTATAAGAGTGGAGAGGGTGCATCAAGCACAAAAAACCACTCCCCGAAGCAATATCTGAAGCTCGTTCCAAAGAGTATTATTGGCTGGAGACAGGACGGTTTTTAGTGGGTCAAATTCCCCACTACCTGAGATTGGTCTCTCAGGCGATTCGCAAACAAATTTCTCCCCCACCCAAAATAAAAAAAATAAACAAAGCGTGCCCTTCCCGAAAGCCGCACTAGTACTCTCCAGAAAAGGTTTCTCGCTACGGCGTCAGCCTATGAAACAGGATGCAGAAGAGACTCTTCAACTTTGGAAAGTTTGACTGTAAGACCAAACTTCTCAAGTTGCATGGCTTTTTAGCTCTTTACCTCCTTCTGACCAACCTTCTCAATTTATCATCTGCTTCTGTCGACCCCTCTACCCGCTTCGCGCGTTCAACAACATCTCGAAATGCTCTTTCCAATGCGTGGCCACCAATGTCTCATCGGTTATCATGTTCCCTTCTCTGTCGTTGGATATAGCAGAGATTGACACAGTCCGGTTTCTGGTTCCGTTCACCAGTTTATAAAAACTTTTCGTTTCGTGCCAGTGAAAGTATACTTCCGCTTTCGTAAAAGATTATTCGCAGTAGGCATGCCCAAACCCAGTACAACGTCCTGTATCTGTTTTTAACCATGCCACTGTGGGTATTTTTCGTCCAGCCTGTGCGTACGCGTCCACGAAGAAGATCCTTATATGATGTTTTGGGCACTATCCGCATGTTTTATTTTAGAGCTCATAGAACTCCTTCATGTCATCGGGTTTATCACTCGCAATTGAGGAGTGTGCTTTTGATTCTCAACACGCATAAGCGATTACTTATGGATTCACCTAATGACGAGCTCGATCTTTTTGACGTAAGACTACGTCTTTGTTTTCTATACTAGAATACACTTTGTGAAATTGAAAATGGAACTGGCAAATGCTGCGTCAGATTTCAAACGATTATGCATCTTAGTCATTCATATGTCGAAGGATAGGTAAAATGTGTAACAATTTTTTGATATAATGTTCAACATTGTTGCTTTACTGCTTAAAGTGAAATGGGACGGAATCCAAGCATCATTGCATCATTGTTGACACCACTACATCTTTGCACTCATATGTGATTGCATTGGTGCAACACGGTAAATCAATACATGGTTGCCAGATTATTTTATTTAACTTTATATTAGAAATTCAACGAATTTATCGATATAAACATATTTTATATATTTATATCAATGGTAACATTTTTTTTGTATTACATGCTTTTAAAGAAGCCTTGAGCGCCTTTTAATAGAAAGTACAAAAAAGATATTTTTCCGATTTAATTCTTTATTAAATACTACATTACTTTTTATACTAAATAATATATTACTTGTTTTACTTTGATCGAAATTTGATCGTGCATAATCTTTTAGAGTACGAAATTCTCGAAAACCGTTTGAAATTTTGTTTCGATATTCTCTTGAAAATAAGATTCGTCATACGCAATTTCAGTCATCACGTAAATCACGTGCTTCGATAAGAACGCTTCTATCTAAAATAATATTTCCATTTCTCATTTTATATCCGATTGATGACTTTACTAACTGGTTGCTCCACGGATTTTCATATGTCCATGCCAAAGGATCAACAAGATTTCTCTTCATTTTGTTTTGCGTTCGCGCGAGCAACCGCTGCTCTTCTTAGTTTAGTTAAACGCAGCATGATGATCCAAAAACCACTAAAATCACACTTCACAAATGAAAATTCTACTGCTTCACACAACTCATTTCAAACTATATGCTCTAAATGCTCGCGCAGTGTGCTGACTTTGCTGCCAACACGGGCGCACAGTTTGAAAGGTGCAAACGAGTTGAAAATAGAAAAAAGCAAAAACGGTAATTTCGCGACGTGCTACACTTCAAGGGCAAGTTTTAGCCCATTTTGGTCGAGTTTTTGTAAAAATTAGATACGATCTCGATGATCATAGGTGTAAAGAGAAAAGTATACGTAGTTTGAGTGATTACGCGACTCGTACGTGCCGATATTCGTGGAAAACATTCTAGTGGCTACCGGCGTGAGAATATAGACAAAACCGGGAGACAAAAAACAGCGGTGTGAAAAAAAGCAAGATTAGAACGTTTTAAGGGTTTCACGCTAAAACCAAATGTGCAAATTTATTGAACTAGGTGCTCCGGTGCTGGGTTAGCATTTCGACAGTAAACAATTGCAGGTTAGTCGTATAATTTATGATATTTATTGAGGCACTCTCGAAGTGCATTAGTATGCATTGGTGAATGGTGAAAAAAGGTGAAAAGTTCCAAGGTCAAGCTTTCCCATACATTGCCCTCGTTATTGGCTTGCTTCCCGAGCACATATAACAATAACATGGACGAAATAAATTCCACTGCCTACATAATTTGACTCAACAAAGCGTTTTGGTTTGTTCCTTTTTCTCCAAGCTGTATGGCCACGCCTTAATGGCAAAAATCTTCGCTGAACTCGACACTGCGACTGCGTGTAGAAAATTCAGCTTCAGTCTAGTTTGTCACATAACAGTGAAGATTATGGAATCGGTTCTTTTTAGAACAATAAATGCTTGAAGATGAGAGTTATGAGAATTTTCGCAACTACTACTAGTGTAAAACTTTCATGTATTCATGCATCGTTAGTTTTACAATAACGACCATCAAATCAAAGCGGTAGTGTTGCCTATCAATACTACGTCCTACGTCACCTTTCCACAAACCTCTAGGGATGCATACCTTGTAGTATTTCCTTGTAAGATGAAACCGACGTTTCGTTCATCTTGTTGCCGCCACTGTAGTAGATGTGGTATTTGCAAGCCGTTCCCGCGATAGAATCTATCGCTTAGAACTCATGTTCACTCGTCTTCGGTCACTATACTTCTTGTAGGACTGTGACTTACAAAATGCCCACGCGAGCCGGTTCAAGTAGAGTTAGAGTACCGAGTTTTCAATCGATTCAGGTGATCGATGCAAATTGTTCCGATTCGTCTTTATTCCTGGATTGTTCATGGTCAGATACTTTCGATATACTGCCTTTCTATGGCCGCTATACTTAGCTTCGCGGCGATACACCGCATTTAATAGCTCAGCCTTCCGCTCCAGATCAAACGCTGTCATACGCGGGAAAACGGAAGCGTACGGAAACTCTTCTCTGTTAGGTACTTATGTTATACTTTCGGCTGAGCAGTCACAAAAATTTTTAGAACGACTTATTTTATACTATCCGACGTTTCGTCACTGGTCAGTGACATCTTCAGGGGAAACTGCGGGGATTTATTACATGATTAGAGGCTTTTAGCATAGCTTTACAAATAGTTATAGTCTAGCTGATTGTCTGTGGTTATTGTGTCTGTGACTTACATATTATTTGTTCGTTCCTTGTCAAGATGCTTTTTAAAGCTTATCGTCAATACTGATTTGGGCGATTTTGGGTACATTCTATAGTATTGGTGGTAACAAAATTTTTTTTTTATAAAATGCTTACAACTCTGTTTGCTGTGGACCTATTGCGAGGGCGGATGGGAACTGATGGGTAGTAGTTTGGATCTGAGAGGGGTAGGAAATCGATGTTGTTGGTGAGGAGATTGAAAGAACAGAGAAAGAACTAATTGGCTGGAGTGTTTGTGTTGGACACGACACTTGACAGAACTGCTGCGTAAGCTGTGTTAAGTCCATCGAGATCAACTCGTTTGTTGACTGTGTTGGGTGTGTTGTGTATATGGCACATTTATAGGAATGGGAGTATTTGGGTACGGTTGCTATGGTCTACTATCACTGTTCCTCTGAAGTCGAAGCTGTGTTTGTATAGTATGCAATGATTAATGAGTGCCGTCTTTTCCTTCAACTAATCAAGCTCTCGTTTGGTAATCATGTAATAAATCCCCGCAGTTTCCCCTGAAGATGTCACTGACCAGTGACGAAACGTCGGATAGTATAAAATAAGTCTTTCTAAAAATTTTTGTGACTGCTCAGCCGAAAGTATAACATAAGTACACAACATCCCAACAGTCGAAAACTCAGCAAAATTTATGGCTTCTCTGTTAATATATAACCAAAACTCCCGACGTTGAGACCCGATCATCATAAGTAGTTAGCACAACAAGGAAGTTAGAGATGACAAGTGGCAGCGAGAGTATATTACCAAGATTGTCAAAATCGTATCAGAGATTTCTCATGAGAAAATCCTTTTAGATTCAGATCATGCATGTTCTTTTGATTTTCTTATCGACTTCAATTGCTAATGCATTATTTTATTCCAATACGACTGACCCGGCAACGAAAATCTTTGGATTGAATCACTTAATGGGTGAGAGTGTCGTGATAAGTTATCGAGTGTTTCACGAAAGAATCGTAAACGATTGCACTCAAGCGATCGCAATGATTCTTTCAAATGTTGGTTGCTTGTAGGCGTAATTCGGCTACTCCACGTCGTGCTTTCACCGTGATATACCACGATGATTCTTGGTGATTTCAAGTATCAGATGCTAATGCACCATGCTACAATTTCCGTAAGCATTGATGATACCTATTTGCTCCGGCAAGCAAACAATTGAACGCAATCTAACGTTCATTTGGATTCATAATTTTGTATCACTGGCGATAATATCTCAAAGCTCCTCGCGATAATGTTGAATGCAAGTGAACTTGGATACAATAAATACTATCGTGTTTGAATCATTCAGTCTCCTTCTATGGTATTCGGAACTCTTAGAAGCGAAAAACAATCAGCAGCGTTTCTATGGAAAACTTGTACGCGAGTGGAAATAGTTGAACGATAACTGATAAATCAAAGAACACATTTGCATGAAATATTGCTAGTGAGTGAACTTTTCCATGCTTGGTGATAACTATAAAATTTTATTGTGAACCGAGAACTCAGAGAGGAAAAAAAACTGCAAGCGGTAAAACAACTAAAAACGGAAGACTTAATGTTACCATATTTGCAGGTTTGTTTGTTAAATACAGGTTCTCCTGTCGATTTGTTAAAGTTTGTTGTAACTTTTGAACAGATTTTTGCCTGTTTAGTCACGTTTTTATTCTCGACATCGACCAAGATGAATCAGCAAACAAAGTTTCGATGAAAATAAAACCATCGAAAAAAAGTGCACTGTGTTGCTTGATTATAATACCAAGAAAAATTTTGAAAAACAAAAATCCATTTTATTGTCAACATTGAGAAAGAATGAGTGATAAATTGTTCGAGTGACTGCAATCGTTTCTCTCTTCCGATAACTATCGTCTCGTGATTCTTCTCAATATTTACAATTCGCTGCTATCAGTGAAAAGTGAGTCATCGGTATGTAGAGCTATTGTAAATTAAATTGCTGAGATAGAACAAATTCTATCAGCAAATTTCCGAATTCGTTAACTCGGAGTGGCATCGTGTTAAAAATTGTTGCAATCGACTTATAGACGTGATTGCGTTGTTCAACGTTATTCTCACTTCACAGAAAATAATAAAAAAAACTCGTGAAGTTTTCATCTTTTAGACCGTGAGGTGCTCATTTCGGTTATAGAATAAGCTGAATTAGCTCACAAGGCTAACTGTATCATCTCGGCTTGGACCACTTGATACCTTGTTCAATTTCTAATAAGAAGAGGAACTGGTACAACATCTGCTGGTTTTGGAGAAAAAGTTCTATGGAATCACGACGACCAACTTCTCGTGATATTTGACGTTCCATCAATAAACTGTTTTTTTTTGTTGAATTACACTGGTCAACACATGTGCACTCCAAAAGCTTAAACCTGAAAAATGTAAGATTATAGCTATTCACCCATTCCTGTGAATTTTGATGTCCCTAGCCACTAAGGTTTTTCGACATTATGAAATTGATTTTTCATCTATGAAAAATCTATGAATTAGTACAAGGAATAAATTATGATAACACACGATTTCAAATTTCATTTTCATGTGGATCAATTTAAGTAAGATCCGCTTATGTGAAGCATGGTATAGTATGACGATGATTTATTGTGTGCTATAATTTGTAACCTATATGAAAGGTTATGATCTAAGATTTGAAAATTACCCCATCGTCGGTAGACTGGAAAGGATGTCATCATTGTTCTGTTACTAATCAAAACCACTTTCAGCATTTTCATTAATGAATAATTATACTAAAGAACAAATAACAACATTTAGATTTAACAGGATCATTCTGTGCCAAACATCCGGGCCGCCCGAGCACAGAGTTATAGACTAGAGAAGTAGTTATAGGTTCGATTGTTCTAATTTAACGAATCAATCGTCTCACTGTTTAGACTCACGCTTGTTTTGGGGGATGTGATGATGATCGTTGTGTTGATGGTGGGCATCGTGATGATGATTTGCTGCTTGCTGGTGTTCGTAACGATCATGATGCTGATGGTGTTGATTCTGATGACGATGATGATATTCTTCGCTAGCATCGTGCTCATCCTTGTGCTGAACTAAGTGTTCAGCGACATGATGAGCGTGATGCTCTTGTTGTTCTTTACGTTGGTGATGGGATTCCTCATCATGCTTATCATGGTGAAGCGGCTCCGACACGTATCCGGTTACTTTTAGTGAAACGGGTTCAGCTTTGTGTTCATGTTCACTCTGCTGATGATGATGGTCATCGTGTTGCTGCTTTTCAGCAAGAACCGGTCGTTGCACGTAGATGGCATATGGCTTCGGAACTTCGACCCGGTGAACAACTGGAACTGGAACCTTCTTCTCCACTTCTACACGCACCGGCCGCTCGACATGTTTGACAATTTCCTTTTCGATGTACACCGGATAAGGTTTCGGGACAGTAGATGGCTTGGCGACTTCAAGTTGAACCTTGTGGAGTACTGGGACTTCCACCTCCACTGGAACGGCTACGATACGGTCGACGTGCACTGGGATCTTTTTTTCTACGACGACTGGAACTTTCTTCTCCACTTCGACGCGGTATGGAACTGGACGATCAACGTTGACCCTTTTCTCAACGTACACTGGGGTTTGCTTCTCAACCTCGACTGGGTATGGGACTTTCACTGCATATGGAACCGGGCGATCAACACGAACAGGGACTCGTTTTTCGACATAAATTGGAACCTCCCGTTCAACTGTAACTGCGTAAGGAACTGGACGATCTACATGCACTGGTACCTTCTTTTCAATGATGGTATGTTTCTCAATTTCAACTTTGTATGGAACTTTCGTCATAAGATAACCAGTCTTGCTGTTCTTCCAACTGTTCGTCTTAGGAGCCGGGTAGAAATAAACCTGTTCCTCTTGACTTTCATCGGAACTGTGCCCATAATACGGTTTATAATCGCTTCCCATGCGATGTTCATGAGAATAACGGTGATCACTATGTTTTTCGTGTACTCTTGATTCCGCCACAACGGCATCGTCCTGTTTGACGTCCACTTCCTTCTGTGGTTTATCGATAGCCGCGCCCAGTGCAATGGCAATAGCCATGGACAGAATTACAAACCTCTGTGGACAAATAGAAATTTAACTAGCACTAACTTCATTTTTCTACAACACATTTTTTTATCACACAAACCTTCATACTGGTACCGGTTTCACTTATTGTGGGTGTACAACTTAATCCGGTGAACGATCGAAATTGAATGATGTTTCTCTGCGGTGGCCAGTAAGCCTTTATAGTGTAGCCATTTCTTCATCCCGATCACTTTGCTAAGAGCGCTTTTCCGTTGGCATTTTTGGTAACGCACTGCTCGATTTCATCAGATTTGGTGAAAGAGTTTATTGGCCAGACAAAACAAAATCAAGAAAATAAAACTCGGGTCGCGCTTTAGGGTCACTGGTTTTTAACCAGAGTGATTATCACTGATAAATAACCAGCCAGAGCCAGAGGTTTCCGAGGATGGGGTTTATGGCATCCAATGTAATGAACAGTTTTATGACATAGTTTGATATGTGTTTACTGACAATAGGTGACCGAAACTGATGAATAGTGTATTTTCCTTTCTATGTTGCGGCTCAAATTTATTGAATTTAATCATATACCGGTGAGGCTCCATCGACATTGCGAACGGTTTGTAATCGTAATCCCGTTCCTGTTGTTGGGTCGCTAAACACGAGGAATGTATCTCTTCTGAAATTGTAAGTAATCACAGACACTACTCTGTGATTTAAGCGAAAAGACGTATAATTACTAGAAAACCATCAACACTGAACCAGAGTTATAAGTAGATGTGTCTTCATAGCTCGAATCTAAAATATCCCAACAAAAGACGAAAAACCGAGGTAATTAACTTTTCATTTAATGCGAACTATGAATTTTGAGTTTTGCCAGTATTGAATATTGAGTTGAAATTCTGCCTGCGTAGATTTTTGTTAAATTTTTAACATGACTGTCGTTGAATAAAAGCGCCTTTTATTTTTTTGTAGTATCAAAATTTTAGACGGAGAAATGAAAATCAAAAAAATAAAAAACAACTTGCATTCTCTCAATGTTAATATGAAGGCTGAAATCGTTTCATATTTATTTCAAATCATTTTTATTTTTATTGCTGACGTTTTGTCAACCGTGATCGCAGACATTTTTCTTTTGTGACAGTTGAATTGAAAAAAAAATCCGAACACGTGCGCTCAAAAGCACACGTTTTGCAATGTTTTAAAAGTGGTAATTAGTAGCACGCCGGTACACACCGCCTCCGCCAAAAAAACTAACGGCCAGCGCTGAAGCAAAATGTTTTCTAAGCCGCCACCGCCGATGATATAAAGAGAGGGTATAAACATTTTATTCATGCGTAAAAGCAGTAAACGGTCGCAATGTACGCAGCGGAGTCAACCCTACGGAAGTTTTCGTAGATATACGGAATACGGAAAAACGATCACCCAGCGGTGTGCTCTGGAAATTTTCTATCGTTTCTCTTTTATTAAAATGCAATTTTATATTTAAAAAAGCATGGAAATAGCTTGACTCCGGACTACCGGAGCAAGCTGTTCTTGCATCCCGCATCGATCCTCATCGATTCTTCTAAGAGGAGCTGGTAGTCGCAAGGTTACAGAGTCTGCATTGTAGAAGCAGGCCTAATTTCATTAAAGAACCCAAGCGTAGGTTTATTCCCAGGCTCCTCTCCACCTCGCTTGGTGCGAGTCCCTGTCGCGATACTGATCGCTTGGTTTTCGCAATGAATTAACTGACTTCGTGAACATTTGTTTGCTTTTGGGGGTCGAGTAGATGGGCGCGAATCGCTCTCGCATCAATAGAATCGCTCATACGATCACATCCCAACTAACAAAAAAAATCTTCATTCTGTGATTTTGTGGAGATGCAGAGGATACCACGGTCTCCAACAGCGAAGGTAACACTAACATGCCTTCCTGCTTCCCACCTAATTGCAAGGACGATCACGTTATTGATCATTGAAAATATTGAGCTACTAAAATTTGTTCAATGAGAATGGTCGGTCACTCGCAGCCCTATTCAGTTGATTCACTGTGCAAATTTACTAATTTAGATCAATCACGGAGTAGCAACCATTGATATGTACAATTATTCTAGCTAGGCTAAGCTTAGATCCTCATCGATTCTTCCAATCTAGCGTCTGCGAAGGTTTCCGGCCTTCCTCCACGCAGACAGTCGTCTTTAAAGCGACAAAACCAATCGCGGTACGTTGGTTCACTTAAAGCAGGCGTACCGTCTTGTTTGAAAGAAATGAGAAAATTAACACTTCCGCAATTGACGATTACTCGGCAAAAAATCAGACATCTCACAACTAGGAGTATATGACGACAACACAATAACCCATGTCACTAAAAGTAACCGGATCACTAACGTATTCACCGTAAGTCACAGCTTGGTTCATAACGTTTTAGATATGTCAAAATCGACTATCCATTGATAGTGCCATTTATTGACAAACAATGAGAACTTAGTTGTGCACTTAATAACTTCACAAGTTTACGGAATTCAGGTCAAGCTAAGCTGGCATCCTTGCATCTATGCTCATTCAAAATTTGGCTCCCGCAAGAGCAACAGCATCAAATAATACCACACGGTGCTCCCACAGACCGTTATTATAAAAAAAATGCACCAAAGAATTTCAGTACACCATTCGATTCGTTATGACGTCCAGAATTTCTGGTCAAAATTTCAAAATCATCGTACGGTACATTTTTGAGTAATGACCTTTTGAAGGTCGTGAAGTACAGAAAAGTGATATTAAAACGACGAAATACTCAATGTAAAGCACGTTTTTCAACCACAATTTTATGAAACAACTTCCAAAAGAGTTTCTACACATTCCAAGTATTATATTTCAAGACATTTACAATTGATGGAAAGATTTATTTGAAAATCCCACAGTGCACAGTGGTCTAAATTCGAAAAATCGTGATCGTTCTAGATTTGACTAAAGATTTGACTTTGCTAAAATGGAATATGGCACAGACTCATGAATCACGAGCCGTACGAATAGTCATCGAATAGTTCGAGTAGGACATTGCAGTATTCAGCAATTGTTTTTCTTTTAAAATTTTCCACAACTTTGCTGAAGGAAGCAATCCAGTATATTGAAAATTAGAAAATAAAATTTTTTGTATCTAACTGTTAGGTGGATTGATCGAAAAACCAAAAAAACGCCAAAAGTAAGGCCTTGTTTTATGAAACAATTTTGCTAAAGACATTGAGTACATAAAATCAATTTTTCATAGTCAAATCTAGAACGATCACGATTTTCCGAATTAAGACCACTGTGTACTGTGGGATTTTCAAATAAATCTTTCCATCAATTGTAAATGTCTTGAAATATAATACTTGGAATGTTTAGAAACTATTTTGGAAGTTGTTTCATAAAATTGTGGCTGAAAAACGTGCTTTACATTGAGTATTTCGTTGTTTTCATATCACTTTTTTGTACTTCACGACCTTCAAAAGGTCATTACTCAAAAATGTACCGTACGATGTTTTTAAAATTTTAACCAGAGATTTTGGACGTCATAACGAATCGAATGGCGTACTCAGATTCTTTGGTGCATTTT
Source organism: Wyeomyia smithii (assembly GCF_029784165.1). Classification (NCBI taxonomy): domain Eukaryota; kingdom Metazoa; phylum Arthropoda; class Insecta; order Diptera; family Culicidae; genus Wyeomyia; species Wyeomyia smithii. The sequence continues at coordinate 197,969,414 of NC_073695.1, read as the reverse complement.
TTTTTATAATAACGGTTTGTGGGAGCACCGTGACCACATACTTACTTTGATCTACAATGCCGAACGAATAGTAGATGACTATGTTTGTCGGTCTTGGGAACCGCTCTACCGTTTTCTCGTACGCCAGTACTATCGTTCTAACGATTGTTAACTCATGTTCATAGGAAACTCCATAGAAATTTGGACAACTATGTGTAGAAAGACAGAGTAGTTCGTGCATCTTCCTCGACAGCGAACAACCGTTGTCGAATGTGGGTCATATTTCGGAGGCTACAGTCTCTTGCTGGTTTACTCTGCAACTTGCCGCGTTTTATAACCTCAACTATGTCTGCACATTTATACACTTAGTACGGCTCGTGATTCATGAGTCTGTGCCATATTCCATTTTAGCACTTCATGCTAAAAAACAATGAGCTCGTCGATCGGCTTTCGGTAGCGTTCATGGGGGGCGGGACACGAAGCGTGTAGACGCTAGGCATATGGACAGGCCTCAACAATTTCGAATGAATTCTCAACAGAAGAATATGAAAACCCTCTAGTTCACCACCTGCTATTGATACTCCGAACATTCAATTCGGCTGGAGTTTGTCGAAGAGAGGATGAACACTCTTCGGGTTCTACATGACTATAACAAAAATAAACTTTCGCTCTCTCCTTTTCCTCCCTCTTCCGCTTGCAAATCACAAATTGCTTTAGTTGACGAATGAACAGAACTTAGTCAGTTTTTTCAATCGTCATCGTCTGTGCTGTGTCATTCTAGAACTGAAACGATCGAATTCAGTTTCATTGAAATCGTCACTGAATATGGATCGTGCCGGAGTTAGTACTGGACAAAGCTCTGCTGCTGCAGTTGCTGGTATCAGAAAGCGCGGTTGTGTGACGATGAGCGAAATAGCAATGAACTATGTGATGTCGGATGGCGATAAAGCTATTTGTAAAGAGCGAGGGTGTTCTTACGTTCAGAAGAAATTGGATATTAACTATTTCATAAGGCACATTCGCACCAAACATGCTGCCCTTGCTGATAAAATTGGACTAGTTAAAAAACAAGCGGATGAAATAAAAAAACCCCGGATCATTGCGAAGCGACCGATGGCCATCGATAGACAACTTCTAATCGAATCGCTAAAAAAATTAGTAACGTATCATCACCTCCCATTGTCATGTTTTGAATGGGAAGGAATGAATGGACTCCTAGAACCTATGTTTCAAGCTATCGGTGAGTCGGTGGACGCTAGGAAAATGAAAACCCATATACTAAATTGCTCCGAAAGAGTCAAACAGCAAATCCGCGAGGAGATAAAAGGTAAACTTGTGTCTCTAAAAGTAGATTCCGCTTCTCGGCATCATCGCCATGTGTTGGGCCTGCTAGCACAGTTTTCTTTAGACGGAACCATTGTAATCCGCACTCTTGGTAAGTTTAGTTTCAATATAATTGAATAACCTTATTGATAACAAAATTATAATAATAATTATAATGCTAATAATGACAATTGTTACGGTAAAATAAAAACAATTATGAGAACAATGATAGTAATAATGATGATGCTAATGATAAAAATGATAAAAATCGATTTCATATTAATATTCATATTAATATTCATAAAAAATATCACAATAATAACAATAATAATAATAATAATAATAGTAATAATAATAATAATAGTAATAATAATAATAATAATAATAATAATAATAATAATAATAATAATAATAATAATAATAATAAAAATAATAATAATAATAATAATAATAATAATAATAATAATAATAATAATAATAATAATAATAATAATAATAATAATAATAATAATAATAATAATAATAATAATAATAATAAAAATAATAATAATAATAATAATAATAATAATAATAATAATAATAATAATAATAATAATAATAATAATAATAATAATAATAATAATAATAATAATAATAATAATAATAATAATAATAATAATAATAATAATAATAATAATAATAATAATAATAATAATAATAATAATAATAATAATAATAATAATAATAATAATAATAATAATAATAATAATAATAATAATAATAATAATAATAATAATAATAATAATAATAATAATAATAATAATAATAATAATAATAATAATAATAATAATAATAATAATAATAATAATAATAATAATAATAATAATAATAATAATAATAATAATAATAATAATAATAATAATAATAATAATAATAATAATAATAATAATAATAATAATAATAATAATAATAATAATAATAATAATAATAATAATAATAATAATAATAATAATAATAATAATAATAATAATAATAATAATAATAATAATAATAATAATAATAATAATAATAATAATAATAATAATAATAATAATAATAATAATAATAATAATAATAATAATAATAATAATAATAATAATAATAATAATAATAATAATAATAATAATAATAATAATAATAATAATAATAATAATAATAATAATAATAATAATAATAATAATAATAATAATAATAATAATAATAATAATAATAATAATAATAATAATAATAATAATAATAATAATAATAATAATAATAATAATAATAATAATAATAATAATAATAATAATAATAATAATAATAATAATAATAATAATAATAATAATAATAATAATAATAATAATAATAATAATAATAATAATAATAATAATAATAATAATAATAATAATAATAATAATAATAATAATAATAATATAATAATAATAATAATAATAATAATAATAATAATAATAATAATAATAATAATAATAATAATAATAATAATAATAATAATAATAATAATAATAATAATAATAATAATAATAATAATAATAATAATAATAATAATAATAATAATAATAATAATAATAATAATAATAATAATAATAATAATAATAATAATAATAATAATAATAATAATAATAATAATAATAATAATAATAATAATAATAATAATAATAATAATAATAATAATAATAATAATAATAATAATAATAATAATAATAATAATAATAATAATAATAACAATAATAATAATAATAATAATAATAATAATAATAATAATAATAATAATAATAATAATAATAATAATAATAATAATAATAATAATAATAATAATAATAATAATAATAATAATAATAATAATAATAATAATAATAATAATAATAATAATAATAATAATAATAATAATAATAATAATAATAATAATAATAATAATAATAATAATAATAATAATAATAATAATAATAATAATAATAATAATAATAATAATAATAATAATAATAATAATAATAATAATAATAATAATAATAATAATAATAATAATAATAATAATAATAATAATAATAATAATAATAATAATAATAATAATAATAATAATAATAATAATAATAATAATAATAATAATAATAATAATAATAATAATAATAATAATAATAATAATAATAATAATAATAATAATAATAATAATAATAATAATAATAATAATAATAATAATAATAATAATAATAATAATAATAATAATAATAATAATAATAATAATAATAATAATAATAATAATAATAATAATAATAATAATAATAATAATAATAATAATAATAATAATAATAATAATAATAATAATAATAATAATAATAATAATAATAATAATAATAATAATAATAATAATAATAATAATAATAATAATAATAATAATAATAATAATAATAATAATAATAATAATAATAATAATAATAATAATAATAATAATAATAATAATAATAATAATAATAATAATAATAATAATAATAATAATAATAATAATAATAATAATAATAATAATAATAATAATAATAATAATAATAATAATAATAATAATAATAATAATAATAATAATAATAATAATAATAATAATAATAATAATAATAATAATAATAATAATAATAATAATAATAATAATAATAATAATAATAATAATAATAATAATAATAATAATAATAATAATAATAATAATAATAATATAATAATAATAATAATAATAATAATAATAATAATAATAATAATAATAATAATAATAATAATAATAATAATAATAATAATAATAATAATAATAATAATAATAGTAATAATAATAATAATAACAATAATAATAATAATAATAATAATAATAATAATAATAATAATAATAATAACAATAACAATAATAATAATAATAATAATAATGATAATAATAATAATAATAATAATATTAATAATAATAATAATAATAATAATAATATAAATATTAATTATAATAATAAAAGTAATAATAATAATAATAATAATAACAGTAATAATAATAACAGTAATAATAATAATAATAATAATAATAATAATAATAATAATAATAACAATAACAATAATAATAATAATAATAATAATAATAATAATAATAATAATAATAATAATAATAATAATAATAATAATAATAATAATAATGATAATAATAATAATAATAATAATAATAATAATAATAATAATAATAATAATAATAAAAATAATAATAATAATAATAATAATAATAATAATAATAATAATAATAATAATAATAATAATAATAATAACAATAACAATAATAATAATAATAATAATAATAATAATGATAATAATATTAATAATAATAATAATAATAATAATAATAATAATGATAATAATATTAATAATAATAATAATAATAATAATAATAATAATAATAATAATAATAATAATAATAATAATAATAATAATAATAATAATAATAATAATAATAATAATAATAATAATAATAATAACAATAATAATAATAATAATAATAATAATAATAATAATAATAATAATAATAATAATAATAATAATAATAATAATAATAATAATAATAAAAATAATAATAATAATAATAATAATAATAATAATAATAATAATAATAATAATAATAATAATAATAATAATAATAATAATAATAATAATAATAATAATAATAATAATAATAATAATAATAATAATAATAATAATAATAATAATAATAATAATAATAATAATAATAATAATAATAATAATAATAATAATAATAATAATAATAATAATAATAATAATAATAATAATAATAATAATAATAATAATAATAATAATAATAATAATAATAATAATAATAATAATAATAATAATAATAATAATAATAATAATAATAATAATAATAATAATAATAATAATAATAATAATAATAATAATAATAATAATAATAATAATAATAATAATAATAATAATAATAATAATAATAATAATAATAATAATAATAATAATAATAATAATAATAATAATAATAATAATAATAATAATAATAATAATAATAATAATAATAATAATAATAATAATAATAATAATAATAATAATAATAATAATAATAATAATAATAATAATAATAATAATAATAATAATAATAATAATAATAATAATAATAATAATAATAATAATAATAATAATAATAATAATAATAATAATAATAATAATAATAATAATAATAATAATAATAATAATAATAATAATAA